>NC_092414.1:168575396-168886271 GCF_040894005.1 Engystomops pustulosus
ATAATAGATAAAAAAAATGTCTAATCTGCAACAAAGCTTCATTGTCAAATCTTGTTCTTATAGCAGCCCAAAATGTAGAAATCCAATTATCACAGGGACCAAAAATATTTGATCTGTATTTAGGGTCTCGGTGTCTTAAAGCAACTTGTTTATCCATAACAGTTGCTATAGGGGGTATATTTGTGATTATAATTCAACTCTGACTTGACTTGTAGTGATAGTTGTACCTTTTATGTTGCTATAGTGCACAGTCCCCCCTCCCCGTTTAGCTGTTAGTAAACTATTATGTCCAGCTGAACTGTTATTACCCCCCCCCCCCACCATGCTATAGATCTCGCACAGTAGACCTTTGGCTAGATGTGATTGATATGGATGGACACTCACAATGGAGAAGTCAATCAATGGCTAACAGTGAACATGCAGTGCTATGAATGGCTCTCACATTGCTGCTGCTCCATTACAGTGTGCAGGTGGTGCTGGTTAACACCGCTTCCTACATCCACTGGAAACTAAACATACATCAGCCCATTGATTTATATGTCAGCCCCCCCATCTTTTGTCTCACCTCAGTGCGCATTTAAGTGGAATGTTACACCATGCCCTGTGTTTCCTATGTCTGCCTTATATGTCTGCATGGGCAATGAGCAGCTTGTGTTCACATTGTAGTTCATGGAAGTGCAAGGGTAATATTATGGTACATGAAATACATACCGTATCATAATTATAGAAATAATATAATTACACATGAGCCCTACCTTCTTAAAAGCAAAACATCTGGCAAGCAATTGACCTCTGGCTCCTGAAAACGCCCGCTAATGAGTTGTCTTTAGAGAATAGGACAAGTGCTATTGCCTCTTCACTGTGCACCAAGTACATTGTATAGAGGATAAGCTTGGTTTCGCAGCTCAACCACATTCATTAAACGATTGTCCATGTGACTGATGTATGTGACTTCCAAGATAAGAAAACCTCCTAACAAAAAGGGAAGACATTGGGGGACATATCATAGTTTTTTCTTTCTGTGGTGAATTTTTGAGACATTTGGAAGGTCTTTTTTGCGCCTTATGTATGATTATTTTTGAGACTTTTTGTTGCAAATGTCTCAAATCCACATGGACAGAAGCCACGTGAGGGGGTTATATACAGGAGTGGACCCTACTGTAAATTGTGGATTTGAGGCTGTGTCCTGCATTTTTAAGCACTGTAGTCACACCCCAGGGTGATGATGACAGATGAGGGTGCGGTTACTCGTGGTGTTAAGGGTTCAGTTACACGTTGCGTTTTGATTGCATTTTGAAACACATTACAACAGCTAAGGAGATGTGATTTGCCTAATTGCATTACTCTTATCATTTGCGTTTACAAAACGCATTGTAAACACGATGTTGACGCATGCGTTAATGTCACATTTACATTGCTTTTGTAAATACAAATCACAGCTCAGCTTTCATTTTACCAGTGCCTCATTTTAAAGGGGAGCTGTGATTGGTTGCCATGGGCAACTAGAAAAATTCTGACTTTCAGACAGCTTGATAAGTCTGCCCCATTGTGTGACCGCACCCTTAGAAGTAACCAATAAATTAAAAAAAATGTAAGTGCAAAATTGTATGAATTTTCGAAAGACAGGTTACTATGCAAAATTTTAAACATTTAAAGCATGTGAAATAATTCCAATTTACATGTTAAAACAGGGACCATTATAAAAAATCCTTCCTTTGCACCTGCCCTGGACCAGGTGCACATATGCACCTAAAAAGTCACAAAAATAAGCAAAAAAAGTGATACATAAGTGAAAAGTTGCACAGAACATCTGAAAATAAAGAAACATAAGGCACTGCACAAGGCTGACCAAGGCGTACTTGAAAAATCACAGCAAAAGTTGCAGTGAAAAGTCGCAAAAACGGCAAAAGTCGCAAATATGAGACAATTTGACTATCAGAAATAAAGATACATGTCCCCCATTGCTTAAATGACTATTTCTACAATGATATAATTCTTCTACTTCACCTATAAAAAGACAAATAGCATAAAAGAAACCTCCATGTAGATGTTACTGTGGTGCCCATAAAGGTGCCACACTATAATGCAGAAGTCTGCAGAGTGCTTATTTTACAGAGTGCACATTATTAACATGTAAGAATACAGCTTAAACTTTACCCTCATCATCGATTACAGATGTGAACAGTTGACCTTTTCATCTGCCCTTCTTATCTCCTGTAGAACCTTTGACCTTATTCATGGTATTGCTCACGCTCTTATCAATTTGTCACCAATCTGGAATACTTGGATTTCAATGAGATACCAAGGGAATATACAACATGTCTGCAGTGGTCACAAGGTTAACTGAAAAGTGCGGTGGGCAAATATATTGATCTGTGTTTCCTCTTATACAGCTGACAGTGGAATCAGTTCAATGCATGTCTGAATAATTAATCCTCAAATGGTATAAAGTGTTTTATTTTGCCCAATTGGAGCAAAGTCTATAGTAATAGGGGGAGATAACCTGAGCATTTAATGTATAGGTTTGTACTGGATGATTTGGAGCAGGAATCCTTGGATAGACATTTTGGGGCAGATTTATCTGTTTACGACAGAATTCTGTTGTAATTTGCACCAAAATACTGTGCCACATTTATCAAGGTTTTTTTTTTAGACCTTTACAGGCCCTTTTACGACTAGTATGACAAAAGGGTTGTGACTTCACACCAAAAACTCAAAAATAGTGCTAGTGCACCAGAATTTGTGCTCTAACTAATAGAAGAGGGAACGTACGACTAGACAATTTTATACTACGCTAGATTGATTATCCAGAATCAGACATTGGGAAAAACCATGTGCAGCATAAGACTGTCTATTTTTACACTTTTGATAAATCTACCCCAAAGAGTCCTTATAACCTAACACACATATAAATGGCAGCTTTCGTCAGAGTGTGTAAATGGAACGTTGTCAATCATTGCCTATAGGCAGGTTAATCAGGACTCGTATTGTCGCCTCGAGGAGTCCTATTTGGAATTTTCTACCTAGATATCCTCTATCAATAAATACCAATTTATAAATATTGGAGCTCACATTCGTTCCCTCTTCGATATTCTGTTCTTGGATAGGACAGTAAAACAATACCTTCCGAACATAAAGGTCACTAAAGAATACCGTACTATTGGAGAAAGTGGTTACTCGGGGTATTGGATATTAAACCGGCAGCTTGTTGATTGCAGAAAACATTGGTGCTTCTTATCTTAGAGGCAAAAATATAGGATCACACACAAAATAAATAATGTTGCCCAATATTTTTTCCCTTGATGTCATTTGATGGCGGTCTGCCCCAGTAACATTAGATTATGAGCAGATGCTCCTTGGCCAGACCAAGCATTCTCACCAGTATTAGCTACATTACAATCCTCATCACAATATCTGTTTTACTCTGTTCTTTATACTACTATACGTAACCCAATAGACCGAAATAAATATTAAGTAAGAAGTATCCATGTGAGTAGGTCTGTAATGTATGGCCTCCATAGATCTCTAAAATGAAAGCATGATAGAATGTTACAAATAAAAGGGGGTTATATATCAAATTCCAGCACAATTAGAGTAATGGATGAGAACCCAAATTCAATTGTTTGAAATAATTGACAAAGCTTCAGAAAAGCAAATCTTAGCTAATTCACACATCTCTAGTTAGGAGATACTTGGTGGTGAGCTGTATGTTTGTTGTCCTGTTGGTTGTCCCATTTGGGTTCTGCATTCTGCATGGCGACCAAGACATATTGACGGATTGGCGGACGGAAAGCCAATTCGGCAAATTGACTCCCATATCAACTAGTCATGGCTATGATTAGCCAGGGGGACTCTCACAGCCATCGCTAGTTGCTATGGGCATCAATTTGCTGGATTGGTTATTTGCATGGCAATCTGGCAATATGTCCTGGTCTCACGGCCGAAACCGAATGCCGAAACTCATCTCTAGTCCTCAGTACTAGCAGCCTTGGTCCATTTATACAAATTTCACTTAGAAAATATTGTCAAGTAAATTAGTAATTTCAAATCATTCCTAACAATCCTACTACATCATTACTCCACAAGATCCATCATTGGCATTATTCTGTACACTACAGATAAAGGTCTGTACCAATTTTGTAACAGATCTCAAATGACTTTTATATGAGGGTTGTATCAAACTGTGAGGAAATGATGAACTTGGTAGCTGAAGACTTGAAACATTCATCTGCGTTTGTTCCGATGCCTGCGTCATCTCTCTATAAAACCGTAAAAAACCTTCTTCCCCACCGCTGTGAGAGGCTGTCGTAAGTCACCATTAAGCCACACAAGAAGTGAAAAGGTCATCAGCTCAGCTTTATTGAAATGCATAAATGCCTGTGAGGCAGCTGTAAGAATGAGTCGCTATCCAAATGAAATCCAGCGAGATAGCTGCCATTGTTATTGTGATCAAAACCATGATAAGCCGTCTCTTTCACATTGCATTAGAAATTGTAATTCGGTGACGGATTTTGCTACACACCAGTACAGTAGCTGCTGCCATGATGCAAACCTGTTACCTCTAGGTCCACATGAGAAGCAAAAAAGACTTATTACTATGTTCTTCTCTCTGTGTTATCTCTTTTATGTTGTCTACTTATAGAAAGATGATGGTTTGACTTTAATTTATTTACAATTTATGTGTACAGGCAGTCCCCGGGTTAGATACAAGATAGGGTCCATAGGATTGTTCTTAAGTTGAATTTGTATGTAAGTAGAAAACTGTATATTTTATAATTATAGATCCAGACAAATTATTCTTTTGCACCACTGACAATCGGAGTTTCAAATTTTTTTGCTGTAATAGGACCAAGGATTATCGATAAAGCTTCATTACAGACGCCTTACAGCTGATCATTGCAGTCTGGGACTATAGTAAAGCATTCAGAGAGCTTCACCAGAGGTCACAGTGGGCGGAGGGGTCCGTCTTTAACTATGGGTCATCTGTAAGTCGGGTTTCCTTAAGTAGGGGACCGCCTGTATTGTGCAAAAGATACAAAAACTGTAGTGTATAATGTAGTTATTCCATGATGACAAGAGCAGTCATGTCTAATAAGGTTTGTTGTGTCACTAGTCATCTGTTCACCATTAATGATAGAGGATAGGGAGTCATGGTAAAAAGTGAAGAAAAAGGAATAATTATGTTTTATCTTCTACTTACTTGATATGATTCTACTGTCAGTGTACAGACATGCTCCATGATATCACAACTGTATCATTTGCTTTGTATTATGATATGCAGACTTGCATGCCTAAGGCAGAGAGCACTTCTTATTAAGAAGATGGAAATTTATACACTGAATGTAACAGTAAATTGAATATTGTGGGTATAACAGGATTGGCAATTATCAGTTACAAGATTGACTATTTTTGGGTTATGGATAAGGACATAATAGAATAGGCATTCATATGGAATAAGCATTACTGAGCCTCTGTGGGGCTAAGTACTAGTGAGTGGGGAGAAGTACAATTCCTTTGCTCTGCTTCCTGTTCTTTCAGCTCTCCAGTACATCCAGTTTTCAGAACAACACATGACAAGAAGTTCTGAGGGTCAGGGAACCTATTTTGGGCAATAAGTGGCCTTCACAGACCTGGGGAGTAGGGAGAAGTATAATTCCCTTGCTCTGATTCCTGTTCTTGCAACTCTCCTGTGCATCCAGTTTTCAGCATGACACATGTCTAGAAGTTCTGAGGGTCAGGGAACCAGCTTTGGACATTGAGTGGCCTTCACAGACCTGGGGAGTGGGGAGAAGTATAATTCCCCTCCTCTGCTTCCTGTACTTGAAATTAACTGGTGCATCCAGTTTTCAGCATGACACATGACTCGAAGTTCTGAGGAATAATAGAACCTGGTTTGGACAGTGAATTGACCCTCATGGTCCACAGAAGTGACATCCCATGTTCCAAGAGGCCACTTATTGGCTAAATCAGGTTATTCCCTTAATTACCCCCATGGAACATCGAGCCAAAATTCCAGGAAAACCCTTTTAAATAATTATCCTTTAAGGCCTTTCCTCTAACACTTTACGCTCTTTCAATCCTTTTTCAATATCATTCACATCCACCTCCTCCCTTGTTCTGTTAGACCCTCTTCCCTCGGTGAGTCTCTTGACATTGTACAGCAAAAACATTTCAAAATGGAAGACATCTATTGATCTCTCCGGTAAAGTCTCAGTTTTGTATCTCTAGTCCTTACAAGAACTTCTCCATCACCTTCCTGTCTGGTCCTCACATACCCAAATTTACCACAGGCATAACCTATAATTTGCATCTCAACACACTGAAACATCACTTTACAATATTTACAAATTTTAACTAAAAGTAGCCCAAAGAAACACTTTTTATTAAATAACTTACACATTGTTCGTGTCTTTACTCACCACCAGTCTTTGTCTCTTATTCATCTGACTGATGTGTACCATTTATTAACGTTTTGTTGCCTTTTGGTGTTATCATAGTCTGACCCAGAAGGATGGTGCCATTTTGATCTTGAAGATTGGAATGGAATAGAACATTGTTCATTAAAGTCACTATGTGAGTGACTTTACTGAACTTGAGTGGGACAATGTGCAGTCCCAGTCTATTCAATTTCATTGCATAACACGGCTATAATGAGACTTGGATGTATAAATGGAATCTGCATAAAAATTTCAAATATGTTCAACTTGTATATTGTTACAAAATGCTACAAATTTCTTCTATTAAACATTTTTAAACAACTTCTCTCTAGAGGCTTTGGTTACATTGACTGCTCCTTTCTCGTGCACCAGTCAGGATGTATATGATTATCATTACGCTTGATTGTACTAGTGGAAATATTTAGTCTGTATTTAACGTCTTCCTTCAGCAAATATGGTGATTACCAGAGTAAACAGATACACTACTTATTTATTTTTGTTTGACTTACCCAGTGTTACTTATAGCTCATACATCATCCAACATCATCCCGGGGCCTGTAAAATTCTTCATAATTAATGGATGTGTTTATTATTCCTCAGTACACTGATTAACCATATCCCATGGTCCTAGTAAAAGTCTACGAGTACAGAATGTGTATAGGAAAGCTTCATCTATACCACACAATCTGCACCATGAGGTTCTTCATATTATACAGCATGAATCAGACACAAGCTATCATAAAAGCACTAAAGCAGCAGGGACTAGGTATCAGCCCATGGGGAAAAAAAGAGGTCTAAAACCTTTGTTGCACAAATTTAGAAATGGATGTCACTACCCTGTCCCCCCCGAGGCAGAGATGTTTAAATTTGTCTTCTTGCATTACATACCGGATCATGATTTCAAGACCACGAAAGGGCATTTAGGGGGCAGTGGTGGATGTATTATCATGTTTGTGTTTTTTTCCTCTGTTTTTGGTGTTTTTTAAATGCATGTATGGTATTACTTACCTACATCAACAAGAATGCAAATTGATGACATGCTTTACACTTTTGGGCAGATATTCCTGTACTAAAACTGTCTAAAAGTTATTTGTAAATGTTTACGTAGTAAAACTATGCAGTTTTGGGGCAAAAATTACCCTCACATTCTGTGTAATTTTACTTAGTATATCTCTTATGTTTTTCATTTTTGTAAAGTGTTTTTAAGATTTATAAAGGCTAAAAGGTTTTTATTTTTAAGTTGACCCATGGTCATAACTGAGATCTAATTTTGGATCACATGGACACAAATGTGTGCTTTTGTGGATCCATTGTTTATGCCCTGTCTCTTATTGGCATATGTCCCTTGTTCATACAACTGATGAGAATAGACAAGCATTGCTGTGGTAGGAATAGGATATTCTCCATCTTTTCTTATCCAGGTAGTCGGCTCATGCATGGGGCCATGGGATATGCATGAGCTCATAGGAAGTAATGGGGACATGTACTAGCCACAAAAAAAGGGTTAGCAGAAGACTAAAAAACACAGTGGTGTGCATGAGGTCTTAGACTGTGAAGTTTGATGGGTAAATTGATACAGGATAGCAGTGCAGTGAATTTATGTAAAACAATTTATAAGGGGTTCAACTTCAAGGTGTGCGGAGCGTGTGGTGCTTGTACCAATATGATGAATTTAATTTGTGTTATATACAGGCTGTATGTGGAACATAAAGATCACAGAATTATGTAACTGATGATAGTATTTGCAGCTTTCTGGTGACCCCTCCCCTCTCCACAGAGGTCATGGAGCATGGCTGTGCACATGGGGAAAGATAGGACATGTTCTATCTCTACCCCGTGTGCGGAGCAGTACAGTGCCCCACGTGCACAAGCTTGCCACCGTACATGCGCTGTGTGAATGTAGCTTTCGTTTGTATACAGAACATTGTTACAAGAGTAACTTCCATGTAGTGGTACGACGTTGCAATCTCACATCTTGCTCTATTGTCATAATATTTAATGAATATTGTTATTTATGTCAGTTCATCATTGGCAAAGATGTTCTCTGACCTCAGTAAAGCAGCCCACACACCAGGGATGTTACATGGCTGAAAAGTCCTGTGAAAGTCCCTATGCAAAATCTGCTCCCCAACCATAATGTATTATTTATAATACAAGTCTCTTCATATGGGGAAGATAAAAGCGAAAAGATAAAAGAAAAAAAACACAATACATATTAAGTTGCCTGGCAACACAGTCAGCTCACAGGTCTAACACATCACAAGTCCAGCATATGCCCCCGAGGTGTTTGACTGATGTCACATGGAAGACGTGAATTGACAGCTTACATTCTAATCAATCACTTCAATATTATTAAGGTGACAACCACCAATACGTCTTCCCTTCTATAAGTCATTTCACAATCCTAGATACATACCGGACAGACTTTTCATCCGAACTTTAGATCACATTGAAGCTCTGCATTTGTAAAGATCAAGGTGAAAGAAATTATTTGGTCAAAGATAATTATGTAATTGTTACCACACTCAAGATTTCCCTGCCGTATATACAATCTAATGGAATCCACTGTTTCCATTGAGGGTTTAAATGTAATCCTAACTTACATGATATATGTAATTCCATCTTTTTTGTATTATAGAAAACAGGAGAATGTTTAGATTAGTTCCTAGGGATTGCTGCATGTTATTTTGCTACATGTTAGTTGTGAGAGGTGTCCGATTATTAAGCAATGATATATCATATACAACATCATAGTCAGACATTGCAGACGGTTCTTAGACATGTTCGCTACCTGATAGGACTGCTTCCATATGTGTACATAGGACTCTACAACTAGAAATCTGTTCTGTTATTAGGGGCCATCCATGGGATTTCTCATCTAACCTTCTGCAGTCTCTTTAATTCAGTAGGTTTGGGGCTAATATTAGGTTTAACTACAGTTTGGGATCCTCTGAAGATTCAGATGTTGAGATGTTTCTAGTTTTTATACTGTAGCCCTGATAGGTAATATATATAGTTGCTTTATGTGTGGAAACTGCAATTTACATGCTATACTGCCATGACTCTGAATACACAAATTCCTTAAATAACTCATTCCTTTTGTTTTGAGATAGATTGATTGTTATAATGTTTGGTTGCCCCACATCTTATTCTCTTTGCCCTGTTGAACTTAGGGGTAAAGGGGGTAGATTTGTTTGGATTTTCTTTTCTCAGTTCCTAGGAGTTTCCTTAGTTTCTTATTATGTGCTATTTATCATAAGCACCCATCACAGGAGTAACATACAAGCCTCACAGATATATAAAAAGACTACTAAAAACATACATGTGATAAAGTAATTACATAAAGTACACAACAAAATACATAGAGAGCACAACTACACACAGAGGCCTCCTTTCTTGCCCCTCTTGAATCCCCAGCAACAGTGGGGTAACTTCAATCTGTCGGCCCAGTGCAAAATGTGTGCCAGGCCCTCAATTACAATGTATTGTTTAGAGTACTATATAGTATATAGGCAAGGTTCATCATAAGGGTCCTCTGGGCCTCTTAGGCCCAGTCGTGACCTCTAAAGTTACGCCCATGCCGAGCAATGTCTATGTATAAACCATATATCCTAACTCTACTGCAGTTCCTGGATATATCCTGATAGAGGAAGTCACATCCTTTACTTGACCATATACAAATACTCTACATATAGACCAAACATGAACAAACATCCGACAGGCACCATAAAACATCAGGACTCTTTAAAGGCAGACTTTAGTTGTGGCGTGCTTACCTGCTGCTTGATGTATCCTTTGCAATAAAGTAAAGACTAATCCAATATTGGGTACTCTACAAATAGAGGATCATGTACAATGGCATATATATATATATATATATATATATATATATATATATATATATATATATATATACATAGATCCACGTGTGATTGTAATACGGCTACTGTTTGTACATGTAGTTACACTAATATATATATACACTCACTGGAGACATTTAATAATTAATAATAATTCCTTTATTTATAAAGCGCACATAGATTATGCAGCTCTGCACAAAGTTTGCCAAATCGGTCCCTGTCCCCAATGGGCCCACAATCTTATCAACTTACCGATATGTTCTTGAGTGTGGGAGGAAACCGGAGGACCCAGAGGAAACCCACACAAACACAGAGAGAACATACAGACTCTTTTCAGATGTTGACCCTGGGACTTGAATGGCTCTAATGTTAACCACTAAGCCACCGTGCTGCCCTACAAAGCCACCGTGCCGCCCTGCTTAGTTATTTATATACGGTAAACCACATAACACCTGGAATATCTATAGGAACACGTACAAAGTCTTCTATATAATAATTACACTAATATAGTTATTTACACACATAAAGCACACACAGCATAACCTGGGGTAAGTGCTATTCATCCATGAGTGATCAGGAAGCAAGAAAGAAATTTCCACTTTCACTAGCCTAAATATCCCTGTTGGCAACCCCTGTCAACCCCTGTAACTCCGCTCTAAGACCACCCCAGTGTGTGCAGGGACAGGATCTCACACCTGGCCTATGATGGCTTCTTCCTGCTGAAGGTGTTTGTTATGAGCAAATAGCCTCTGTACACAAAGGAATATCACTGAATGCTGTCAGTATAATAATAATAATAATAATAATAATAATAATTCTTTATTTATATAGCGCACACAGATTACGCAGCGCTGCACAAAGCATTTCAAATTGGTCCCTGTCCCCATGGGGCTCACAATCTAAACAACCTACCAGTATGTTTTGGAGTGTATATACTATATCCATTTACCCTGTGTGTAATATGTGATCATAGATCAGAGTGTCCATTCAGGAACATGGACATGTCTTTTCACTTAAATATAAGGGTGAATCTATTCATTGGCTTGTGGATTTGAGACAAATTGGGCATGTTTCAGATCTAATCCGAATAGTTTTTTAATTGTTTTGGATCATTTCAAATGCTAGCTGGATACTGCTCTCCTTCATCCCAGGAAAGAAGGAGATGGGCAAGTGAAAATACATTGTTTTTAAAAAAAAGATAGGAGATTTTCATTAAACAAAATGTGTGTTTTTGAGGACTAGAGGGTGTTATTTGCCAACAGTTTTGGATCCAAAGCTTAAACCTTGCAAGACAAATATTTAATGATCTTCTCATCCCCATTGATAATAGGTAGCTTCCAATTATCAAATTTTGGACTTCATGCATATGACCTTATGTTTCTGGCAAATGTAGTGATCCGTAAAAGAGGAAATAAAAAATAGCGCATGAACTATTTTTATGTGGATAGAACAGGTATGCTGTCAGAACTCTTGAAGCTTCTATTTGCAGGTTGAGTTCTCTGAGCTGAAAATCACTCCCAGGTGTATACTCTCCAGAGGGCGGCTTGATTGACGCCTTTCTAAACTAGCATTGTGTATGCAGTGCTATGAGAGTGATAGAGTGTTGCACCAATCAGCTACTGGGGCAGTGTGCAGTCACTGAATTAATTCCATGTTGATAAATAGTTGCCTGTTAGACAAGTCATCTGGATATTATCCACTTACTGTGCTTTTTGCTGTTTCTCTGACCCTTTGCTTGTATCCCTTTGTTGTCCATCTTGCCTGTTTATGTGTTACTTTTCTGTGTACAAACCCAGGTTAGGTACTGTCACCCAGTAATCACCGGTTATTTAGCACGGGGCTGGCATGTAGGCAGGGAAAGAGGTTGTGGGAAGGGCAGGGCTTTTGTGTCTTGACACAAGTACAGTGCCCATGAAAACATTGATGGGATCTCACATGGGTTAATTCTTGGCATAGATGTTTGTGTTCATGTAGCCAAAGTAAAGTACAGTTTTATGCCTAACTTGAATTAATATTGATTAAAGACTATTAAGTTATTCCAATATCTAATTTAAGACAATGGAGTGACACACTTGGAAGTTTGCAATTCACTTCACTACAAAAACACATGATATTAATCAGGAAAGCTACTTATGTTACGGAATACATACCGGGACAAGACTGATCAAAAGGTTAAGTAATGGGGTATACATTGTTTCGAACCTTGTAAATTGGAAAATGGCAGCAGTGTATTATAGTTTTATTTACTTTTATATTGTAAAGGGCAAACCCATACACTGCTCATTAGAGTCTCCTGATCTGAGCTCACCAAACAGCTTTTACATTTAACAAGACGCGATCATAAAACTCTTTACTTTACTCATTACAAGTGTGGAAGGAAGACACGATTCTTCTCGACAGCTGTTGGCTATTTTTACTTTTTCTCGTGTGATTCCAATTAAAGGCGTGAGTGTGAAATTAAAATGTGAGAATCTCCATGGTAACCATAATACAGGAGGCAACCTCATTCCTTCATTCACGATTTGGAGGTGGTATCACCAATGTGGCTTCCCTAAGCTTTATTATGATCAAAGCCATAGACATCTCAACAGCCTCAATGGCAACAATTCCATTACAGCTAAGTGTAATAATATCTTACATTACTCATAATAATGGGAAAAAAAGGTGAGCAATTTGTCCAGCCATTGCCAACATTGTAAACCAATTTCATCAGTAATAAATAACAGGGGAGGACTGGTCGCCAGAAAAGCAGTGAAATTTCTCGTAAACATTGGAAACACACATCACGCCGTCTTGGCATAGAAGCTTGGCATTCATGCTCCGTGTACAGTGTTTACTTTATGGGACAAAAACTGCTAATAAGGAATCGTGTGTGGGTTAACTGCGCTATTTTACAAGGAGCAACAGAGGAGAAGGTTAAATCATTTTATGCAGCTGTGCTTCCTAGTTTAGCATCACCTTTCCTGAACCTAATTTTCGGAAAACCTATATAAAGTAATTCCCACGTACATAAGTATTAAGAATTAAGTATGAGAATTACTCCCACTACAAATGGGAGAATTTGTCAAGGGACCAAAGATAGACACATATTGGAGATTGATTTGTGGCACAATATTATCTTGATAAGCTTATTATCTTGGATCTAGACATGGTCAGAGAAGAGGATAGGTAAAGAATGACACATAAATATTATAGAATTGCCCTCTCAAAAACCTAGAAAAAAATAATCATGTAAGGAAGTACAACCGGCACTTATCAAAACGTTCAATGTTTCATATCTTTATTAATTAGCAATCACTAACATGAGGGCAGGTTTGACAAAGGCTCTGTACAAGCCAAAACGTTTCCTCATGTTAATGATTGCTACTTAATAAAGATATGCAGGATTGAACATCAAGACAAGTGCTGAGTGTACTGCTACAGAACCACATGTTCTGAGCGGTGAGAGGTTGAGTGCCAATCCCATCTATTATATTGTAAAAAAAAAATTATAGAATTGGTTACCATTGAACTTAAATTGTTCCAGTAGAGAAAACATGTTAGTGGTGATCAGAAAAACAAACCCCAACTTTTGTTTCAACCACCACCCTCCTTTTCTAAATATCCAATATACTCTTTGTTAATTTTTGGAATCTTATGTGATCCTGTTAGCAAATTTTTTTTTTTATTGAGTTCTTTTTTGAATGGGTATAGTGTTAACCCTTTCTATTGACATTACAATGAGTCGGGATGATGAAAGGGAACCTTCATCATAAAGCATGACAACTGATCTGCAGACAGCATGTTATTGACCGATGCAATTGTACTTCTATTAAATATTATATATATATATGTATATATATATATATATATATATATATATATATATATATATATATATATAATTTAATAGAAGTACAATTACATCTATATATATATATATATATATATATATATATATATATATATATATATATATATAGAATATCTTCAGCTTCCCCTGCTCGATAATATGCTGACAGCAGCTCAGGTTTAATGTTCTATGTGACAGGTTCCCTTTAACTAGAAATCATTGAAAGGGAATGAAGGGCAAGCACACACCAATCCCTCCTGTTACAATTGGTGATGCCAATTTCCACTAGAAAGAGGACAATTTTAATATTTCTATGAAACCCTTGAATTTGTGAAATACAATTACTAGAATGGAGACACAAGAAGTGCAACTCATGCACATTAAAATGCATTAAAACAGATAACATATCAATAGCATGCTACTTTGCCTGAAGTTAAGTAAATCCATCATGCAGCAACAGTTAATAAAAGCCAGTCTAGCAGAATTCCAATAGTGTTACTATAGCAACTACAATAAGGATTTGCTCCATCTAAAACTGATTAGCAAATCATGGATAAATAGTTGCAGTATAATTGTACTATGATCCCCATATAAATAAATGGTCCATATTTGTAGAATTATTTAGCTGTTGTTTGGTGTTCATGATAAACAGCTTTCCCTTGAAAGTATCTTTTTGGTTGTTATACCTGGTGTTTTTAAATATCTACAGCATTGGAACACATACACATGTGATGCTGTAGAGGATTAATTATTGTTACCATGCACATTGTTATTCCTAGTTCACTGTTACTGTGTTATGTTATGTTTTGTATGCCATTGAAATTTATCACTCTATGTTTGGGGAATTAAAGGGCTCTGACATGACAGGTGGATGGTGAACCTTCATTAAAACTGTAGGTACAGAAGGGATAGTATTGTATGCTTGGGCCTGAGACTGTCAGCAGAGTGTACTAAACTGCCTGACTCTCAATGACTGGGCCTGAAGTCATGTGGGCATGGATACTTGTACCAACGTGTCCAAGCATATAGGGACATGGGACACAGTAAAGGGCAAGTGCCACCAAAGTGGAGAAGATACCAAAAGCTAGTCTAGAAGCAGGGGCGTAACTTGAGGGGGTGCAGAGGGTGCGTTCGCAACTGGGACGAAGAGGCTTTGGGGGCCCATAAGGTCTCACTTTCCCATATGAGAAGACTATTACTATAAACCATACATTATAGTCGGGGCCCTGGCACAGACTTTGCACTGGGGCCCATCAGTTTCAAGTTACGCCACTGTCTAGAAGTAGAGAAGCAAGGAGAGTTTGACTCATTATAACGAAAGGTGACCAAAAAAGACTCTGCAAGGGGCTGGAAAGGAAAAGCAGCTAGGGAAGAAAACTAAATCATTAGCATCCAGAGTAAGGGGATAAGTGTGACCAAAGAGAAGGAAAGGCCGCATTCCATAGTTACTAAGTCGGCCTTATCCAGTCCAGTCTAATATCATCAAGAAGCATCCAGAGCAGTACAAGCCTAAAAATCTCAAAATGAATTATTGATGTGCAATCCAATGCATATTCATTATATAAACCAATCACTTGGTTTTGTAGCCCCTCTCCCTGTCTCAGATGTCTACATTTTGTGTGATTAGTGAGGAACAGCAACGGGCTGTAGAGATGACTGTGTATCATCACCATCTGTTGTTTTCTGTGTATAAATGTTGGCAGAACATGTCTCAAAAATCTAAAGAGAGTAAGAAACAAAATGTCAGCTCACATCAGCAGGAAATACTAATAGAAATGATCAAAAAAATATAGATACCTGGCAAGTTGAAAGCTGGACTAAGTTGCAGCTGTTCATTGTGCTTTGTGTGCCAGTTAAAAACCCCTCTTGAATTACTATATTTTGAGCGCAGCACTTCAGATAATATTGACATTGTAGTCACTCCACCTTCTGACTTTTTATTCCGTCATCTTGAATTTTCCGTCTACCACTTCTTTATTCCATTCATTACTTGGCTAAAGTGTCAGACCAATTGGACAGACTTGATACCTGGAGTCTCCAGATAGGCATCCAGCTGAGCCTTCCAGTCCATCTCTAACAACTCCTATGAAATATCTCTTTTTCTCAAACTTCTTGTCAATCCCTGAGCATTCTGCGCCTGCTGTGCCAGCTTTCTTCTGGAAGGAAGTTTGCATTTCTATTCCGTGGTTAGTGTATCTTGATAGTACAATACATATGCATCCTACAGTCGGCAAGGCACAGAGGAAAAAATTGAACTGGTAACTTAATGTTCTCTAAATATTTCATATGGTCTTCTTGGAGACTTTGATCTATAACGCAGTGGGACTTTAGCCTTACAAAAGGGAAAATGTAAAAAGTTGCAATTAGGAAATATGACTATGAAATGAATAAAGTGAATAAAAAGAAATTGTTACTGAATTGTAAGGTCTAAAATTGAAAATATTGTAATATTACAGTTGTTTGCATCTTCAAGCCTATATCTTGGGCTTGTGGTCCCTTTACTGATAGAAGTAAAAATAGACAGTAGCATCATATTTTTCCATCTTTGGTTCCAACATAATTTTGTAGGTTTAATATATATTTCCATGATATCCTATGATAGTATCCATACATGCTGTTATTGATGGTCTTCTTTTACATTTCACAAGAGTAGGTCTTCTTTACATACAAGAGGAGAAGAAAGTATGAGATGACCTGAAACTAAACAAACATCAGACATTTGTGGGTCAAATTTTGATTAATTAGATTTTTTCCCTAAATTTACCTGCACTGGGCGTTTCCATTACACTCTTTTTTTAAGAAGAGCTTAAGGGAAATTAAGAAGGATATGTGAATTGAAAGCCTTTTATTAGCTTTGTGTTCTCCACTGACTTCAAAGTACAAAAGGTTACTTTACATTACACTTCTATTCCAATAGCTGAATTAAATACAATGGCTGTTGCACTATATTTTCCATGAATGATCATGAATGGTGGCCTCAGCCTCAGTTTAAAATATACTCAAAGGGATTTTTCCCAAATAACATTTATCACCCATAATGTAAGAAAGCAATGTATGATCATGGTGGTAACATGAATGGTGGGTGGTCAACCTTGTGGCCTTTTGCTTTCACTTGGATTAATGAGAATAATCAAAGCATCACCTTCTCATAGTTGGTCAGGGTCCAAGTTGTCACGTCTGAAGCAATTGTACCTTTTATGGTATTCATGGGGCAAGTTGTTATTTAGGGTTATATTATTTTTCTCAATTAGGTATCTATATAGGAAGGTATAGGAAAGAATGAGAGAATACATATTTTTACTTAGTTACTCTGTGGGTTGCAATTACTCTCTCTCTCCGCAACTTTTATTGCGCTTGTGCTGATACACATCAGCAAATCAGTATATGAAGAGTATAGTCAAAATGAAATTTTTTTCTTCCAAAAACTAAATAAGAAAAGTGTTTTTCTACTTTTTCCGCAAATACTTTTTGTGCACAAAAAGTACATACAAGCATCTTCATTCTTCTGAGTTGGCAATTTGTTGTGCTGTGTAGACATTTCTCTAGCGTCTCCAAACTGATTTGCGCTAGACTTTGTTTACTTGATGGTCTCTCTATGCAGTAAAATGAAAACAAGAGTCTTCTTCTTGGCACAGTTTTAGCTCGGCACATCCTGGCATCTCTTGTCTAGATGAAAAAAACACAGCGATGGAGCCAGAGATCAGTTTTCCTGGGAGTAGCATAAAAAAGATTTATTGAAGAGGTTTACTGTATGAAACTTGGCTGAACATTTGCATCTTTACCTATTTAAGAAATAAAAGTGTCTGCATTGCTGTGCTGTTTCTAAGAAGTTACAAAGCCAAAAATGGTTATGTGATGCCCTTAAGATTATAAGTTATATGAGACGGAGTCTTGAATTTATAAATATATTTTAGTGTGCTTGTAAAAGATTGTAATGTAGGGGTTGTAACAGTTATGTTTAGGCCTATATGCCCAGTAGGCCTCCATTCCCATTATAAGTCTATAACTGAAATTTCAACTTTTAAAAGTTCTTTCAGGATTGTTGGGCTCCAATCAGGCCTGATCAGTGAATACATTTTTGTTTTTATGGGAAATTGCCCTTTGGAGAGCAAAAGTGAACCAGCAAGTATATGTTAGACATAAATGGTACCCCATAACTTTTTCTCCTCAGAGAGGTTGTCTGCAGGTCAAAAAACATGGCTGCTTTCTAACAAAAACAGCATCACACTTACCGTGGGTACTGTATGGTATTGCAACTAGGCTCCCTTTATCTCTATACAGCAAAGCTACAATACCAACACTAACCAAGGTCAGGTGGGGCACTGCTTTTGTAAGAAAGCAGCCATGTTTTTCATAGACAACTCTTTTAAGTAAGGGATAGGAATATTTCCTTCCTCACAACATAAACTGTTTTATGATTTCCTGTCTTATGTATGAAAAATTGGTTTATTTTGCTGTCACTATAGAAGCTAGTTTTTACCGTTTTTATTTTAAACTCGGTTAGAAATCTTAAAAATAGAAACTTAGTAACTTAGCTAGAGCTAGGGGGAAAATTGAGGGGCATGTAGCTGCTGGTTCAGACTACACAAGATTTGTTTGTAGTCTGTTATCATGGAGACTCAACTCTATGTAGAGTAAAGGGATACATTGGAGTGCAGGAATTGTTTAGATACCCTCTGATTCTGTCTATTGCTCTTTCTGCAGCGTTCAAAAAGTATTCAGTGTTTCACAGTCTCTTCTGTTAAAAGTCAATGTTCTAAAAAATGGATTTCATGCTGTAAACTATCCACATACTGTTCAGATATGATATTTCTTTTTTGTACATTTTTTATTTTGAGGTTTTTTTAAGTTATATCAGTTGGTCGGAGCTAAAAACATTGATATTTAATATACAGTATAACTATATATACACTATATAATATTTAATGTCCATTAATAGATCTATGCAGATATAGAAATCATCTAAATCTTCTTTATCCGGATTCAAAGAATTCCCCTGTTACAAGGCTCTCTTTTATTTTCTATTAATGTCTTGGAGATACTTGTTTACCACTTCCGTGAAAGATCTGCAGAATATTTCTTTCTTCTATTTTCTCCTTGATGTGCGCATTCTTTACTGACAAATTTTGCAAAGAATATTAAACTTGCAAACTGTTGAGACAAGATATTGTCATAGCTGGAAATGTTAACGACAATACAACCCCTGAATTCTGCAAGATATGCAGCTTAGATAGGATGTTGAATTGTTCAATGTTTCTTTTTTATTTCTCAAGGACTATTTTACCAATGATCAAGAATTTATACATGCAACATATCAGTGCTATGAAGGACAACTGGTGTATGTTATGCCTATAGAATGTGATCTATGTGAACATTTAATACTTATAATAAGGAGGTGCATGTGCTTATTCTAAACACCCTGAAGTAATGGACAGCTGGGTCTGGATGTTAGCGCTCTGAAGTAATGGACTCCTGGGTCTGGATCCACATATCTTCATTACCTGTCCTCTTGGCTTGGAATATTCTCAAATGAGAAATGATTAGCTTTGTATATAGAGAGTAGAAGTTGGCATGGCCTCCTCGGGCTGAATTCATGCAGCAGTAATCTTATGTGTCCAGGGTGACATTATTGCAGGTTTTTTAGCCTTCTAACACTAGCAAAATGCAAACACCAAGCATATATCTCATGAACTCACAGCATATCATATCACATGAAATCACAGCAGCCTGAATAGAGAGGAGTAGAAGTCCATTATGGTATGTTGTGATTTTTTATGTGGTCAGATGTGTACAGTTTGCTAATGTTGAGAGGCTAAAGGACCTGTGATGATGTCACCTGGTCATAGGACATTAGGCCATGTCTCTCAAAACGCTGTATAGATCCCTAGATACCAGAAAAGTTTATAACTTTATGTGAAGGAAACAATTTTTGCCTCTTTAGGAACCTGCCACTAGCTGTATTTTAAAAAAAATGTGGTGATAGTTTCCCTTTAACATATACATAGGCTCTTTTCACACTTGTAGTATTGTATCTGGTTAATATCGAATTTTACAGTCTAGTTACAGCAGAAAAAAAGTATGTCATTAAAATTAATATTGTGAAAGATCCAATATGTACATACAATCATATTGTATTGCTGCTTTAAGGAAATAGATAGAAAGGTAGAAGAGACAAAGACAGTGAACCCTTAAGCTTGACAACCCCCCACCCTACTATCCCTACCTAATTGCCCATCCCACCCTAAGTGCTGGGTGACAACTGGTGGACTTTTCCTCCCTGCACCAAAGTGAAAAAAGGACAAAAGAAATGCAGAAGAATGGTCATAAAGGTCAACAGAGAGGACAATGCAGTACATAAAACTCTAGCAGGCTCCAAGAAGATTTATAGGAAACACTGTCAAGTGGGCAGATAAATCTCTGATGATGTCCTGGTCTAAGTTATAGTAACATATATATAAGCAAAGATTTTTTTAAATTTTAACAAAGTTCAGTTCTACAGAAACTTGCATTTAAGCTAATAGCAATATCCATTTACCATCCACAAGTAATGTTACGTCATTTGTAATATGTGTAGTCCTTCCCGATGTGCATCCCGCATCTTTTTATGTTTTATTCACACAAATTATTGAATTGGGATTTACTTAAAATGGAAACTAAGTCCTCTCTTCATACAAAGCATACATCTTGTAGTGCAATCAGGGAGAGCTGTTTTATCATTTTATCATTTTGACTATTGTGTATGAACGTGGCTGGAAGGAAGGTGGTAATGTAGAAATTTATATTCAGCGGTAGCCTGCTGTGATTGTAATTAAAAGAAGAAACAGCAAAATTCCGAACAAAACTCTTTCTAAAAACAAATGGCTGTGTTCCCAGAAGAGAGATAAGTGTATTGGCTATAGGAAACCATTTTGTTTTTACATTGACCTAGAAAAATGCCTTCTGTGAAATACAATATGAAATAACAATATGAAAGGAAACCAACACAATTAGTATTCCACCAATGCAAGCTTGGATATTATGGGCTTTTTTTCTTTTTTAATTTCTGCCTGAAGGTGATTTGTGGGTGGATGGATGTAAAAGTTTGGAACTTTCCAAACTTCGTCTGGAACTTCAGAATTGAAGATTGTATAGAACGGAGCAGGATGAATCATAAATACCCACACACACAAGCTCTCATCATGTTAGTTCAGAGATTAAGAAAACATAATTGAAAAATCTCTCCCACACAGACGCAATAACGAAATTGCAATAGAATTTATGATCGTAGGCTCTAGAAGAATTTCTTATGATGGATTTTACATTACTGTAAGTTATGGAACAGATACAAATGAATATATTGCACACTCAACTACTCATCTACATCTGAAGGTAACATTTCTTAAAAAGGTATTCAATGGACAGACAGTGAGTGAAGTCACAATAATATTTATAATAATATAATAATAATAATAATATTTTTAGCCAACATGGCACATAGTGATCAACCATTACATTTAAACCTACCTACACTAATGTTTAGGTTCTCCCAATGGCACCAAAATCATCTAAGATCCTTAACAAATATATTCTATGAGATGTCTTAAGGTGTCATGTGATATCTGGCACCAAAACAGTTTTGGCAGACTCCTTGGGGGACATTTATAAGACACCAGTACTTGTGCACTGGCATATGATAAATGTCCTACTCTTCTGGTGAAGCCCTATACATGAGGAGTCTGTGGGATCCCGATGTATTCATTGGTCAGACTGTGCTGGTGTAAAATTTTGCTTGAATGGTTGTTGGCTGTAGCGAGTGAGCAGTTACAGGGCAGGAATGCTAGTAACTCCTGTATCCTTCACATCGCTTCAAGCCCCCCTTGCTGTGGAGGTGATGTAAAGGGGATAATATTCACAATGTCTGTCAGTTTGCAAGGTATTGCAATTATTTGGGGGCTTGTGCAGCAGAAACTGTCATGATAAAATCTCCCCCATAAGGGTGCACTCACATGGTCATTCTGGGAACAAATCATGCGACCAGATCATGGCCCCCATAAACCTCTATGGCTCCGGTCACTGCATGGTGAGCATAGGCGGCCACGTTGCAAAGTATAAGACTTGTTCTAAAATTCAGCAGATTTGGGGCAATGCTGCTCATCTGCCTATGAAGGGAGTAGGGGTGAAGATCCATCACTCCTCCCACCTTCTCCTCCTGGTTCTGTGCTCGCCTGGAATCCAGTTTGTGCAAGCACATGGCAACATTCAACAGTAGGCATAGTCCAGCGTTGTTACTTTTGCCAGTTTGTAGTTAGGATTACCCTGTATGACTCAAGCTGCAATGCACTGTGATTGGCAAACCTTTGACCATACCCTACTATAGACCCTTAAAGCAGTGTGTGATTCAGTACCTCTTCTGTAGGATCAGTTTGGAAGGACTACCTATTTCCCCAATATACAACATTGAACATCAGCACACAAGACCCTGTTGTTGACTCACTCTATGTCCTTCCTGAACGCATTGGACACTTTACCTCATGGTTTAGAAATTTGTGTGTAAGTGAGGGGGGAGAATATTTAATTTACCAACATATATCTATTAATAGTTCTACTCCGCTTTATAAATATGTAAAGTGAAGCCTCAGGTCTTTTATCTCATCAGCCAGACATTTATGTCGTTAAAAGGGCTGCAGATGGAGGGTCATGTGATCTTTTTCTGTTCATCACCAATCGCCAGTTTGAGATCACATGACCCTCCACCTGCAGCCATTTTATGGACAGGAATCTCTGGCTGATGAGGTAAAAGACAGCATGCTTCACTTTACATATCAGGAAAGTCGTGCAGAACTAGTAATAGATGTATATTGGTAAATTACCTAATATCCTGCCCCCCTCACTTACACACACATTACAAAAAACATGGAGGTAAACCCCTTTAAATTTTTTAACAGGTACTTACCACTACAATCAGGAAACTCCCCACTAGTCCTATTATGGTAACCATTTATCTATTGTCTTGGCTGATTGGGGCATATATCGAGGTGACGTTGATTGCAGTGCCCGGTTCTAGTTGGACTCCATTTTCTAGATTTTAAAGTTACTATCAATCAAAGGTGTACAGCCTGTACCCCCAGTTGTCATGGGTGTTTTGTAAAGTAGTGACCTTCATACAATGTGAAGTCTGGAGTATAGTTTCTCAAATGAAATTAATTTTAGAGGAACTTGGAGCCTTCAATAGTCGAGGTAACTTGAGGTAAACAAAGAGATCATACAAACTCCATAAAGATGTGGAATCAAACCCACAGGCTCAGAGATGGGGCCTTTACATGGAGAACCTGGACTCTGCATTATTGTAATGTCACTCCATCAAACAAGAACCTTTTAGGGAGTACAACACTCAAGCGTGTTCTTACAAGTAAATAAAAGTTTGCAAGTCTTGACAGAACTTGGCATATTTTGTATTGAATGTCAGCAATTCCTATATTTCTGCAGAAAAAAAATAAAACCCCTGCTGTGTCTTTAAATAGGCTCCAATTGGAATAACATTATAACCCGCAGTGGGGGACTAATCTGAGCAATCATGAAGTTAGGAGATGAGAGGGTAATTTCTTCTTCTCAATTTTAGGGAGTATTTTATTTTAATTATGTTTTGGCGGTTAGTGGGACAGAAGAGCAGAGATTGCAACCACCTAAGTCACATTGCTGTCACTAACAAAGACGCGTCGTGTCTGAAAGGGCCAATTTATTGTTTTTTGTGCCAAGTGTAAAATAGTTACCAAGAAAATAAGAACTAAAAGATAAAACAGTTGTTAATGACCAATCCTAAAGATTGATCCTCGTTGTAAGATTGACATATATATAAAGTTTAACTTTACTCCATTCAAAGCATAAACATCATTTCTATAAAACCCATAGGCTTACATGGAAACATGAATACATCCATAAGCAGCACGTCCCCCCATTTCTCCATTTCAATGACAGATATCTAGTGATTTATAGTTGATTCTGCCTGCAGATCCTCCTGCTCTATAACATGCTGCCTGCAGATAGGACAAACTGCACTGCTGCTCCTGCTATATGACACATTGCCTGCAGGTTGAACACTTGTAGCATCTTCTCAACACCTTCTGCTGCTAGACTTACTGCCTGCAGATAGGTCCCTTGTACAATCTTCCCTCTAACATGTTTCCTACAGCCAGACACAATCTGCTCATCTTCTGACATTTTTTAACATGCTGCCTGCGGATAGGACATTGGGGCTTATTTACTAAGGGTCCACGGTTCGCATTTCCGTCAGACTTCCCGTCATTTTTGGGATTTGCACCACTGTGACAGGGTTATAGCAGGGGATTGTGTCACACGCGATCAGATTGTGGGGCAGCAGCGCTGGCTTTCAGGCGACAAAAATCGGGGGTAGGCCGTTGAACGATCCGACTGATTTGGACTGAGGCAGGATTTCATATTCAAATTGAGTTGCATCCAATGCACCGAAGGTGCACAAGAAGGTGAACTTCAGCGGACCTGCGCAGGGGAAGTGACACATACAGGCTAATTGGCGCACGATCTTTGTGAATCGCGGCACAGTGCATTGTCGTTGGACAATGCACTTTCACTATACAGCATGCTGCCTGCAGATAGGATACTATGTGCAATCTGCTCACCTTCTCCTGCTGTATAGAATGCTGCCTGCGGATAGGATATTATGTACAATCTGCTCATTTCCTCCTGCTCTATAACATGCTGCCTGTGGATAGGATATTATGTACAATCTGCTTAGTTCCTCCTGCTCTATAACATGCAGCCTACAGATAGGAAACTGTAGAATCTGCTCAGCTTCTCCTGCTCCATGACAGGATGTCTATAGATAGGACCCTAAGTATAATTTCAAGAAAAAAACTTTCCAGCATTCCAGGAATGTTGTAAAAAGTGGAAAAATCTTTTATTCGAGCATTAAAATTGGTGTACATCCAAATTAAAAAGTAGACAGAACTATGCGTTTCAAGCAATTACATCCTGCTCTTAGTCATGGTTTATGTATAATCTGTATCAGTTCCTCCTGCTCTATAACATGCTGCCTACAGATAGGACACCATAGAATCTGCTCAGCTCCTCCTGCTCTATTACTTTGGTCTGCAGATAGAACACTATACATAATCTGCTCTGCTTCCCCTGCTATATAACATGCTGCCCATGCTATGTACAATCAGCTCAGCTCTTCCTGCTCTATAGCATGCTGCCTGAAGATACAACAACATACACTCACCGGCCACTTTATTAGGTACACCATGCTAGTAACGGGTTGGACCCCCTTTTGCCTTCAGAACTGCCTCAATTCTTCGTGGCATAGATTCAACAAGGTGCTGGGAGCATTCCTCAGAGATTTTGGTCCATATTGACATGATGGCATCACACAGTTGCCGCAGATTTGTCGGCTGCACATCCATGATGCGAATCTCCCGTTCCACCACATCCCAAAGATGCTCTAATGGATTGAGATCTGGTGACTGTGGAGGCCATTTGAGTACAGTGAACTCATTGTCATGTTCAAGAAACCAGTCTGAGATGATTCCAGCTTTATGACATGGCGCATTATCCTGCTGAAAGTAGCCATCAGATGTTAAGTACATTGTGGTCTTAAAGGGATGGACATGGTCAGCAACAATACTCAGGTAGGCTGTGGCGTTGCAACGATGCTCAATTGGTACCAAGGGGCCCAAAGAGTGCCAATAAAATATTCCCCACACCATGACCCCACCACCACCAGCCTGAACCGTTGAAACAAGGCAGGATGGATCCATGCTTTCATGTTGTTGATGCCAAATTCTGACCCTACCATCCGAATGTCGCAGCAGAAATCGAGACTCATCAGACCAGGCAACGTTTTTCCAATCTTCTACTGTCCAATTTCGATGAGCTTGTGCAAATTGTAGCCTCAGTTTCCTGTTTTTAGCTGAAAGGAGTGGCACCCGGTGTGGTCTTCTGCTGCTGTAGCCCATCTGCCTCAAAGTTCGACATACTGTGCATTCAGAGATGCTCTTCTGCCTACCTTGGTTGTAACGGGTGGTGATTTGAGTCACTGTTGCCTTTCTATCAGCTCAAACCAGTCTGTCCATTCTCCTCTGACCTCTGGCATCAACAAGGCATTTCCGCCCACAGAACTGCCGCTCACTGGATGTTTTTTCTTTTTCGGACCATTATCTGTAAACCCTAGAGGTGGTTGTGCGTGAAAATCCCAGTAGATCAGCAGTTTCTGAAATACTCAGACCAGCCCTTCTGGCACCAACAACCATGCCACGTTCAAAGGCACTCAAATCACCTTTCTTCCCCATACTGATGCCCGGTTTGAACTGCAGGAGATTGTCTTGACCATGTCTACATGCCTAAATGCACTGAGTTGGCTGATTAGAAATTAAGTGTTAACGAGCAGTTGGACAGGTGTACCTAATAAAGTGGCCGGTGAGTGTATACCACCTGCTCATCTGCTCCTGCTCTATAACACAGATCTATACATATAAGACTACACATATTTCTTTATTTGAGAGGGTAGTGAGTTAAATCCTCTAGAACTGCACTGTTTACCTTGCAGATTTACTTCAATTTCAACATCCCCCTGTCGGCAGATGTCAGGGACAAGAAGGGTCAGGTATAACTATTTTAGCATGACTAGAGAACACTTGCATGCTTGGCCAGGCAGAATAGCTGTGTCAGCATTTTAAAGTGTATACTCAGCTTTATAAGTGCTGCTGTCATTATTATCATCTCAGCACCATCCCAGTTACCATCTATTGCTCAAAGGGTTAAGATATCATTCATTGCGGTAAATATTGTATTGATGACAGGGTGACGTCATTGGCCTTTCCTGTTACCTTTAAAGCGGGTGCTAAATGGTTAAGAGCCGCTATGATAAATATCAATTCTTAACCCGCCTACTCTTCTCTTAACAAACTGCGTTTACCACAGACTCAAACAGAACTACCCCCACACACTGTCAATATAATGTCACTTCATGTTCTTAGAACAGTTTTCTTCTAAAGATTTCACATAATTTGTCCTAATTAGAGAGCAGAATGCGCCATATAATAGAACAGCCGCCAAATAAACGGCGAGCGAGTCGGGGAGATTATCCGGCTTTTGTTTCCAGTCAGGATTGATCGGGGAAATTTGTGTTGTGTACTATTCTACATGTTTCCAAGGACATGTTGTACAGTCGTCATGTTACATCTCTTTCATGTGTTCTTACCTGGAGGGAAAAGGAGATGTTGGGTTTTGTTTGGAGTATTTTACGCCCTTGAGAAGCTGAACGAGGGCAGCAACAAGCAAATTACGGATCTGCCTGTAATTCATTATCAACAGACTGACTGTACATTAATTATCGGGTTCTGGATAAGACAGATAAGGCGATTGTAAGTGCTGGGTATGGGCTTAAAAACTGGATTTCATATTTTCTCATAGGTTGTATTATTAATCCGAAAAGAGGGCATGGAGAACTCCGTTCACCCAAATTGTGTCCATTTGAGAAACTCGGTGTGTGAATTCAAATGACCTCATGTCATTCATCATTAATGTAGATTTAGAGTAATTTAGGAAGGTTAAGGTCGCTTACTGTGAGCACATGCTCATCAGTTTTGCTTGCAGACCTGTGAGAGAAGAGAAAACGTGACCACATAACATCCATGGATAAGAGAGCTACAAGTGCCCTCAATACTCAAAATATATTATATGTTTTCTACAAGTGCTCTATTAACTTCTATGTATTTTTCAGACCAACTATTCATAAGTTCTTAAGTTGTCTAATAACTAATAATTGAAAAATTACACAATGCATTGTTTTGGGAAAGTTTTATATCAAGTAATCGGACTGATCTAAATAAGGATGTCTACTAAATACCCATAAAAAGTTAAAGTGATTTTGAACTGATCCTTTAGTATTTGATGGCCTTTTGGTGTTATGTTCCATTAACATACCGTATATACTCGAGTATAAGCCGACCCGAGTATAAGCCGAGACCCCTAATTTTACCACCAAAAACTGGAAAAACCTATTGACTCGAGTATAAGCCGAGGGTGTAGTATACAACCAGCCAGCCCCCTGTAGTATACAGCCAGCCTCCCCCCTGTAGCATACAGCCTGCCCCAAGTAGTATACAGCCTGCCCCCAAGTAGTACACAGCCTGCCCCCAAGTAGTATACAGCCTGCCCCCAAGTAGTATACAGCCTGCCCCAATAGTAGTATACAGCCTGCCCCAATAGTAGTATACAGACTGCCCCAATAGTAGTATACAGCCTGCCCCAATAGTAGTATACAGCCTGCCCCAATAGCAGTATACAGCCTGCCCCAATAGTAGTATACAGCCTGCCCCAATAGTAGTATACAGCCTGCCCCCAGTATGCCAAGTGAATAAAAAAAACAAACTTAATACTCACCCTCCGACGATACTCACCTTTGATGCTCGGCTCCCGGTCCTCGGCGGTGGCTCCCGGTCCTGGCGGCGGCTTCCGAACCTCGGTGACAGCTCCCCTCTTCTTTCTTCACTAGAGGCTCCAGGTCTCTTTTCTTTTTCACTAGCCGGCACATTTTTTGTGCTGAAAATCTCGGCTTATACACGAGTATATACGGTAGGTCTATCCATCACAGTACAAAGTTCTAGAGTGAAAATGTTGGCTTGGCATTGAAAGTATCCAGTCATAGTGCAACTGATTCTAAAGTGGAAAAACTGAGTGGTGAAAGGTCTTCTCCAAGCCGAAGACTGCTTAGAAGTGGTGTGTAATCTCCATAGTTACAGTGGAAGTAGTCCCAAAGAAGAGGTCATGAGGTCACTCTACAACACGGGTGTCAAACACAAAGACTGCAGGCCAAATCCATCCTGCAGCCTTGTGTTATCTAGCCTGTCTCCCTTTCCCTGACCCTATGCCAGGAGAGTAGGGATTGTAGCATAGCAGCCTACTACGCTGCTCTCCTATCCTTTGTCACTTAAAGCAACAGCACTATTCTTCTCTTCTGCTTTGTGCAGCAGCTGTACACTGCTCAGAAGCCTGTAGAAGTGTTCATGTCATCGCATTGCATCTGCCAGCTTCAGAGTAGCTGCGTGGAGGCACTCTAATAGAAATGTGACTATTGGCTACTGTAGTGGCAAATATTGGCCATGGCGGTGTCTCAGCTTATTTAACAATATGTATATGTGTTTACACAGTGTATAATGTAACTACTAAACATCTTACTTAAATGTTAAGGAGTAGATGCATTTATAAAGGAATAACATTACATACAACCCTTTTAAGGCAACCACAAGACTAATGTGGCCCCCGATGAGAAGGAGTTTGGCACTCTTGCACTATAACATATGAAGATACCTATAAGCTTATCTATTAATATAGGTGGGAACACCTTTAAATATTGTGTACTGGGGCCCTGGAACTTGGGTTCAAAAGTTTGTGAACCACCTATTTTACCTATTTCTGGCCATCATATAATTAATTTAAGCTGCCTCTGAAATGCCACCCTAAAAACATGATTTAGATTAGAGATCAGAGATTTACAGGATGTGTAGTAGAAGGATGAATTAGTGGTTCAGATTAGAAGAATATTGTGAACTCTGTACGATGAATATCCCAGTAACCTCTGAGAACTCTCTAATATGCCAGATATACTCACTCATCTGACATAAAAAGTTTCTCCTGATGAGATTTGCCTACTTCATACGACAGCACGCATAGATAATCGACACAGAGTCTTTGTTGTGCTATTTCTGGAGGATTATGGCCCGTTATCTTAAACAGTTTATGCAAATGTCACTCATTAGATAACAGCTGAAAGTGTCTTGGATTTGGGGATATCCGCTATTAAATCCTTCTAAAATTATCCCTGCTCACCCGGTCACATGGTGAGCTCCCACTGACTAGGAAGGCTCCTCCATCCTCTGGTCCTCTTGCAGCCAAGTGATTTTTAACAAGCAGAGTTGGAATTTTCTTTGTTAATATAAATGAGGTGATGGAAATTTTCCCTGACTGATTAAACTGAAATCCTTCCAGTGGGGATTCAAGGGTTTAATTCCAACTAATGCAAACAAGATAATCAAGATGAGAAATTAAGCATCTTGTTAATGGTGATATGGATTGCTTCAGCATCCGGGATATCTCATCATTGCCGCTGTGGTTTTGTGAATGAGTGTCCTGGCCTCTCTAACTATCAGATAAGGGTATAATAAAACTGCAATATAGATCTGGATCGAGACAGGCTAGTGTTAACTCTTTGGTGTTTTTTTTAGGAAATTCGGCGCAAGAATCTGCTAGGATGTCCTGGCATTCAGGTTATCTTTAACTATGTCAATCCAATTAACCTCCAGGAACTACAGCTTACAGCAATATGTTTCCGAGATGGCTATCTAGGTTGATTAAAATCCATCTCTGGAGAATATCTCACTTCCAACACTTCAAATGATACAAAACCAGAGCACAAGATGAAGAAATTGAAAGACTAGGACGAACTATCACTTCCAAAATTCTAAAATATAATTAAATGTTGCTATAGTTTCAATATTTCAATAATTTAACATCCCATTTACTTCTAATAGTATATGGATGAACCCTTGTCAATTCAGTAACACATCCCAATGTAAGTGCCTAGCTTATGTTGCAATTGTACAGTTCTGCCAGTAAACTCATATACCAGGAAGCTCATAAATATAAATATAGCCCCCCCTCTAGTGAGCACATTGGAGCCTACTCATTAATACCGGCAGTCACTGACTTAAGAACACCCAAATTACAGACGACTCCTAGTTACAGATTGACCTCTTTTGCTACTGTAATCTCTAAGCTCCATGGACCTTAGCTCCATGCTGCAATGGTCAACATAAGAGTTATCAAGTTATCAGGTGTCTGTCAATTCCGACTTAAATACAAATTCAACTTAAGAACGAGCCTTTGTAACCTATGTAAACCATGGGACCACCTGTACTTGCACTGGTGTGAAGTTTTCCATAATGGTTTAGAGATTCCACCCCCTTCATTATTATGGTGCATCATTTACATCGGAACTGAAATCTCAGCTGGCATAGATTTTAGCTATATCCGGTGCTAAATGTGGTTATCCAAGCTCTCCATGCTTTGGACAACCTTCTTCCACACCACGCCATTTTTAATAAAATGTTTAAGTGGGCAAAAATGAACAAAAAAGCCACTATTTCAATTACTTGCACCAGAAACTGTGACTTTTTTTATAACTTGCATGATAGAAAATTGCCACTAAAGGAATGACACATGGTGTCAAGGTCATCTTTTAGTAGAAACCAGTAAATTGCTTCACATCCTTCTTCTCTAGATGATCAGTCAGCATGGACAAAGCCACTACGAATTGTTTCATGCAGGGTACAATAAAATTGACACATGGGAGGGATTTTGTCCAAATCAATGATCCAAGTGGGATCAAGCAGCAATTTTTTATTTTTTTGATTCAGCCCAAAAATAAATGTTGATCAAGACAAATCAAACAGTTCAATTTCCACTCGTGTTTTCAACCAGAAATTGGTTAGCAATGGCTTACTTCTTTCTTCCAATTGAGAACACATGTATCAACAGTCAAGCCAAGTGTGCATGTGTATGAAGTTGAAAGAAATAACAAGAGTTTGACCATCAGCTACCTAAGGGGTTAATTTGATGTTTTGGGGCTTTGCTATTTTTTTGAGCAGAGACAGTTGAGTTGATTAGATAGTGATTTATTCCTGCAGTTGAAGATTATTTGGTTTTCATCAGCTACCTAATGTAGGTAGCCAGTGGAAAATTCTGTAGGTATGTTAGCAATTCTTCTGTAAATAACATATTCTAATGTCAAACTCGTATCTTAGATTTACAATATTTTTATGATATACATACTAGGGTATCACAAAGTGTATCAATAAATCTGCATATCTGAGAAAACGTGTGTTTGTCATATATAGATGAAATTTCATTAGCATAGAGGATCTTCGAAACATGTTTATGCATAGTGTAATGAATTATTGCACATTATACATTTCCTATGCAAACCAATTCCTCCACTATGAAGTTAACACAGGTTTGTACATTGATTTACATCTGGCAGATGATAAATAGTTCTGCGAGCTCCTGCTGCGTGGATTAAAGTGCACACAATTGGATTTTTAATCACTTTCTCCCCAAATGCTGAATGTAATTACAATGTCTCGTGTGTCCTTATAGCATTGGAAAATAAGGGTAAAGTTGTCTATATATCCGGGTCTGGTGAGCACTTATCTATATCAGCATGTAATTGGGATGCTTAATGCTTACATCAAGGAATAAAATCAAGACAATATATTCAGGACATTTATCTAAGTGAGGCTCTAGGTCATCTTGTACCTGCAAAGGCTCGGAAATAAAACTGATATTTCTTTTGAAGACAAACTACGACCAAATCTTCTCATAAATTATATTAGCCTTTAAAAGCACTGAAAGAAATGGCTTTGATGTGTTTGAATAATGCGGCCCAGAATGCAAGTGATTTGACATTTAAGGACAATCAATTGAATTTTAAAAATCCAAAGTTTTCATCTTCCATGAGATGTCACCAGTGATCATATAATAACTCAATGGGGGAGGTTTATCATGACCAGAAGTTTTACAGTCACTTCTTCCGGAGTCTGTTTTCTTGGAAATTGCACTAAATTTATTAAATGTCATGTGACATCCATTGGCTAAGGCTTCCTGCCGACAAACATGATGATTCTCGGATGTGAAAAAAAGAGGTTCTCTTCAGATTTTCATAGCCAATTTTTAACAGCCTGGCATGCGGTTGGAACGTATTCAATGTTGGGGGTTATACCTCCTGAATAGGAATAATGTGACTTATACTTGTATACGAAATCACCTTTTCTATTACAAGAATGTTCACATTGGGGCACATTTACTAGGGACAGTTCAATCTACACTATGTGCAGTTTTCCTGTGTAGTGTGCAGAGGGCGCCGATTCAGGATTTCTGGCGCATGTTCTTCATGAATCTGGCGCCCCATGCACTGCCCCGACAGAGTGCACCACTTTCTTTAACATGGGGCGTGTGACACAATTCTGTTCTGTTGGACTTTGCATGTTAAGTCTGGCGCTTGTCCAGACTGTGCACTGGAACGCCCCATTCAGTGCAGAAATTTTGATCACATGAATAATAGTGCAGCCCCACAACACAAAAGGGTCGTGTGTGACACATATGTGTTGTGGAACCTTCTTAAATACATGTGCAAGCAGTTTTCACTACAAAGAATGTGCAAAGCCCAACAGAAAACTAATAAATTTGCCCCATCGAGTTGTTTTAAAAAGGATTTTTAGTGGAATCGCTGCAAAAAAAATGCTTTGTGGCCACTGACCGTATAGTCCAATGAAACCAGGCTAATAAATGTGTAAATAAATATGTCATAAAACCTGTGGCTCAACAGAAGATCACTTCAAAGTGGATGTAGCAATTACTTGCTGAAAGACAAGTCAACCCTTCCTCTAACAGCAGATCCCAACCCAGTGGTCATGTACGACATATTGTATGAATATTCCATGGAAGTCTAATGTGTGAAGATCACTTAAGCTTGTAAAACTTTTTCAGTAGAAAGTTTTTTCTTCAGACAAAATAAAAATAAATACCTACTTTTCAGGGTAAATAGGATAGACTATATAGGATTTCTGAGCAGAACAAGATATTACAGAGGGTCCCCAATTTAAGCACATCCGACTTACAGTCAACCCCTAGTTACAGATGGCCCTCTCTGCCCACTGTGACTTCTAGCGAAGCTTAGAAACCATAATATCTGATATAATTTTTCATCTCTTTATTTATTTAGGTTATACCATATATATATATATATATATATATATATATATATATATATATACTGTGTGTGTATATTGTAGATTTTTTTTGCTTCACTTATCATGATGCTGCATGTAACCCACAAACTGCATATCTACATTTCATAAGTCATCTATGGAAATCATGGCCTATATTGTATGTAATAACCCGCCAGGGAATTCAGCAATCCAACTGATATCCAAATATAACTCTGCTTCCCTGTCGCTAGTGGGAAAATCTCCACCCTGGCAGTTCTGTGGCAAATGACTCTTTATTCTTAGATCTCTGTATCAGCAGGTTTAAGGAATTAAGCAGAGTGCCAAATGTGCACTATTGGGATAAAGATAGAGTATATTTTATGGCATGACACGGTTCACTTACTTACCTTGAGCGACGCAGGACTGGAAGCTAATGTTCTTCCCATCCTCTGCATAATATAATATAATTTCTATATACAATCTGATTGCCTGCACCAAAACTATTTTTAAATAGCTGTGGTCTCCATAAATGATACATATGCAGAAATCCTTGGAAGCGAGATGAGCTACATTGAAACAAATGTCACGCTTCTGTCACATTCAAAGGTTTATACATTAATAATACGCATTACGGGTGCATATTCTAACTTACATTGTTTCTTTACTACCTATATAAATGTCACAACATGATTGGAAAGCAAACGTAGTGACATTTGCTTTAATACTGTCAGGATACTAGATGCTTTATTGTGTTGTATCACCTGCAGTATATGCCACTGATTGTATTTTACAGTATATTAGCCATCTTTCTTCGGAACAGTCTGCTGCAAAGATGCCAGAGTTTGTAGAGATGCTAGACAGCTTTATTTGTTTATGTCTCCATCTGGAATGATGGTGGGGTGGTCATTATTAATAGCAGGTACAGAGGAAAGTTATTCGGTACGTAGAACTGGCTGCTTAAAGGTACTGTAACATTTTATAATAATAATTCTTTATTTATATAGCACTGATTACACAGTACTGCACAGAGTTTTGCCAAATCACTCCCTGTCTCCAATGGGGTTCACAATCTAATCAACCTACCTGTATATTTTGGAGTGTGGGAGGAAAACCCACACAAACAAGGAGAGAACATACAAACTCTTTACAAATGTTGACCTGGATGGGACTTGAACCCAGGTCCCCAGCGCTGCAGGGCAGAAGTGCTACCCATTCAGCCACCGTGCTGTCCTGTAACATTTAGAGTCAAAGGCTAAATGCTCTCGACATGGCCAATTCTCATCTGTGAATAAATTATGTCACCGCTTGTTTCTCATTGTCGATTTGGATCCGTTTTGGCTTGCGTTTTGCATGCATTTGGTCTCTGTTTTGAACAGATGAGTTGCACCTGTGTTACAACTGAGGAATTTCAAAAGTGTATCCTAGATATAAACCATCTTTCACAATTGGCACTTGGATGCCATCCAAGAGCCATCCGTTTTCTGTGTAAAATGTAGAGCATGTCCTAGTCTAAACCACGTGTATGTAATAGATGTCCATGGCGATTGAAAACCGTTTTGGCAGTTTAGTTCTGCCATGTGCTGCCCATTAACAAAAATAAACAGGTGGTCATCCATTTTTTTAAACCATCGTGGCCCTAAGACGCTTTTTTTTTAATTGCATTACTAATACAATATATATATATATATAACTTTTTTAGTTGTTTTGATAAGATTGTATCTTGTAGCTTTCAATACCAATGAACATATCTAAAATATATAAAGAGTGCACCAACTCACAGGACCTTCTGCTTTACTCTATACTCTATCACTGTTTGCTCTTCTCACAACCATCTCCAGGACTTCTCTTATGCTTCCCCTATATTCTACTCTCTACTAAAATGTCTGCCCCCCACCTTCCAAACCTTCAAACTGAAAACCCATCCTTTTAGGATTGCCTACAAAATGCACTGCTCTGTTCGCTCCTCTTACATCACCATCTACCCTCCCATGTAGATTGCGATCCCTCACAGGCGGGATCCTCTTTCCACTTGTTCCAGATCTCTGTCCTTTTTGTACTTGCATTTGTTCTTGCATCTTTATGTATGTAAACCACCAAATGAATGTACAGCACCATGGAAATACTAATGTTCTTTAAATAACTAAAAATAATAATTAAATGGGGACATTACTACACATTACTCTCTGGACACCAAATATACAAGCGGCCCACAAAGAGTCCCAAATTGTTATTAACTACAGGTTGTAACATAACCCAGGAAAGCGGCAAGGTCATCTCTATAGTCTCACTTGAAATGAATTGATATCATCTCTGTATTAACCACATCTTGGCCATCGTTTATACTTGCCATACCAGACCCCCAACACGCACTCATAAAAGCCTTATACAGCTATAATTTATGAACAATTAGCAACCACAATGTAACGTTTTTATGGCTTCACATGCAGATGACAATTTTGGAACCATGTGCATGACCTGAAATAGAGGTTCAGTACATATAGTTTTTGGAATGTTTCTTATTTGTTATACTGTGCCTCTACATATTAAAATGTAATAAATTTTAAATCATTTATATCACAGACTAAAACCATAAATGTTTGATCAAAGGGGAAACTACATAAATTACTATTGGGAAGGATCGGTTTTCCCATAATTCTCATTTCACATGAGTTCTAAATTAAATGTTGCTAAAACAGTATGTGTTTAGTGTTCACAAATGATCATGTAAATAATCAAGAGTAAAAACGTCTAATAAAATACAGATGGGGACTATTTGTCTGGAATACTGAATTTACTGTATTTGTTGGCAACTATACATGGCATGTCCTAGTTACAGGGGAAATAGTCTTTGGCAGCGCTAATCATTGCTATATGAAGTCAGTTTCATATACTGTACCTCTCACTAACTGAATTGGTGTCTCATGCCTCAGCTATTTAGGATATTATAAGTCAATATACTAGTGCACATAATAATACTGATACAATCTGTGCAATATTACCTGCGATGTATCCTAACATAAGAAATGGCACAAGATTCCAAGGACTTTGTTGTCTAAGTCTTGTTGTCTCAAATATTTTATCTTATTTTATTACTTGTGGATATTTTATGTATTCTAGCTTTTTGGTTTACTTAAAGGGGTATTCCAGGAATCAGCATAATTCATATACAAATGGGCACTCAAAATATAAGCTAATATGTAATTAGTTGTTATTTAAAATTTTGCTCCCCTTAGCAGAAAATGCTGATGACATAGACTGTAATGAAGAATTAAAATGCTACTGGCCCTTTAATCAGTCCGTTAATTTCCTCCGCGCGGTCCGTTGCAGGACAGAAGATGGCTGCTGGTCACATGTCCACATCACATGTCCTGTACCTGCCTGGGCAGATCATGTGATCACCACTAAGTTTGGCTGTAGTCGGTTGGTTGCAGTGCATCCAGTGTGGACAGTATTGTGGTGAGGGCAGTTACACATCATTACTATGGTAACAGAGGAAGAAAGTCTGTTATATCATCACTGGGAGCAGAGCATAAGTGGTAGGAGGAGTTACTGAGAACTAAAGGATCATGGAACTTGTAGTTTCCAGTGGCGGCCATCTTAGTGATAACTCCACCTACTTTAGAGAGGCCATAAACTTTGTAAATCATAAAATCAAACTATTTAAGCTCCGTTTTGTGACTAATGACATTGAGTATTGTTATATTCATTTAGTTATATCATCATGGATTTTTGTGTCAGACGTTCATATTCCCGGAATACCCCTTTAAAGTGGTTTTCTAAAAATATAGAGAGTCTTATCAGAACTATACCGGTCTGCTAAGGGACCTCCCTTTCTCGGGTGTATGGGACTTCAGGATGATGACTTGTCCATGAAACGTCTATCATTCACATAACTATTCAACCAATCACTAATCCCAGTGGTCTTGTGACATTCATGTACATAAAACCACCACAGTCAGTAATTGGCTAAACAGTCACATGATTGATGGATGTAACGTCATAAATGTAGAATGCAATCTCCTGGGCAAACAAGCAAGTCTTGCAAATTGTTTTTTTACAAATACAACCCCTCTTCAATTAAAGTAAAAAAAACAAAACAAATTCATGAAGGTTGTTCTCTAATAAAAATCCATGTATTAATAAACCAGAGCAGAGAATAGAAGCCAAAACTTAGAAGATCTTAGCTTACACAATTGTCGTAAAAAGCGAAAGTTATGATTTGGTTCCAATCTTAAAGGATGACTTTGTTTCTTGTAAATAAAACATCTTATTTGACATATGAGCCAACACAGCGAGTGAAAATTATGATTTATGCCATCTACAGTGCCACACATGACCTGGGCTTGGTGGCTTCAAAAACTATTTTTACCCAATGAGCCCAATGTATTCTCCTGATAAATACAATGATAATTGCTCTATCCTTCTAAATTTGTTATCCTCCACTATGGCTCCTATGGGTATCACTAGAGATGGCTGCGAGTGTAAAATTTCCCCTCTACTAATTGCGATGTGGCACGCAGTCTTCACCAGAGCAGTTTGAGTTGCCAGGGGATATAATGTATGTATGTGCCTGTGTACGGCTTTGTGCATGTATTACTACGCCGCTTTCTTCTCTGATTGATTGGACCTCTTCTACTTCCAATTTTTTGCTGTCATGTTAATTGTACGGCAGAGAAACATCCAGACATTATTACCTCATTATCCTACGCTTGGCAATAGTCACGACCTAAACAACTTTAGACATGAACTTCTCATGCAAACTTTTTCCTGTAACAATTCCCAGAGTTGCCTGCTTTCTGCACTTGTGTGTGTTCTGAAGAATCATACAAGCATGCAGTTTCCCCGAGATTTTATAACAGCATTTAATCATTGCTAATGGCTTTGAACAGTGTTATACAATCAGAGCCTCGGAACGTTCTGTATAAATTAAATGGATTGGGGTAATTAATCTGTTATTGGCACCAGCGATATATTGCTGCAATAAGTTGGTTTATTTGATGGACTTGGACAACTAAAAAGGGATATTACCAGATACTATTGTATTTGGGCATAGGTATTTTCTGTTGTTAATTTAGTTTTGACACAGACATTAATCAAAAAAAGTGTGTTTTATCCAAATGTTATTGTAATCTATACTTTTCAGGTTTGTTTATTTTGCTATAATTTTTTGGTTGAAATATGAATACAATATAGAAGGGCGAATCCTCCAATATTTACTTCGCAGAAGATTCACAGAATTTTCCAAAAGGAAATAGGCGTATATTACAGCTTAGCCTTATTTAAGTGAATCAGACTGACAAAGCCCATGGGCAAGATGGGTACTGTTGCTTAAAAAAGAAAAAAAAAATAGGTATGAGCGGATCCATTGATTTTGGCCGTACTCAAACCTCAAAGTTTGGCTTGGGTACCCAGACCCAAACTCTTATCTCCATTAGCCAGCACCAATTGCCAGTTACTGGTGCCATCTAAATAGCAGCGGCTACAAATTTTCCAGGATTCTCACTTCCTGTGACTTTATCCTGTGATCCTAGAGTAATTTGCACCGATGTTGCTGGCATTTAATTGAGCAGTATTTGGCCGGCGATCAGTGCCCGCCCACACACTGAAGGGATCCGAACCTGCAGTGTTCAGCATTGACCAGAACATTGCGGTTTAGGTATGCTCTGCACTTACTATTTCTAATGCAGAACAGTCTCTTCCATTACTTTCAAGCATGTAAAACTTATAGTTACTCAAATCCTGAAAGTAGGGTGCATTTTTTTATAGAATGAAGCTAAAAAATAAAAGTTCCAGGATTCACTGCATAACCCACAGCCGTCTTGTGGTAATGAACGCTGAATCCAGGTAGTCAGACAGGGCTCAATAGCGCATGTCTGGCCACCTGGACTCAGCGTTCATTATCACAGGACGGCTGTTTGACATGCAATAACTCCTCGACATTTCATATACAAAAACTTTTTGTGTCTTTGTGCAATCCCTCCAGTAGCAGTGGTCGTATCCAAGAGCACAGTCCTGTTTCTAAGGGAACATATGACTACATTTATGAGAAATTATCTTCACACAGCAACATTTTTTTAATAACATCTAATTAAAGAAATGTGTATTTATGGAAGATTTATTAAATTGAATGTAAATGCCTGGATAAGAATACCCCTTTAACAGCCATGTATCCATGAATGTTGTGGCCATAGGACAGTGGAGTCGCTGTAAGGGTTGTACGAACAGCGTCATGGATAAGTGTCAGTATATCTAAGCCTTGGATACACCAGGAAATACAACAGATTGCGTTTCCTAGCCATCTCCTGAGTTGGACCTTAGCGATTGAGGGCGATTTCTTTTTACAGAATAACAGTGTGATAGTTGCCGTTCAGTTAGCCTTGTTAAAACAGTTATTCTTGGCAAGAATCCCTGATATCAATTATGTGTTTATCGAGCCAAGGACATATTATTAAAAAGTTTGTATGTTTTGCTGTACACAAAGAGGGCCTAGGGATCTTTTATATTGATGCGCTCTGAAAGAGCTTGAAGAAGAAGAGGTTTGATTGCAACTATCGTGTTGTGGTATGTTGCGTAACTGCGAGCTAACACCTCTGCCCCCTCGTGAGAGCTGCTGCGGTGTGAAGCAGACCACAGTTGCTAAATTGTTAATCACATTGTGCTAACAGCAAATGTAAAAGTTCTGTAGTTAGAATATAACATTATGTGAAGGGGTTGTCATGGATCTGAATGTTGAAGTTTAAACACAGTTCAACTTGTGGCTGAGTTAACATTTCTGACCCTCTATTACAGATTTAACTGCAAATCAGAACCAAATGACAGACACCATTTTCACTTGCATGTAAAAGGAAAATAAAAAAGTGAGTTGTAGAAAACAATACACAGTATAAGATCTCCAACCAACGATCTGACAGAGAAGGGAAGGAGGTGGTCTTCTTGTAAGAATCACCGATATATTTTATATATTACATTTATTTTAGAAGATTAAATTGTAGTTTATGTGTGGGTTATAAAATTAGATTTACGTGCTGGTGTAATGGATGTGATTTAAATTTCTAATTAAATTATCCAATAAGAAGTTAACTTGGAATGACATCAGAGAGACAACACCACTTACACTAAAGAGAACCTTTCACCAGCTTTTACCCCACTAAACTACTAGTCCATCGGGTAGGGTATTAAATGTACTTTCTATGTATCACTCTATATTTACCCAATTGAAAGGCAAATCAAATCTCACCTTATTTTCACATCGCCTCATCTTTGGGAACCCCTCATGACCTCTCTTCTCTTGTACCCAGTCTCCTGCATTGTAAGTAAATGTCTTTAAAGGAAATCTACTATTTATTTTTATGCAGTGTGAACCAAACATACCTTGAGAATGCTGTAGCTAAACTGATGCAGAAACATATCTTGTTTAATCCCTGAACTGAGTGGTTTTGCCCAAAAAACAATTATAAAATTCAGGACCTTGGGAAACTAGGTGCCCTGGCTGCCATTTATAAACCCCTGAGGGGATGGTGCAGCAATTGATCACTTCTGCCCATCAGGGACAACACAGTAATGATGTATTCTTATGCGGGGCAGGACAATGCTGCAGCAGTTCATAATTAGGGAAACAGGAGAAGTGCCGGGGTAGCCACATAAGCGACAGAGCCTCATTATCATAATTTTATAATTGTTTTTTCAGCAAAACCACTGAGTTCAGGCATTAAACAAGATATGTTTCTGCATCAATGTAGCTACAGCATTCTCAAGGTATGTTTGGCTCAAAATGCATAAAAGTAAATGGTAGATTTCCTTTAATGGAATAAAAAGAAGAGAAAATATTTTGGAAGATTGGTTAAGTGCTGTCTATTTTTCTTGGATTCGTGACATTGTTATTTTCACAAGAGATGAGTCAAGTTTAGTGGTTGCAGTGGTAGTGTAACTTGAGAAGCCCGTGTATTGTACCTGGAAACATGCTGTTGTCATATTAAAGATAAGAATCTCATCTTTCAGATCATATCGGGCTTTGTGAGCTACAGAACCAGAGATGTAGACACTACCCTTGCAACTACTAAAGTTGACTCATCTCACATGAAAATGGGATGAAAAGAGTCATACTTGCCTGTTTCCCTTTGTGGTTCTTGGTAAATTATTTCTTCCACAAAACTCATAGAAAACTAAAAGTGAATTTCTGTTTTAAACATAAAGCAGAGGCGATGATAATGGACTCCAGCCAATGTCCTCCTCCTTCAAAACACTTCAGCTTGGTAATGTCAGATTTTTCACAAAGACAAAGATATGCCTTTACCCACAAGACTATAGATACCTGTAGGCATGCACATAATTTCATACTTATGAAATATACATTAATGCACAGAACACTGGAACATTGATGTTTTACATTTTTTATGATAGCTCAGTCTTAGGCCGTTCCCCCGGGAAATCTTGATCTCTCATCTTCCTTTCTTTTTTTCGTTTGGGATGCAATACAACTGTTTCTGCGCCTGAGATATTAATTAAAACAGCTTGAAATCAGAACAATGGGGAAGCATGCAAACAAGAATCTGTTTGTGAAGCTGGTATTCTCCTCTTGCTTGAGATGTTTGTTTGCACATTAATCCATTTTAGCACTATGGCAAATGTATATGAAAGAGAGGCCCAATAGTAAAGCTTCTGCAGCTTCGTTTAAAGGGATTCTGCCACCTCTCTGACCATTATAATCTGACGAAAACTTGGTGTTGAGAAATGCACTATGATTACAAAAATACCTTTATAATTTTGTTTCTAAAAAAGTCCCATTTTAATCCATATGCAAATGAGGCAGTTGGTGTACCAAGTTCATCAGCTCGGATCACTTTCATTTTTCCATGGATCGCTATCCTCTCCATCAGAAAAGCCGGAAGATTAGTCTTGTGGGAAGTATGGAGCACCCATGAAAAAGGCAAGGCATTTTAGGAGGTTATAAGCAGGTCTCAGGATTACCATATGGATTAATGGATAATAGGAATCACAGTGCATTTCTTTACAACATGCTGCCAACAGATTATACCACTTGGTGGATGTGGTAGACTCCCTTCAATTTGCCACTCATGGGGGCACATGTATCAAGCTTTTGACTTTCGTTTTTCTTTCATTTTTGTGACTTTTCATGGTGCTGTTTTTTAAAGTCACAAATCTGTGGCTGCCCCTGAACAGGTGTAGAAAATAGTTTGGACCTGATTGCGACTTTTTGGAGACTTTTCACTAAAGGCCAGACGCCACATTTATCAATAAGGAAACATTGAATCTCTAGTAAAAGGGTTTTCTCGTAAATTTTAATTTTATACTAATTAAAGAACTCACTAAAAGGGCAGTTACATAATAAAATGTTATTCACTACTTCCCCACGACTTCAGTACAGACACACCCTATCCTTGTTATACTTCATGGGTATCTCCCGATAACACAGGATGCTGTAGGAGAGATCCTAAGCCAATCCCTGACTAATGTAGCTCACCTTTCCCACCAGTATTTGGCTGCGCAGCCCCCACCTTGTTATGTTCAGAATCAGTAAGGCATTCCATGAGTGGTAAGGAACAGACAGTACTATTTTATTATATAGCAACCACCACCCCTGAACACCCTTTTAAATATATGGTAAAATGTATACTATACTATTCATACTATGTATACATTCCAATTTATTCTCCCCAAAAATCTATGTTTCGAGAAGAGATAACTTTATAATACAGAATCTAATTGGAGACATACAGAGGTAAAATAAAGTCTCATAAACTTATGAGATCCACAATAAGGCTCCTTCCTGCTAAAATACAGGTTTATGAATGATCAATTAAGTCAACATTTACAGCACTTAGGAATCAGACACTACCGGCCATTTTTAATTATATCCTATGCTATAGAAACCATTGGAGATGGCTAGCAATGGCCAAATGGTAATGTTGAGTAAAGCATATTGTGAAACTTCTGGACCTATATCTACTAATAATGGACTAGAAAAAGTGATGAGTGGACCTGTTAAAATCGAACAGAATTTTAAAAATTTGTTTGAGTTCTGACCCGCACTAGTATTGTTGCATATGACTGTTTGAACTGTGTAATGTAATATTATATTTGTATTTGTCCCCTATGATTTGTAAAGTGCTACAGAATTTGATGCAGCTATACAAATAAAGATTATTATTATTATTATTATTATAATGATGATCCTCCCTAAAATGAGACGAACCCAGACCGAAATTTGAAGTCAAGTCCGGGGTACACAAATCCACAAAGTTCTATATGAACCTGAACTTTGAGGTTTGAATCAGTTGAACACTAATTAGAAACAGTTATTTAGCAATGTGCAAAATCCTACAAATCCCATGATTTCCTGTTCACTGTACATCCACAATTTGGTTAGCTAGTCTAGTGGGAGCATAGAGCATATGATACAATGAGGCAAAAGGATATCAGTAACCTTGCCCTGTGTATGATTGATAATATGCTGTAAATGAAGGGAGTCACTTTGCAAAACATCCACATGTACTTGACATCAGTCATTGCTGAAATCTGGAATGCAGATGTGATCATGTGACTGCAACGGAGATTAACGCTATCTCAGCACAGTAAAACCACTTAAAACTTGTTCTTATAGAGCATTTAAGAATAAAAGTTAAAATAACAGCCATTGAAAAGGTCATGGGTCAGTTGTGTGTCTTCAGATATGTTGAGCTCCTAAAGCATTCTTCTGTTTTATGTCTTTAGTTTACAATTATCCAGCATTTGCTATTTTATATTGTTTATATTGTTGATTATAAACAAACATGTAATCGGTTTACACTGAAATGCAATTCAAAACTTTGCTGCAGATAAGTATTTGCCCCCCCCCCCCCTGCTCCATATAAAGAGAGTAATGTCACAACTGCTATTTATACTGTGACCTTATATGGCCCACTGATATGTGCCTTATCTTTTTACAAAGTTTACTGTTTAAGACCATAAAACAAACATAAGCATGACAGCGTTTGGCCTGCAGCCTTGGTGCTTTGCCCAGCAAATTTTTTTTTAGAGTCTTGTGAAATATTTTTCGCAGGCTGAATATATCTACACTACAAGTGAGCGAGACCATATATGGCCCTTCATGAAAGCCAGTTCTCTTAGGTATCACATGAACCAGAGGCTTGATAAATGGCCTTGGTGATTGAAAAAGATACACGTCCATCGGGGGGGGGAGGGGGGGAATGCATGAATTTCCAAGAATGTTCACAAACCGCTCGAGAAGTATTTACTAACCACTGGAACACTGCAAGAATCAGCTTATCTTCTCTATGAAATGGCTTTTAATCCGAGACCAGAAAGCCAAACCACAAGAGAATACGCTGCATATGTAGTGAGAATGTTGGGTTGTGTTCAGAGATTGTTTTTTCCCCGACTTGTGTTTTATGCATGAAAATAACAAGTCATTAATTCAGCTCATTTATTATAGAATCGAGATGTAGTAGAGATCCCGGCACGTGTTCCAGGCCCTCGCAATATCTCACTAGTGGGTAGTACAGTTCGTACAACGTAAATCCCAACAAATGGATTACAAAAAAACTAAAAAAGCTATATAGCCAGGCGTTGTCATGACAATGTAATATGTGGAAAATGACAGGGATTAATGTACAATTACATGGTAGACGTCGAGCACCACCTTCATGGCTTTATCTATTATGCATGTAGGCTCACAGATTGAGAATATAGATTAGAAACATCTTATGATTTATTATGCAGCTAAAGGACATTTTAAAAAAAATATTTTACATAATCAGTACTTGGTTCAGTCATTATTCAATATATGATACAGTTAAGTTTTACATAGTGTTGGTATGTAGACTGAAACTAAAAGAGAGATGTTTGCTTCCATGACAATCAGGTTCTTTTCTGTCAATTGGGTGGTGCTAGCCCTACACCACCCATCCTTCTTGTAGAAATTAACAACACTCATTGATAAGGAATAGTTTGGACTAAAGAGCAAAATATTGGCTTTGGTGGAGGTGGTAAAAAAGAAGAAGCCTATGAACAATGTCAAGTATATGGAGGATAGGTTGAAAATGTCCAATTGGTGTTTGTCTACACCCTTTGACCGCCATACTTTAAGAAGAAGCATGTCCCCCATAAGAATGGTGTAGTCATCAGTTATTTACAAGTATAAAAAGGTTACATTTGTAAAAGATTAACCTACAGTGCAGGAATAAAGATGATTTTGTACAACCTCCACCAACTCCAACATCTTGCATTCTTTTAAGGAAATCTACCATCAAAATTCATCATGATAAACCAGGGACACTTACTCATAGATCCAGGCTCCATGGATGGTGGTAATCCTCTTATATTTGTTACTCATGGCCTCCTTCCTTCTAAAATCAACTTTTATAATTATGATAATGAAACTGAAGCGCTCTGAGGGGGCATTCCTAGAGCCCCTCAGTGCTAGAGCTTCACAGCCTGTTACACTTTCAGGAGCACATCCCACCCTCCCTCGTACCCCCTTCTTCTACCAATCTGACAAAGTGGTAGGGGAAAATGCTCCTGCACATCATCTCAAGCAAGAGAATGGAGGGGCCCTGTTAACGCCCTCCCAGAGCCCATTTGGCTCAGTAGCATAATTCAATAATTTATAAGGAAGGCAGCCATAGGTAACCAATATAAGAAGATTGCCACGGTCACATGGATATAGTAGATTGAAGTAGATTTCTGCTCTTGTCTTGGAGGCATACACTACACACCTTCCAACCTTCCATTAATGACCCTTTGTGATGCGTTATATATATTTAAGAATGTGTGTCTGTAATTCAGTGAAGTGAAGGGCTTTGGAAAAAAAAAAACTTGTATATTGATTGAAGTAAGCACAAAATAACATATAAAAATCTAAAACATAATAAATCATGTAATAGACCTGACCCTGTTTTCTAGGTGCTGGAGTATGACTACCTTGTGCAGTATGTTACCTTGCTTATATCTAAATCTCACTTTTATTCTTAGTTGATGCCATATCATGTAGCAAGGTGTCACTGAAGTCATAGCAACTTGATATATCTGGAGGGTGTCTATTCCTGGCATATCTTACTTTACACCTTTAGTTAGTCTGCAAGATAAATGTGAAAATTGATGCTGCGGTTTACAAAGAGTGAGAAGCAGTTTGATGGAAGGCAGTATTGATTTCTTTATTTTTCATCTAGTCATGTTGCTGGTATATACCTGCCACTCTCACATGGAATAAACCAGACGTGCTGGAGCAGGGACTCTCAATGCAGCAGAGCTCGCTTTGTAATCTGAAACAAAGGATTGTGATGTGATCACGATCTGTGGTTTACCATAAGGCGAAATTCAAACCTGCTGAGGCGTCCTACCTGAATGAGGTTCATAGAGAATAAAGGAGGCAATAAGTACACAGTCAGCACTGAGACATCATATTGCCGTACCTTATATACAACTTACTTTAACAGGTTGGAAGGTCAAGAAGCCCTCGGCAGGCAATTCTCATGCTGGAAGGATGAGGCAGAGAGGCAACAGGGGTTCGAACCTGAGATCTATCCTTCACTTGGCTCCAGCTGACTTCTGACCAGATACTATGGGACAGATTTACTTACCCGGTCCTGTCGTGATCCCGCAGTGTGTTGCCCGACGTAGATTCAGGTCCAGCATGATTCGCTAAGATCGTGCATCTGAGTTCCTTCCTGTGTCGCCGCTGGGCTGAGTACACCTGCTTCTTCATGGTGCATATGAGTGCTTGATTTTGGGACACAAAAATTCTGTGGTTTGTCCGAATCCATTGGGTTGTCCGAAGGCCACACCCCCCAGGTTTCTGTCGTGTGCAAGCCGGCACTGATGCGCCAAAATCCGATTGCGTGTGCCAAAATCCTGGGACAATTCGGCGCAAAACAGAAAAATTCGGGAAACCCGACAAAAGTGCGGCGTTCTGACCCTTAGTGAATGTGCCCCTATGTATTCCATACTAGACCTGCCATTTCATTTCCCAGTTTCCTAGCTATTTTGTCTGTGAGTCCATGTGCTGCTGGATTGATCTCTGTTTGGACCTTTTGGCTATTTCTGGCTATTTATTCCACTTCTGATTTAGACTTCTTTGGGCTTTTGAAGTGGATTTGGAATATCTCTTGGATAGCAATATGAATCTTCACATACAATCCCGGTACAGACCTTAGCTTGCTGACTATTGCAGTACTCCTTGCCTTGCACTTTTCTTAGTGAAGGGAACGTTAACCATTTGGTGGTTATCAATTAGGGCAGTTGCCAAGTAGGCAGGGACAGTTTTGGGGGTTTAGTGTTAGGTTTCACTATCCCTTTACTACCTTGTTCTGACATTAGAAAGTGAAGAACTATTGTGCCCTTCATGGACATAGAATATATTGTATGAATTTATACTTGTCTTACTTAATAAGCCGATATTTCATAGATAAAGGATTTTCCACAATTGGACCCTTGGGCTACAGATTCAGTGATCAATGAATCGGAGGGGGTTCAACATCCATATCCAGTTCACAGAGTAGCGCTTCAAACATAATACATTTTATCTTGACGAGAAACCGTCAGGGTATTTTCCCACCCTTAACAGACCCCAACATGAGCAGCATCAAGTAACCATGTTTTCCATAGTGCCACTAACTAAGCTTTCTGCTGGCGAAAATAAAAGTTGTTAGCTTTTACAACCTTAGATTGGCATATGGGAATTAACTTAAAATAGTTCAATGAATTGGGAGAGACAATCGCCCGCATTTATCACAACTAGTACACTCTGTACTATGTGCAATTACCTCTGTAGTGTGCAGGATGCGGCAGATTCATCAAAACTGATGCACGGTCTCCATTAATCTGGTGCCCCCTGCACTCCTCGGGAAGAGTGCACTATTTTTTTTGGTGCACTTTGTTAATGCTGCCGAATGATGGCGCAGACAGAATTGTGACGCACGTCAGTAACAAATGTGGCGCAAACTGTGACTAAGCAGTAACACGCACCTTTAGGTGCACATTTTTCTGTCTTGTCGGACACAGTGCAGCCCCAACACAAAATTGGTGCAGACACTTTATAAATACATGTACAAGTAGTTTACACGTTCTTTCTAGTGCAAAGTCAGACAGAAAACTGGTGCAGCCGCTTTAATGTATGTGGGCCTTTCTCTTGTCCTGCAGTCCCGCAGTCCCTCATGGTCTGATGCCAGCATTATGCCTTTTCCGAGCTGTTAGTAAAATCTCATATGATTTGGGATGATAACTACAGGACTAGGTAAACTAATCACAGGTAAATTTACGTCAGGTAAATTCACCTATATAAGTTTATAACTTAACTTTTCAGCAACCGAAAGAAAAGGTCATAACATGATGATGCTGGGGCCCTTTAAGTGGGGAAAGGCACCTGACAGCTTCCATTTAAGGCTCCTTTGAAAGACTTATAGTAAAGGAAAGAAACATATTAGTGATATTGACAGACTCCCTAAACCAGTGATGGCTAACCTATGGCACTGGTGCCAGAGGTGGCACTTGGAGCCCTTTCTGTGGGCACTCAGGTCATCACCAGAGATGACTCCAGGTATCTTCCTGCAGTCCCAGACAGCCCAGGACTTGCTGTGCACAGAGCTATTTTAAAGTGACAGCTCTACATGGGACTATTTTCTGCTTTATTGGTGTCCTCAGGTGCTGGTATCAATGAAAACTGTGACACAGCAGGGAGTATAAATCATAAATTAAATTTCTGTGTTGGCACTTTGCGATAAATAAGCGGGTCTTGGTTGTAGTTTGGGCACTCGGTCTCTAAAAGGTTTGCCATCACTGCCCTAAACTATTAAGGCCATTGCAAGAGAAACATAACCCCCAACATCAATGTAAAGTCTCCAAAGTATAATGTAAGCTCTACCAGGAAGTTTAACATGATTTTTTTAATGGTTTTACCTTCTGACATAATGTAGCTCCATCTGTGGATAAAGACTCTCCTGTTTACTATAGAAAAGAATTAATGATGCCCAGCTTTTCCTAGCTAGTCGTTGGATTGTATTTTATGTTGTAAATGGCGGATGTATGGAAAGCTATGAATTTTCTGCAAATAAACATCAGAAAAACAAGCAATAAAATAGCAATGAACGCCTACACTAATGTCTATTCTTGCAGCACCTATATGAATGGGGTTGGTGCCGGAGATGTGACATGTTAGAAGTAGCTGAACATATATATGTAGGGGCTCTTCTATAACCAATTTAGCAGACATTACAGTAGTGCTTGCTTATTCATAAAAAAGTTGGCCAATAATCAGAATTTGTACTAGGTTAAGTTCAAGACCCGAATAGGGTCACCCATTTCATACTCATCCCAGGAAAGTTTCTCTGTTCCAGTGGGAGCCGAGGGTCACATGACCTGTCATCAGTAGAATCTCGGACTGCCTGTGAAATACTGGATTCTGGTGGATGTTATTTCTCAATGCACGCCCCCTCCATAATAACCACTCCCATATCAGTGGTTGTGGAGGGGCATAACAAGGGCAGTATGGTTGACTCTCTCTTGTATATACCCTAGTTTCTGATCAGTGGACAGCCCCTTAAAAAATGTAATCACTCCACGAATTTCAGTTTAACCATATAGGAGTTTATTAAAACAGCCATTTTTTATGCCAGTCTTAATCTAATTTTTGCTGGCATCAGATGTTCTGCAATAATGAAGAGACCTGTGGGAGATCAAGGAGGCAGCCTAAGCTCCTGAGCATGTAACCATATACAGTACTAGACTGAATTCCATTATTTTAGACTGAAGGGCACAAGAAATACAGCTGGCATCATAGCTACATAGGATTCACAGGTGGCAGTCATACCTGTTTTTTGTTGTTGTTAAAGGGAAGGTTGCTATGATAAGCATTTTTTTAGGAATTGCGGAAATAGGGCCTAAATTGCTGATCAGGGGGGTCTCAGTGCTGAGACCCCTACAGATCACGAAAACGAGGGGTCCATCATTGCTCTTTCAGATTAATGACCTTCTGCTCCATTAATCTCTATGGAGCTCACAGAGATTGATGAGCGCGGTGCTTGGCAATTTCTGTCATCTTCATAGAGATTAATGGAGCAGAATGGTCATGCGCGGCCATTTACTCCGTTAGACTGGTGGAGTGACAAGGGGTCCGATAGAGGTACGTGAGACCCCACCGGACCCCTCGTTTTTGTGATCTGTGGGGTGCTGTGGATAGGTCATAACTTTTCTTTGTGGGAAACCCCCTTTAAGGCTGCTGGCAAAACCACTTAATCTATAATTGGCACTTTCCAAAGGTGTCGCAGTGAGCTACGATGCTCAGAAAATTTATGGTGGTGGCTTTGGAGGTGGAATTTAAAAGGTAACAAGTGTGATCGGTGCTAGCACCAATCATGGGCGTTCTTGTTCGGCACTCAGAACCTAAACCAGGACTGAACTTTTAGGCCGAACCTGAACTTGAATTGATCTGCTCATCTCTAGTCACTGTGTGAATGAGGACTTAATCATTTGGGTGATTCAGAATACAGGAGAAGATATCCACTATGCTCCATTTCCTATGGATTGTATGGTGGTTCATTCTACCATGAAAAGGGTGAATATCCTTGGCAGATCTGTGACATAATTGACATTCTCTGGATTTGAAGATTGTCAGTATGCTCATTTTCCATGCAGTTGTTTATAAAACAATATCCACATGTATTATACTGTAATATGCTGGGGATTTACAGAGCAGCATTCACATCTTAGATCCAGAGCGAATCCACACACAAGTACAATAGGAACTGAAGGACTTCATAGTAATTGGGGACTTTTTACGTCAGCGTTCTTATACAATCCTCTATTCATTTTATTCATGCATTTTAATCTATATACTGTCATTTTTATCCACAGCTTTTATCTATTTTATAGTAGTTTTTCTATCCCCGCAACCCTTGCCCTTTACTCACGATAACAACATATAGAACACTAATAAATGACTGCTTTCATTCACACAGGAGATGATGGGGTTAATGTATATTCATTAAGTGAACATAGCTTTTACAGGCTTTGTGGAGGGAAAAACTCATTAATTTTCCCCGGCACTCAGCAAAAGGCGTGCGCTGCAATATTTAACACTTCGATGGATGGTCCGCCTGCAATATGAGATGTGAGTTTCAACGTAGCTATTTTGTCATGGCATCTTTCAGCAGATTTATAGATTTGCAGCACAGGGTCATTCATCACATCCTTCTAGAGATTTTCTGTCATATTCTATAATTAATGTATGCGGCGAACATCATAATTTCATCTCAGTATGGCGACTGTAGCACATGTACAGCTCTATGAGTAAAACTGTGTACATGAGCTGCATATAACAGTGGGACATGGTTTCTGTATTCTGCATATATCTAGGTCATTGGCTGTGAATTTATTTTTCAACATTACTTAAACCGGAAAAGGCGGCCATTTTGTAAACTGAGCTGGTACTGGATTCTAATGACATATTACTTACTGGAGAATTAGTTACTGACCAGTCTTAATATGTCCATACTTTTCTGCCTGGTTTGGGATAATGTCCAGGACCAAAGCTGTTTTCAGAATCTGATCACAATGGGATATGGTGGTGCCACCTGTGACATATATCCTGTGTATGTAAGGTAGTCTTCCAAACATATACTTCCGACAGTAAAGGAGAGCAAAGTATGCCCCAAAAAGTCCATATAGTGAAAGGAGAGACTTGCATAGGCACAGGGTAGGTGGGTGACATTCACAGGAAGATGTTTTAAAAGCTAAAGAAGCCAGTTGACCCCACTAGAAAGGTTGTATGGTGGCTTTTGGGCTACTCTATGGTAGGCAGCCATCTCAGAAACAGATACAACTAATAAATGAATGATCAGACAGTTTGGTAGCTTGATAAAGAAAGAAATGTGATAGTACACTAATATCAGGAGGTAACTTTCTTCAGGTGGAGATCATCTAGAATAAGTCCTATAGTAATTGTTGTACACCACTTGGTCTTTCATCTTAGACATTAGGTGGGGATTCATAAAGACTTATGATTTCCCCTGACTGTCAAGTCTTAAAATTCCCCTTGCTGGTGGTCTGGCCCCCATGTATACTAAGAGGCCTACTAAGAAGACCTAAGACCAGATCTGAACTGGCAGGTTGTTTTCATATAGTCTCTGCCGGTTTTCAGCTCACCATCCCAACACGCCCAACGTGGCGTGCTGATCGAAGAAGCCAGGAAACTGGTGAGGAGGTGGAAATTTATGTGCCTTCTCCTCTAGAAAACTGGTGAAGGCATAATTAATCTCAACATTGTGCTAATACTCTCAGAAAAAGTGAAAAAGCAACATGATCTATAAAATACATATTTACATAAGGGAGGCAGTTATTGCGTGGGAGGTAGCATGAAAAAAGAATAAAAATGACTAGATGTTAAAAACATCAGCGCTCATCAACATGTGCGAGGAACAGCTTAACCCTCTAGCTAGGCAACAGACTGGGATGTCAGCACATAAGGAATTGTTTGGTTATGGGGAGATGTTCATACAGATGGGTGATGAGACAAGGACAAACACTCTGGAAATGTTTTTGTTGATATGTGTGTAATATATAGGATAATCAGGTCTCTTGCGTTATGCCCAATTACATTGCTAAAAACAAGCAGATCACACGCAGTCATTCTGTATTCCCAACAATGCAGGGAGAACATGTACTGTAGGGAATAGTAAGATAGGAACTTAACAAGAATGACACTTCAAAGAGATTTTTAGAAGGTGGATGGTAGTATGGTCCAATAAGAGTTGATACTGTTTCTTCAGTTATCAGGAGGCATCACAGGGACCCTTAGGTTATCTGCACACACTGCAGATTCTGTGCAGAAATTCTGAAGTATAATAAAAAAGCATTAAAGTGAATGTGATATGAAAATGTAATGTAGATGTTGTATTTTTTTACCACCCGTAAATTGTTGTACAATGCGGAAATTCAAATAATGTTCATTTCACGTAATCTTTTTATGTGTTTTTTTTGCATTGAAATTTATGGGCATTTGAAAATCTGGAACAAATCTGCATCAAAACTGGTCCATGATGCAGATTTGATGCAGATTTTTGCTTGAAATGATGTCAGACGAGGTGAAACAAAACCAGTACAAAAATGCATGTAGATCCCTTTGTGTATTTGATGCAGACTTTATACATATATGCGTGTGGAGCTTCCGTATGACAAACTGCAAAGTGTGAGGATAGTCTTATATAAGATGTGATATGGTCCAAGTCAGGAAGGAAGAGCACTCATTAGTATGAACCAAGTACCAAGTAGTTCTCCACAATGTTGATATCTTTGAACTATGTAAATACATATTATTATTTTTATTATATTATATTATTAGTAATCATCATGGGTTTGGACCAAGGCTTTGCCAAATGTATGCTCTATGAGTATGGCCCAATGCTCTAGAGAGCCACAATATAATACAATGAGGTCTTCCACAAATATGGTAACGTAGACTGGTACCACATTAGCCATAGAGTGCAGAAGAAGAGTGAAGAAATCAGGTGATACCTTTTTGAGGCTAATGGAGTATATTTAATGATAAGCTTTCGAGAATACTAGTTCAGATATGAGGTTCTGCATGAAACAGAACATTCACAGTGTTTTATACACACTGGAATTATTGATTACTGGTGCATGGGCTTCAATAATGTGGCGCACCCTGCACGGGGCGATTGTGGTTAAACTGAGTGCACCAGTTTTTTTTAATAAATGTGGTGCATGGTCCAACTCTGAACTAGAACACCCCTTTAATTGAGAATTGTATGGTGAAAACAGTGTAGCCATGACACAAAACTGGCGCAGACACTTCATACATACATGTGCAAGAACTTTGCACTTTCTTTTCAGTGAAAAGTCAGACGGAAAATTGGCGCAGCCAGTTAGAAAAATGTGTCCCACTAAGAGCAAAGCTGGTTTTTCTGTTCCATTCTTTCAGTACATTGTGGTATCCTCCAAGTTGCTAAGAGTGTAGACTTGTACTGTCTTAGCCATAGAGAGCAGAAGGAGAGTAAAGAAATCAGGTGATACCTTTGAGGCTTACTGAGTATGTTTTATACAAACATAAATGGTCACATAACCAAGAATACAAAAATAGAAATAATAATTCATCTACATATGGGACATTTAATAACAAAAAGGGATAAAACATGCAGGACAAAGATCCATTAAACCAAACATAATATAACAACAAACATCCCAATACATACAGTATAACAGGCAGTAAACCTCTTGGCTATTATACATGAGGTGGGTCCTTCTACATCCTATAAATGGACAATTGATGTTTCCTCTCCTCTCCTGGTTGGTCTCATGCATTGACCTTTCTCCTATTCTCCTTGCACTCTTTCTTGTTACTATTGCCCTATGGAATGTCTCATGGAGAACCCTTATTTCAACAGATTTCATATTGTTATGGTGCAGTCCAGTTCTGCTTGTTACTCAATGCATGTTCCTATATTGATATAATCAGTGAGGTAGTCGTGTAATGATAATGACTAACAGCAATGTTTTTTTTCCTATTATAGACACATAGAAAACTGGGAGGAGTTACAGATATTAAATGCAGTGGACATGGAGCTTTACACTGGAATCCAAAACTTGTAAGTACTCAAAGAATTATGGAATACTCTTTTACCTGACTAAAACTTTCATATCTGATCAATACATGTATTAAATTATGTAGCAGTTTTTAATAGCATCAGCACATTGAGGGGTACTGACAGTAACCTGCCAAAAGTTATGCTTTCAGAATAGACACGGATGACTAGATTTGGACCCAAGGCCCCAGTGCTGCAAGACTGCAACACTGAGCACTTATAATGTATGAAGGGCGTGATGGAACCCTGTAAATATACAATAGGGGCTAAACAGGATACTGAAAGAGAGATACTGTAAGCAGCCCAATCTGTGCCAATGTTTACAGCTGGATGATAAACCTGGCGTAGTCTACGATGGTCTACTTTACTCTTACACCTCAAATTTGTTGGTTGAGCTTACAGCAGAAAAATAAGCCATCTGCAAATATTTGAGCCATTCCCTTTCGCTGTAAAAGCCATTTCATTACTCCATAACCCTTTACAATACTAGTGTAGTTATAGAAATGTGGTGCTAGGTATATTAGGCAAGGGGCAATTGTGTCAGAATTTGGTCAAGAGACAATCGTCATGGCCATGGAAGAAACCAGCTGAAAATGTTAGGTTTCTTTCATGGGTATCTTTAAGCAAAAAATTACCAAATAAACCCCAACCAGCATGGTATCAAGTAGATTAACACTTTCCATATTTCCATGTTTCTTTCATGGCCCAGAGTGGTGGCATCATACAGAAAATTAACAGTGAAGTGAGCTGTTAAACTAGTTGTCTAAAGTCACAAGGTGGAGAGCTCAGTGCTGAAGTCAAGTTCTACTCCTCACATCACCCCATCTGCTGTGATTGACGTCATGCACCAGGCTTCAGGGCATTAGTCCCACTGATGTCCCTGGATGGATGTTAGTTATAGCCAAGGAGACGTTGTAAGGCAGAGAAGGCTTGAATTCACTACTAACCTCTCCGCCTCCATGACTTTTTACAACCAATTTACATCTTATTTCAAAGTAGATTTTCTGGTTGATACCACCACGCTGGACCATGAAAGGAACATAACCTGGAAAATGATATTACTGGACGATGATGATACAGCAAACTGATAGTGGTCTATTAGGTCAATTTCGCACAAAGAAAAACTGATTTCAAAAACACTTTCATAAATTTGCCCTATTCTTAAACTTCATAAACAGTCCTTATTATTATGAATAATTGATGACTTTATCTATAATACTTGCTTCTATATAAACTGACCTTTGTAATACAACATTTATATTATCTCATGTTAAGAACAAAAAATAGCACTTTAGAACAATAGTCTACATACAACTTCTCTGATAAATAAGAGGCTTTACTGTTTGGTAGCTCAATTGGCTTTTCCATTTTCTACTATAGAGAACAGGAACTGGCAGAAGTTTCACACAAGACTTTATTTGCTAATGCTAATGAAGCTGTTTGCAGAGCTCCATGTTCTGTAAAACTGTGAGACCCTCACTTACGGATTCTGGACCAAAGCCTTGGGCCTGACTAATGACATTTGCCGAACATAACACACTTAAATGATTTCATGCAAGGAGAAGGGAGGCCAAATCTCTGGAGAATCAATACACGTTTTAATATAATAAAATATTAAATTCTTAGACCAGTTTTTGATTGAATTCCTTTAATTTTAGACTTATAAATAAAAGACAACAAAAACAAACTCAACCCTTTAAATCTACATTGGCCTTCTGACACATGATACACAAGTTTTCACTAATAGAGTCACAAGGGGTCCACTCAAGTACATCTCTCCATATTTTGACATTTTGTATACAGTAACATCTGCAGTCTGACTAGTTCTCTCCACGTCTTCTGTGTGAATGGAGCTGTAGTGTGCATGCATAACCACTGCTTCTTCTACTTCTTCAGTACTACAGACATTGTACTTATCTTGTCAGTATGATTTAGGGTGCATGGAGGCTTCAGTTTGGGCATGATGTATTTGCAACGTAAGAACCCAGTGTATAAACCTAATGATCCACACTTTCATTAGGCAAGTATATGATTATCGTCATGCAGTATTGGGGGAAGAAATGTATGTTTCCCGTTATTATAATGTCTGAACGCATTGTATAGTTAACATGTAAATGAATTAACCATAGCATCTAATTATCGGAGTTCATGCTTCCAGTCACAACATGGATAATCGAGGTTCTAGTGCAGTTATATAATTTCCCTACTCTGTTCTTCCCTGGGCCCATTTCTATTGAAATCTATAGAAGGCTTCTTTAATTGTCATACAGGGAATGGGCTCTCTGCAATTCTGTATACCATGTGGACACATGAACATAGCAGACATGACAACAAAAAGTAGTAATTAAAAATTGCTTCACTCATATATTATTTATAGTCAATGGTGCTTGAACTTGTGTAATGGAAGTGACCATGGAGAAGGCTAGAAGTAGATGGGATGGATAGCCATCTGACATTCATAAATATTGAATGCTTTTACTAAATCTTTCACTAACATATAATCAAATTGTAATGGTATCTAAACCAAATGAAAGAGTGTTGCTTTTTAGAATTGATTGCTTTGATGCCCTATTGATGGAATGGATGGGATCCATCATGATGTTGACACATTTATGTTAAGTCGTATGTCATCACTAACAACTGTTCAAAAACTCAAAATGTATCATATTTAAGATAGGGAAGAAGTGCAGACCTTGTGCTGCCCAAAAATCTCTGTCCCTGACTACTTGCCAGCCTTTCGCTAAATCACAGGAAAAAACTTTGTGACGGTCCCTACTCTGTGTTCATGCACAGAACAGGTCCCGCTATATAAACATATGTTTGCGATATAGCGTAGTAAAATATAACAGGAAACTAATGTGTATGGGGGGGCTCTACAATATTACGAGTCAAAGGTAAACTTCACATTAAATAATGCATCATTGACTTGAAGTAATAACACACACCTGGTTGTGAAATATTGGCTAGGTAACTAAAGAGTAAAAAAGATTGCTGTATATGCATAAATTCCACAAGAAATCTTCATCGGAATAGTGAAAGTAGTGTATCCAGTCTGTCTCCATGGAATGTGTGTGATTTATTACAGATGAACAGAATTATGCGCTGATACTTTGACAATGTTCCAAGTACAAGGAGTAACTTACCATAACTCTGCCATTTGCAGCCAACCATTCACGGGAAACCTACTTTCTCACCTCAGATATATCCAGTTACAAAGAGTAGAAAATAATTAACAAAAAGATCAAAGGAGCCAATCATCACTGATTGCGACGTTGGGCAAAAAAAAGAGAGTTTGCGAAAGAGCCAACGCTGTATAATTTCACATAACTGAGCCGAACACAAATCATGTTTACAATGGCTCATGGCAGAGAATATCTCGTGTAGCGGCTTACAGCGCACACACCAGAGAAGGCCAAACATGCTGACGGCAAAAATCAACATGTTGTTTTTTCAAAGCAAAGCAACAAATACGGCAAACACTGTAGGAATTGTTGTATGGATAATTCTAGGAAAGTGTCTAAATTTAAAGCTCTTGTACTGAGGATTTGCAATGTTGCAATATGAACACAGTCTTATAGTGATTACATATTTTATTATAACATAGAAAACTAGAAATGGTCACATAAAACAAGTTCTTCTGTGAATTTTTCCTTAGTAAAAGTTATTTGTCCTTCTACACAATACTGGCTGATACCTAGTAATGTAAAGTAGGACAAATGTAAAGTGAAAAGATATGTCAAAAGTGTCTTTGTGTGACAAGTGACAAGTGTGTGTGTATATATATATTAAGTGAAAATTAATATATGGGAGTGTGTAGTGAATATGCAATGGATATTGGAATGTGTATGTAGAGTGTATGAAGTGAAAATGAGATTTATTCTTATTTTCTGTTTCTATTTTATGGTTATGTTCTGTTTCCATTTTGGAGATGGCTCATCTGTTGAATTATTACTGAATTTGAGCAGTATGGCATAAATCAGATTTTTATAAGATAAAAGTCTTTTTCAAAGGGGAGTAAGGAAGTCCTATAGTTTCTGGTTCCTAATGTCGTATGTTTATGAGTATAAATATATTTTTGAGTATTGTTCTCTCTTTCTCTTGCTCTTCTTCTTCTACTTCTTCTTCTTCAGCTTCCTCCTCTTTCTCTTCTTCCTCCTCTTCCTCCTCCTCCTCCTCTTCCTCATCTTCGTCTTCTTCTTCCTCTGCATCCTACTCTTCCTCTTCCTCCTCTCGACTTTCTCCTCTTCCTCTTCCATACTGACATATTTGTTGCATCCATGCTAATATAAAAGTTGATGTTGAACATGTTCCTAGTCTTCAGTACTTTTGAATAATTTATGATCTACATTCTCAATATGTGAGACATCTGATTAATAATACTTATGTCTTACAGAACGATCATGAACTGTGGACTGAGGAGCATACAGCCAAGGGCCTTTTCCAAGAACCCACATTTGCACTACATGTAAGTTAACATAATATTTTCTTCTTTAGTAAGGACATTATGTGCGGGTCTTCTGAGATTTTGGTATTGATAATGTATTCTTAGGATAGATTATCTAGTGCAGACTGGTATGGGTGGCATACTTAGCACCATCTCCGAACAACTATTTTTATATATCTTCATCATCACAGTGGATGAAAGTGGAAGCTTAAAAAATATTTCTGCTTCCATTTTGTGCTGGTATTGGAGCTCAGCTCTTTAGAGATGAATGGAGCTGTACTATGCACCACCTATGGCCAGAAGAGATAAAGCTTCCATGTTTTTCAACCTCTGGAAAACCCCTTTAAGCAGCTAAGCCTACCCCCCTGTTTTACTTCCATGGGAGCTTATGTGCACCTACCCCTCTAATATGTATTTCTAACACCACAGGATTACAAATGCAGGTGATTGGTGAGATCTTGGCCTGTGCTATCTCATATTGATGACCTCAGGAAAAAATTTTCACCCTAAAACCCTTCTAGATTTCTGTTATTCTTACGTCGTTGTATGTTCCATAGTTACATAGATGCACTTCCCATGTATTGGGTTCGGATGCTTTTTCCCCATATATCAGATTGCGTTACCTATTTAACGAAAACCTTAAAAGCCTTTTTCCACAACAATTTCATGTGAGAACCCTTTCCTCCTGGTCATTAAGGGACTTGGATTGTTCTCTGCTGCCTCCTTTATATTCCAGTTCATCTACAAACTAAATTTCTTTCGTTTTAATTTCCGCTCATGAAGTTTTCCAGTTTTGTCACCTGAATAAGTGATCAAAGCTCCAATGATTATCTCATCATCTCAAAGTGCCAAACAGACCGTTTACCTATCCCAGTACACATAAAAATTTCATTAACTTTTCAAGTTCTTTTTTTTCCCATGGATGATCACTCAAAGCTGAAATAAAAGAAAGGGAAAAAAATGGATTCTCTCCCTACCTGCTGAGATACTGAAGGATTTATGTCACTTCAGAGTGTAGTTTCCGTTTTGGCTACGCTTAACTTACAATGAATGCCTGCAAAACTGTAAGAAGCACTTTTATGTCTACTAGTATTATAACAAATAATATATAGATGACAAAGATAGATATATAAGGGATGGATGGATAGATGATAGATAGATAGATAGATAGATAGATAAATAGATAGATAGAACGTTCTTATTAGAAAAGCGCTAGGCTGGTCACACAATCTAAATAGATTATAGCTAAAGGAACATTTTCTCCTTTTTCACGCTCCCATACAAACACATGAATACTGACCTTGACTGAGCATACATTTGCTTCAGAGATTGGGAGATACTACCAGACTGGTTATCACTAGAGATGAGCGAGCACTAAAATGCTCAAGTGCTCGTTATTCGAGACAAACTTTTCCTGATGCTCGAGTGCTCGTCTCGAATAACGAGCCCCATTGAAGTCAATGGGAGACTCGAGCATTTTTCAAAGGGACCATGGTTCGGGAATAAAATGTGTTATTTAATTGAAAAAGAATGTCTTCTGATAAGTTAGCAGATGTATGCAAACATCTGCAATCTATTCTTCACTTCACCGCGCGTATATTATCTCCCGACAAGTTAGCAGATGTGAAGAACAGTGAAGAATAGAATAAAAACAGTGAACACAGGATCATTTAAGTGAAAAACACAGTGAAGAATAGATTGCAGATGTTCGGCACATCTCCTTACTTGTCGGGAGATACGCTGTCCCGGGATCTGCTCCTCTTCTTCCACTGAAGTCTCCCCGATGTCTCCGTGCTGCTGTGCCCCCGATGTCTCCGTGCTGCTGTGCCCACGATGTCTCCGTGCTGCTGTGCCCCCGATGTGTGCTGCTGTGCCCCTGATGTGTGCTGCTGTGCCCCCGATGTCTCCGTGCTGCTGTGTCCACGATGTCTCCGTGCTGCTGTGCCCCCGATGTCTCCGTGCTGCTGTGCCCACGATGTCTCCGTGCTGCTGTGCCCATGATGTCTCCGTGCTGCTGTGCCCACGATGTCTCCGTGCTGCTGTGCCCACGATGTCTCCGTGCTGCTGTGCCCACGATGTCTCCGTGCTGCTGTGCCCACGATGTCTCTGTGCTGCTGTGCCCATGATGTCTCCATGCTGCTGTGCCCCCGATGTGTGCTGCTGTGCCCCCGATGTATGCTGCTGTGCCCCCGATGTGTGCTGCTGTGCCCTGATGTGTGCTGCTGTGCCCCCGATGTCTCCGTGCTGCTGTGCCCCCGATGTCTCTGTGCTGCTGTGCCCACGATGTCTCCGTGCTGCTGTGCCCCCGATGTCTCCGTGCTGCTGTGCTCCCGATGTCTCCGTGCTGCTGTGCCTCCGATGTCTCCGTGCTGCTGTGCTCCCAATGTCTCCGTGCTGCTGTGCCCCCGGTGTCTCAGTGCTGCTGTGCCCCCGGTGTCTCTGTGCTGCTGTGCCCCCAGTGTCTCCGTGCTGCTGTTCCCCCGATGTCTCTGTGCTGCTCCCCGGGGTCTCTGTGCTGCTCCCCGGGGTCTCTGTGCTGCTCCTTGGTGTCTCTGTGCTGCTCCCCGTGTTCTTCAATGTGTTCTTCACATACTATTTTGTTCCGCGCGTATCTCCCGACAAGTAAGCAGATGTGCCGAACATCTGTAATCTATTCTTCACTGTGTTTTTCACTGTGTTTTTCACTTAAATGATCTTGTGTTCACTGTTTTTATTCTATTCTTCACTGTTCTTCACTGTGTATTTTTAATTAAATGTTCGATCTCGAGCAGGGGAAATACTCGTCCGAGCAACGAGCCGTTTCGAGTACCTTAATACTCGAACGAGCATCAAGCTCGGACGAGTATACTCGCTCATCTCTAGTTATCACTTATCTCTCCTTAGAAGAAAGAATTGGTGATGTAAAGCTCAACTTGCCACCACCCTCCTCCTCTCAAGTTGGTTGGAAAGAGTTGGGAGGCCCTTCTACTGATAAAACACTAAATGGGCCCAATTTATTAAGACTAGACTATTTTTGCTCTGCTGGCACCAAAACAAGAGAATTCTAAATAGTTTCCAACCTTGTAATATTTGTGGCACATTCCTTGCATCAAAATTTACAGGGGACTTATACTTCAGCTATACCCTCCACCTGTTTGTATTCTTTGGGCCCAGGCATCCCCATTCATACTAAACTTGTTCCTTGATCTTTTATGCTCACATTTTTCTAAAGTGGTATGTTGGGTGCACATTTTTAAAATGTAACACTCTTTTTGGGCAGAAACGTTCCATACTGGTCATGATATTGTTATTTTATGTGATTGGGCTCCTTTTACAATCAAGGGGAAGATTTATCAAATGCTGGCAAATTGTGGGCAAGAGCTTGATTCCCCCCTCCCCTTATTGCCTTTTTTTGTCCACTGGATATATCAAGAGTCTTAAGATAGCACCTGCCTAGTGTAGACCTGTGTTATAAGCTGAGCCAGGAACAGGGGCAGGCTATAACTAGTGGCTATAACTAGTGCACCAACATGGCCCACCCACACCACTCCACCCCAAGTTGTATATGTAGGGAAATAGTTAGGAACTATGGGGAGATTTATCAGAGGTTTGTGTGGTAAAACTGCTCTAGATTCCCTTGGAAACCAATGAGAGCTCAGCTTTAAATTTATAAACAGCTGTGAGATAATGAAAGCTGAGCTCTGATTGGTTGCTAATGCTATGAACAACTAGAACAGTTCTGCTCTCAGACACTTCTGATAAATCTTCCGCTACTTTATGAGGGCTTGTACTCCAGAACAAGACTTGATAAGCCCCCTATATTTCCAATGCATCATAACTTTTGCATGCAATAAAACTTTTGATTGTGTTAAGTTAGAGGAAATCCCATTATAAAATATGCACTGGACCTCCAACATCTTGAGAATGGTCGTCCATTGACCCTTGTCTTGAAGCTGGGCAGAATGGCAAGACTATGCTTACGTCACTACTACATTCACGTCTATGAGAGAAGTGATGTGCAGTAAATGTATGATATAGGAATGCTCCACATGAAATACTATTCCGAAAATATCCATAATTTAGTAGGTGCCTTTTTAATGATATTTTCCTTTTTTTAAAAAACAAATTGAAGACTCTTGTAAAGCAACATCAGGACATATTATACAACATCAAAGCACAAGTATACATTTACTTTCCTTTCATTAAGACTATAGACATTTTACGGTGCATTTCATTTTTCCTCTTGGTTTATATTCTTCCTCTATTAGTCCTCATTTACACATTGCAGTTGTAAAGGAGTTGTCCCAGAAACGGCAGTGCTCGGTGGAGTATACAGTAGTTTCAATCTCATTTACTACTATTTACCATCTGGCTGCTGTGGAACAAGGCTTCCATGGCCAGGAGCAAGGTGTTCAATGAGCCCTACATTACCTCCATGTGCCCCATATCTGAAGTCTGATACTAATACATACAAGATCCTGATTTATTTAGCTTGAATGCGTCATTCCAACATTCCTAAATGGAGATTTTGTTTTCCCTAAACTAATGTATAATTTCTTTCATCTAAACCTTTCGCGTTATGTTAAGCTTTGTACAGCCCTGCATTGATTTTTTTCTAAAAAGTCTAAAAACAGAACACTTAGAATTACATCTTAAACATTGTATACATGTCCTCGTGAACAGGAACAGCCACTTAATTGAATTTGATATCGAATTTGAGAGGTTCATAAAGTTTAGTAGCAAAATAAAACTTTGATTTAATTTCTGGTTTGAAATTGCTGTTATTTAAGGCAGAATATTCTGGTTTAAGGCAATGCAGCATTTTGCAAGTCTTTTATGAAGCTTGTTATGGGACTGAATATGATTCCTGAGCATAATACCAGGGTAGAGCTTTACTAGAACGACCATAACACACAGATGTCTCCTCTTCATTTCACTCATATTTGTATTGAGATCATTCAGAAACATGAAAGCTCTTCTTGCTCATCTAGACTAGAAGCTTCTAACAGACCTCCATGGTTTGGATAGCATCGGGGAGGTTCTTTATCAGCCAGATGGGATCTTATCCAAATTATTGAAGTGAAGAAAACATGTTCTTGATGCATCAGTTGACTGTTGCTTTTAGACAATGGCTGTAGCTAGATGACCACATGTTCTCTTTGTGGAGATGAGCTGTCACATAAAAACATCACATGCAGTGTCTCTTTCAAGAAGTATGATGGAACTTGGCCGTAGCTTCATCATAGTGTGATCAATGAAAAAGCATTTTGAAATGTTGGACCAGCTGCCCTATTTGGCAGAACTGCTAATGCTGTAACAGAAATAATTATATTGAATTACAAAGTGGTTTCCTTTATATCTCTTTGTGTGGCCACCCAGTGGTCGCACTGTGATTTCAGTCTTTCCCTTGCATGTTGCAATGTTGGAGAAATTAGAGTCCTCAACCTATTTCTGTGTATAGGTCCACAAATAGAGGAAAAATGTTCTTTATACTGCTTTAGTCAATGGTTAAATACATAAAAGAGAGTCCTAAGTCATGGATAACTTTTATTGGCTTAAAAAAAGATGATGCAAATTGCAAGCTTTAAAGACTAGTTGGGGCTCTTCACCAACCATGTTTGACAAAGACACCCAAGTAGTCTTGAAAGCATACAGGTGGCATCATCTTTTTAGCTATCATTGACTGAGGACTCCTAATTTCTACAGGTCTCCATTCACATTGAAACCAAGTCAGCCTACCCTGCTAATTTAGTTATTAGTGGTCAAATATCTCTTAGTATGTCTTAGGCCCCGTACAACTTACGAGCATGTGCTTGCTAGAAACTTTGGCCTGAACACTCAAGAATGGAACTAAATTGACATGCTGAGTTCAGTTCTGGTCTTAAGCGTTCAGACCAGAGGTTCTAGCCGACACACAGCATCGTGTAAAGGGTCTTGGGGTTTCTTGTTTCTCCATCATTAGATAACACAAGAAGAGGTAAAATATAAAGCATAGGTAAAATATAGGTATATTTTATACTGAACAAGGTCACAATGTTCTCTGGACATTCCGCGACTGCAAGCAAGACCTCATAAATACTTTTCTCTGTTTTTGATCGACAGCTCTAGGGATTTTCCTAATGGGCAGTTGCCATCAGTCAATGGCAAAGACAAAGGATCTGAAAGTAGAACATTCTGTAAAAGCAGTGGTAGTAACTGGCAAAAGGCAGATCAAACTTCTTTTTCTCACTCATGTCAAACAACTAGTAGGAGCATTCACCTAAGTATTGTACAGAACAAGGCAAGCGCATATCATACTCCTAAAAAATAGACCAAAAATACTAAGGTGCATGCCAATTGATGAAATCATTGAGTCTAGTAACACTAATCTAAAAAAGGAATGATGGCAGCATGCACAAGGGTATAAAATGTAGTATGCCCCTTACTGGAGCCTTAATGTTGTGTGACCAATACAGACGTAACCTGCATCTATACCCCTGTGGATGCTGCTATCCTTTCTTTCTTTGCAATCACCTAAATATATCTTACGCGCCTAACTTATATGGCATTGTCAGCAGATTGATGACAGCAAATTGTTCCCCAATCTTAAATCTGGAGGTGTGATATGGCTAAGAATCGTGCAAAGCTGAACCTAAGCATGACTGTCATCTATTTTGCATGATCTGATCAGTTCAGTGGTTGATGTGAATAGGAAAATCGGTAGCTGCTCTCCATTCATATTTTAGTATTTCATAACCATATTGCAGAACTAACAGTTGCCATTGATCTAAATAAGAATGGTTCTTTCTACGTATATTATTTGTTGTATGTAAATGAATGAGGTGGAATTTTCTGTATGAGAATAATATCGTTCTCCACATAAAGCATCATTACTTTCATTGACACTTTGCATTCCCTTTTAATGGATTGGAATGTGGTCTTGATACTTTTCTCTTCTCATGAGAACAAAAGAGAGCTGTTTTTCTATCTGCAGATTCCATGTATCTGAAGGACGGAATATTATCGTCTGTAATGAGCGTATTATTAAAGAGGCGCAATTAACGCTATTGAAATATAAGAAATTCTTTTCAAGCTTCAAAACATAATATTTATTACCCTATTGATCCCATCTTTACTCAGTCCTTCAAAAATAGCTTTTCTTACTTCTGCTATAAGACTTTGTATCTATTATACTATAAATGATCTTTGAGAAAGCAGAAAGTTGGAAAATAGCATGTAGATGATAACTGCAACTTAGCTGTTATAATTTTCAATTAAACATTTGAAATAAATTGTCTAGATGGAGGAATTGCTGTAAAGGAACTAAAGAACCGGCACTGATACAGTACCAGTGATTAAATGGCCCAAGCCCATCTTGTGGCAGTGGTGTGCCATATATTTAACTAGTTTTTCAGTGACCTAAGCAGTCTTGTGCCCTACAGGCTGACATCACCACTGAAGGCCTCAGAAGACAAGTGTAGATTGCCATAAAATCATTAATGAATTTATAGGGGGCTTGTAAGGAAAAGCAACTTTTTTATTAATTTACTGCATTTTTACTCCCCCTGTGGGAGGTGATATACAGTGACTGTATTTAAGATACCAATTTGCCCTGGCTCAGTTGCGGTGCAGTGAGACAACAGGGCACATTCTTCTTCCTGGTGCATGTCAGTGGATTGTTTTGCGACATGATTTGAATCCTAAATCCCGCGCTCAGTCCGAATCAGTTGGATCATTCTAAAGCCCACTCCCCAATTTCTGCTGCATGAAAGCCAGCGCAGCTGCACCACAATCTAATCACGGGCAACACAATCCCCAGTTAAATACACAGTGGCGCAAATCCCGAAAACTTTGAAAATCCGACGAAAGTGCATTCCGTGGACCCCAATAAGCCCCAACGTGTGTGTTAACCACACTGCGACCCGGTGTCATAAGAGATGTCTATGGCACCCGGTCATCTTCCAGTGAGTACCATATATATTTGGGTGTAAGCCGCATTTTTCAGCACAAAAAATGTGCTGAAAAACCCTAACTCAGCTTATACTCAGGTCAAGAAAAAAAGCAAAAAGTGTACTCACCGTCCGACACCCCTGCGGCAGGCCCTCCTCCATACATCACGGGCCAAGCATCGGTTCCATGTCCCGGTCCATCGCAGGCATTGTGACATCAGCCGGACGCTGATATTTTTGTGCCCCAGCATCGGCAGACACTGATGTCAGTGATCTGCTGACATCATGGTGCCTGCGACGGACCATGCGGTGACACGGAGCCGATGCCATGATGGATAGAAGAGGATCTGCTGGGGAGGGGGGAAAGGTGAGTACACACAGTATATTGGGGGCAGGCTATATACTGGGGGGCAGGGGCTATATATTACTGGGGTCTGGTTGGCTATATACTATAGGGGGTGGTGGCTATATACTATAGGGGTCTGGTAGTTAAATACTACAGGAGCTGGCAGGTTAAATACTTCAGAGGCTGGCAAGCTACATGTGAGAGAGGGCTGGCATACTATATGCTAGAGGGGGCTGGCAGACTATATACTAGAGGGGGCTGGCAGGCTATATACTAGGGGGGGTTGGCAGGCTATATACTAATGGCGCCTGGCAGGCTATATACTACAGGGGTCTGGCAGGTTATATACTACAGTGGCTGGCTGGCCATATACTACAGGGGGGCTGTGACAAATGCATTTCCCACCCATGGTTTATACTCAAGTCAATAGGTTTTTCCAAATTTTTTGTGTTAAAATTAGGGGTCTCGGCTTATACTCGGGTTGGCTTATACTCGAGTATATATGGTACATATTGTCTTACCACACCGTGACCAAGCTGGACGGCTGTGCCGCAAAATAAAGGGCATGTCCTGTAATTAGCTGTTTTTACAGTGCCGCCGCTCAGCTTTCATTGGAGAGGGGAGGGGTGAGGAGCGCTTAACACTCCTCCCTCATGCACCCATCTGTATACTCGCCCGGGCTAAGGCCAAGACTAGCCTATGTTCCTGCGCAAGGGGTCTAAATTTGTAAACTGAGTGTAGCCAACAGCATTTAGCTGTACAAGAAATAGTGATCAATGTATCATTGTAAAAGTTCTTGCTGTAAAGTCTGAACATAGAAAATGACTTGTAATAAAAGCTAGTTCAGAAAGTAGAAAACCCCTGGGCACTCTCCTGCTTGGCCGTGTCTTCCCATCAAGGTGGTGACACAGATCTTAAAATGTTCTGTATAAAGTCACCTTTCTGAAGTTCTTACATGTTTCTCGGCTTGACAGGAAATGAATGACAAATAAATTTCCTCAAATAGGCAGCAGATGATTTTTTCACAGAACCGCAGCTTTTATAAGGGAAAAAAAAAGAGAAAAAGCTAATTTTTCATTCCGCACCTCGCGTTGTCTCCCAGCAGGGGTGAAGGGAAGTGCTTTGTGTCTCCATTTACAAACCCCCCATTGGTACCTGCTGTGATGTGCTGAATGTTTTTTTTTTTATTTTATTTTAGTAGCTGCAAATAAAACCATTCATTTCCTTCAAGTATATTTGAAAGCAGACTCTGTTCCTAGAATTATTTTTCAGTATAATGGTTCCTATGAAATTCAGCCTTTGCAAGTTTAACCCGGGCTGAACCTTTCAGTAACATAAGTTGGATGTTTTTTAGACAACACGTCTCTGTTTTTATCATATTGGTTTTTATCGTTCTGTAATGTGGATTTGAAAATGACATTGCAGCTCACATTATTTCACCCTTTTTATACCAATAAAAGCACATTTATGGCTCAGAGCTGCGTGCTCCCATCTCCTGGTTATACAATTTTATGAATAGAAATGTATTAATAGCCCCCAGAGTCACTAGAACCAAACCAAATCTCACCAAACCTTGTATGGAATAGACTAAGGCTACATGCAGACGAACATATGGCGTGGCGGGCATAATTCGCAGTGATGGAAAGGAGGAGGGGTGACCGGTCCCCTCTCCATAGCCATGCATGGCGCACGGCCCCGTAACATGGGGCAAGATAGGACATATCCCATCTTTTCCCCATGTACTTTGCCACACGTGTGCGGCACCGTATCGCTCCGTGCTACTATTGCTTTCTATGGAGGATGAATGTATGGCCACAAGCTTGCAGCCACACATACGTCCCCCATACGGTCTTGTGAATGCAGCCTTAGAGAAACTTCATTTTTGCTACTACATTAATATAGTATGGCCACACAATAGCAAACATAAATTTACCCTGACTCCCACATCTGGATTCACACCGTAAATCTGGAGTAAGTTGTCTGAAGTGAAAAGTGGAGTGGGTTGGCATGAAATCCCAAAATTTGCACAATTTTGTAACATTTCAAAAAGACTTTACTGTCATATTGCATTGTACCAATGGTTACTCAATAACGTTCATCTTGTTCTGATAATCCTGTAAACCCCACAGGAACAATTAAGAATGAAATCATGTTGAGATTTGAAATATTTAGCTTAAAGAGTTTATACAGGGGGGCTCTGTAAAATTAATAAAAAGTGTGTATAGAAAGTTCATGGACCCTGTTCCGAACAATGGCACCTGCCTGCTACTGCATGAGTATCAAGTAGTAGCAGGTGCTCCCCTGTGGTTGGGATTGCACTTCTGGTCTATGTATACAAACAGAGACAAAGCAATGATTAGAGATGCTGTGGGAGAAGGTGAGGAAGAGCTGAGTATGAGCTTTATTAATTTTACAGCCCTCCAGCTATGTAAAAAAATTGGAAATGCTGGACAACCCCTTTAACACACACCGATAGATAGATAGATAGATAGATAGATAGATAGATAGATAGATAGATAGATAGATGCTCGATAAAGGTGTAACAGTACACCCCTTTCACCACTACAAACAGAGCTGCCTCTTCACTGAACCTAGATAGATAGATAGATAGATTCATAGATAGATAGATAGATAGATTCATAGATAGATAGATAGATAGATAGATAGACTTTTCTATATTTGACTATAAGGTGGTTGTGTTGGGAATTGCAGCCTTTCTTTTGTTTCTTTTTTGAGCAATTTTCAATAAAAATTATAACACTTCTCCAAGGGTTAAGCAAAGTAAAAATTCTATTGCAGAATATTGTTGCAATGTGCAGATTCACCAGTTAAGGACTCTTTGAGTGATCTAAAAAACAGAATTGCTCTTCAATGACCTTCAGTGCCTAAATAAACTTCCCTACAGCCATGAGTGGACCTTTGTAGATTCAAAGAATAAGACTTTAAGCAATGAGTTAATTCCCATTCTGTCTTCTAGGTAAGGACGTAGCCATTGTCATAAAATACCAGCTTTAAACATGTTGTTCTCTTTAGAGAACCTATTTTATATATCTAAGTGAGGAATTCTGAGTTATTAGATCTAGAGGACTCTGTTTAGGATCTTTATCTATTAGGGCTGTTTCACACTGTTGAGGTTGGTCTTGTGACATTCATCTAGAATGAGACATCTTTAATCATAGTAATATATGATGCGAGGATTCCCTGCTTGTAGGTGGGTCATCAGTGCTGACCTATAAGCAAGATTGCAGTTCGGTGTTGGTGTTTAGTTCTCCCTTCCCTACAGAGGTCACTCATGAAACTTTATGGTCCATGATTCCCAGGCCAACCACGGCATTGTGAGAATACAATGCAGAGAAGTTATAAGCCTCTGAAGGACCTCTCCAGTATTCTCCACAAGACCCAGGAGGAGGACGTCAAAGTGTTAAAGGTCTCTCCCAAAAAAAAAAAAATAGAAAACTGCTTTATGCAATTTCCTGTTGAAACACTGAATTGATATGTTTTATGTGTGTCATAATGTGTGCTCCATCTACATAGAGCATGTTTGTATGTCTTCACCTTTCATTTCTCTGTAATTTGAGTAATTCAGTAACATTATGGATGTTTCTTGCATGCTGTAGCCATAACAACCTATCAGTAATTACTTTCCGTCTATGTAAGACTCGGTGAGATCATACGTCTGTGCACTCCTAGGCAAAGTCTCTTAATAATCCTTTTTAGTCTATTTCCTGATGATGCAACCTTCCTCCTTTTTTTATCAAAAAGGAGATTTCCATGCATGTCACGGAGCATGGCGTCCCTGTCCTGTGCTGCTGCCATAAGCTGAGGTGTCATAGCATCTTAATCAATGAGCAAGTAACTTATATTGTAGATGGCACATGTCTATTACACATTTCTTCCCCCGGAGCTATTTATCAGTCAGTAGGAAAGGCACATGCAACACTCCCAGTCCGATCATTAGAAGGAAAAGCGCAGTTGAAAGGAAGAAAGCGAATGTGACTGATATTTTCGGAGCGTGCTGTCGTAGCTCTTCACAACTTCCTCCATGCCTCAGTGGAGCTCAGTCACGAACAGTGGATAATATGTCAGATGCTATTATCTGACAAACACGACAAATAGAAGAGAGATACAAGCTGACACTTTCAATTATTGTCCGGTAGCACTTTGGAAACACTGTCGGAAGTATATGTATTGCTATTGTATACCTTTTATTTCCTTTATTTTCCTTTTCCTCAATGGTTGCTGCTGGAATGAGTAGTAAAAATTTGGGATTATTGTCTAAACTGTCACAAATTAACTAGTATTTTTGCAAGACTGTACAAGGGGAAATCGAAGAAAGACATATTGGGGCACATTTACTTACCCAGCCGATGGAGTTCATCCAAAGTGCATTGTTTGACCGGAATGCACTGTGCCGCGATTCACTAAGATTGTGCACCCGATATCCTGCATGTGTCGCTTTCCCGCTGAGGTCCGCCGGAGTTCACCATCTTCTTCGTGGTGTATGTGATTGCTTGATCTTGCGACACTATTTGAATGTTAAAGCCCGCTCTCTCCGAATCAGTCGGATCGTCCGATGGCCTGCCCCCGATTTCTGTCGCATGAAAGCCAACGCAGCTGCGCCAAAATCCGATCCCGTGCGACACAATCCCCTACTGAATAGTGGTCACAGCCGCGCAATCCCCGAAAATGTTGGGAAGTCATGCAATACGTGGACCCTTAGTAAATAAGCCCCATTACCTTTAAAGAAAACCTACCATGAGAATCTACCATTAGAAGCTGATCTTATGGTAGATTCCTCCTCCCTCTGCCCTAATCTGTAATTTAATTATCCTGGAACTTAACCTAACTTGTTAAAAAAACTTTTTTTTAGTAATATGTAAATTTACTGCAGAAGCTACTGGGGCGTGTACTAGCCTGGACGGACACTAGGAGCTAATGCTACTCCTCACCCTAAATTCATATTTGTAGGTTTCCTTTAGAGGAGCCATTTTTTTGGATGGCATAATAAGAATCTCTTGAATTCCGAAGAAGGGTTCACAGGGGTATTCACTTGAAGATATCATTTACTGATCGTAAGTTGGGATACCAGTGACAGCCAGGAAGATGATCTCATATACCACCAAATAAACAGAGCCTGGGGCAGGGGGCACAATCATTCTATATGGGACTTTAAGGATTGCTATGCTCAGTTACTGGAAGTACATGCAGTGAAGCTACACATCTAGAACCAGCCTAACTTGGAAATACAAGAGAATCAATTAGGTTGGATGTGCACATTCCTGATCCTTCTTCCAACAGGAGATACAGTAGGTTAATGCCATAAGCAATTTTGTGCCTATAGGAGCCAAGGGAGAATTGTCTAAAGGCATGACAAAAGTTGAGGTTTTTAGCATTCTTGAGAACATGGGCAGAGCAGAATAGTGGAAAATCACAGTGGAAAATAAGCATTTTGTCGTTATTATTATTATGACCATCAAAACATCTGCCTTTCCAATGTATTCATGATGGACAACTTGTAAAAATAAACCTAGCTGGAAGCTATTAATAAATCATTTCAGCCTATGCTCCACACTCCTGTTTCTAATAAAAGTAAAATCTCCTTTATTGCACCATGAAACAACACCAATTTCTTTGTCTTATCACTAATCCTCACAATATTTCTAATTTGCATCTGGCTTCGCGAATAAAGCCTGTGGAGGCAATGCAGGCAGGTTAGCACGTGGTCATTATTCTAAGCTAAGCCCCACTTAGTGCTGTCCTTTCTTCACTTCAGTTTTCTGGAATATTATGATCATTTTTGGATTTACAGTATAGGTGAGGGGTGGACACAACATAATACAACAGCTTCATCAACTCTATCTCTTTGCGTCCTTTCATAGATGCCACTCCTCTTGGTCTATATTCCTCAATGTTCCTGAGTAGAGCATATGCATGCATTCCTAACACCTCAAACATATAACCAGATCGGCTGCTGAGCAGCGATTCCGGCAAATAAATGCCCTAAAAAACTAGCCAGGGTGATTGCCCAGGGAGTCCCTCTGTTGATTTGCCAATTTAGCAATGTGTCTGGGTCGGAAGGAATGCGCCTGAACTATGTACGCAAACTTACATGACAGGTCAACTTATCACTATTCCTCTATTATTTTAAAAATTTTGTGTCAAATGTACAGAACCAGGCTGTCTGCTTCGGTTTAGGATTAATTCGCTTAGATTGTGGAGCCTAATTAGCATAGGAAACATTGAAATGACCCTGAAAATATAATAATTATGCTCTCTACTGTCTGATGGGTGGTCATTGGTTGCTGTAGCAAACACTGTCCATCTGATATAGAGAGCCAAAATGCAATTGACAATAGAAACTGTTATTCCAGAATAGAAATAGGATTCCAACTATGGCTGAGCAATGTAAATGCATTTAGAAGCCTATGGGAAGGGGCTACAGTGAATTGCATCCCTCCCCCTAGCCTCATTACTCAGCAGAAGGAGGGACCTTGTGATGTCACTAGATCGGGATTTGTTACAAAAAGTCTGGATGATATCTGCATGGGAAGCTGAATTAATTAAAGCAATATCCAGACAAAATATCACTGTATGCTATCATAATGTGTCTGGTAGAATAAAGGACCCCACGGTGGTGTCTGTCATTTCTCCTATTATAGGATATCACTGCTCCCCTCGCTTCACTCTACCAAGCAATGCCCCATGACATAATGGATGGTGCGGAGGCTGTAGAGCCTTCTGGTCAGAGTAGGCGGAGGCAGTATACATGGATCCCTCCTCTTATGTATGACACATCATTTTACTTGCTATTCCTTCAGATGTGAAAGTAGCCTATTATAAAAGGCTAGCAATGCAGATCGATACACCCACATATTACCATCAATAGATCAGTGTTACCTCACATCTTCTGGCCAGTGTTATTCTTTACCTATGGCTGGTAATAAGATGGTAAACAGACTGTATTGACGTCACATAAAAAGATGTAGAAAAATAGTTGTCCTTGTGAAGTATGTAAGTAGTTTTCTCTTGATGTCATCCGGTTATATTGTTGAAGTTACATGATATAAAAGTCAGTCTTGTGGTGATTAAAAGACAGTAATGAGCACTTGTAGTTAATTATAGGACAGTTCACATTATTCTGTAATTTCTCCCATGCACTGCAGGGTAGTACTGAATTGAATAGCACAGCTTTTGTTTGCTGTAGGTATTCTGAAGATAAAGAATGACTATTGTTCACGTTATCTCCGCTCAACCATCTCGACTCACCGGGTCATTGAGGTCCCAGCTTTCATCGTTCATCGATAATTAGATGACATCACTTGGGAAAACAATGTCTGAGATTCCGAGATAAAAAAAGACAAGGCTGTCAGTCATTCTGCAAATGACCTTGAAATATGATAACCTTGAACATTTTATAACTAGGACCATGAAACCCCTCTCACCCACAATTTATAGGGATAGAGAATCATTTCCTTCTTATGGCAATTCATGGTTTACAATTTTCTATAATCAGTCATTTTGAGGATGCTTTTATTTTATACTGATATTCTGAGTCAGAAATCAACCTTTTCACCACCACGTGTAAAGAAAGAAAGAAACATAGACAGCACAGTCCATTATGGAAAGGGTTCTATCCAAAACCTTTAATCCAATGAAGTCATTTGGGTAATTAAAAAAAAAAAAAGGAAGCACTGTCAGGCTATAGAGCTCACAAAAGAAGATTTATTTCCCCTGAAGTGCAGTGTTTTGGATGACCTGACAATGGGAATAATTTACCCTGTCCCTTCCCTCCCCCAAACATGGGAGGAGAGAACACGGGCAGCAGCCTGTAATTGGCGGTTATCGGTGTTCATGGTGTTTCCCACAGTGATGTCACTGTCCTTAAATGGACAGTGACATCAACAGGGACCTCCTTCCTGTAGACCAAAGTATTTGCTCAATGGAGGCTGGGGGAGAGATGCAATACAATGTTGCATGAGTTACGGTTATTCCATTAAATGTGTCAAAACTTTATTTTCATCATCTTTAAAAAAGCTGTACATGATGTCATGGTCATACTGGACTAGATTTACATGGTTTGATCAGGCTGGTTCTCATAAGTCTAGTCCAGTGTAACCATAACATCTGTACAGTTTTTAGTAAAGGCACACAATGAAGCAGCACTCCAAGATAAAGAAAATGGGTTTTATTCAGTGGAATAAAACCCATTTTCTTTATCTTGGAGTGCTGCTTCATCGTGTGCCATTAGTTGAGCGAGATTTTTGTCAGAACCCCTACGAAGACCTGCACCCACCAAGCCTTCAGTCACGGTGCTGCTCTATACTGCTTTGTTTTCAATTGTACAGTTTTTAGCATACTCATCTTTCAACAAGAGCAAGCAGGATGGAAATCTTTCTGCATCTTCCCATCCTGTGCTTTCCACAGAATACAATCTATACTGGGCAGATGAAGGCAAAATGGATGCCCTACTTGTTAGTATATGTGTATGGATACATTCAACATATATGTGTGTGGGTTCTGGGTATTGCACTTGAGTAGTTATTTTAGTGCATATATATATATATATATATACATATATATATATATATACACACAGAGCATGCTTAACTACCATAGTTAACTTTTGTGACCATATTGTTGTATGTAGTTCTGAGTATATACACACATCTCTGATTACTCATAATTAGATTTTCCCAAAAATTTGATGGCCATTTATTAACCTAGACTGCTACTGCTATGCTGTATGATAAACCAAGGGTGTCATCAGAGCCATATAACTGCAGTGGACAAAGTGCCCTCACAATAGGGTCAGTGGCGAACCTCTGATTAAGTGGCAGCAATGGAACAATCATTCAGTGTCAGCCATTGAAAATTCATTAAGAAATGAAAAGGCCAAACAGTTACTCATTATGCATTATAATAGGACTCTACAATAAAAAATTAAGACTTGCTCTTATGAAAACTTTGACATTAGCCATTACTTTAACTGCGAGAAGAGTCTCAATGACATACAGAGTGCAGTAGCTTGGAAAACAAAAGCTTACTTACTAGAGTTAGACCTCTGCAGGGGTGGGATAGTGTCATACTTGAAGTTATTTGTGTCACTTTTTAATGTTCTTTGTCCTTTACAAGTCTCTGTACCCCTGTGGTGTAATCACAATGACTAGATGAACCCGTCCTGTTCCATACTAATTGCACTGTCCGCTGTTATAACTGAAAATAACGGCTCCAAAGAGGGTTTTATTTTTTACAATGGAGTATGAAAGTTAAAAAGTTTAATGGCAATGTTTAGAAAGCTCGGGATGATAGCAGGAAACCTCATTTAGCATTTGACACTAAGATCTTCTTAACTGCCAATTAATGCAGCCTGACATGATAATCGCATCTCACACAGTCCCAACAGGTATCACAGAAACAGCAATGCTCTAGTATGTACTGAACTTTACGGTTTAGTTTCCCAGAATCCGATTCTGAATTTCATTAGAAGTTCCAGATCGGGGCAAGGTTTGGCTCAACATCATCCCCCACACACACAATTAACTCTTTAAATGCATTATCTGAAGCAGCAGTACTCGGCAACGCCATTTTGGGCAGGATGTCACTCCCTGATGATGTCAGGTTAGTGCCAGTGCATCATGAAGACAGCAGGTGCAAATGCCAATAGTTTAACTTTGCATTTGAACAGTTAACACCCTGGTGCTGGCAGTGATGGCAGGTTATGGTCAGGAATTGGGTACCGAACTGGATTTTTAAATTCAGTATCAACAGGTGCACTCATCACTAATTATGATTGAAAAAATACAGCACTTGCTTTAAAACCAAGTAAATAATATGATATAATACAATGATATTTGTATATGCATGGACAGAGAAGGGGCTAACAAAGTTTAATATCTTAAAATGTTATTCACTTGATAAGGAAACCAAAGGATTTTAAACACTGAATTACTTGGTAAAACTCACGGAGAAAAAGACTTGAGATGATAAACTTCATTTTAGTGACCAGAGTCAAGCAGCTGCTAATAAAGCAAATAAAACTATGGGATGTATCAAGAGAGACATAGATTTTAGCAATCAGATATCAAAAGACTAACCATTTTAAGCAGTCCAGTAGGGAACACAACAAAAATGGAAAATATTCCGGAATGACCCTGGATTATGAGATACTCTTTGCAGTCTTTATCCTGCATCAGATGTTTACTGAAAGGGACAAATCCTTTCAGACAAGACACAACAGACATTATACACTATCAAAAATACTCACAGACTATTGTATTGAGGATGCATCTAATACTAGTAAGGCAAAATATTATACTGAGATAAGGTAGGTGCTGATAAGATAGGTGCTGGTTGTAAACTAAACACAAAAATATGGCACGCCGACAGAAGGTCACTCAGATATGGGTGGACCTGGAGTATGCTGAACTGTAACACAGGAATGGATGTATATTATTGGGTTATTCAACCTTCATGATCTTATTTTCTCAGCTTATATTTATTCAGCTGAATGCGTTGAGTTTGTGGAAAGCCCCCGGGTGGCAGAGATAAATCTTTATATCTAGTGTCACATTATCATATGCAAAATAAAGCGTCTTTTTAACATATGCCTTCAATGTAATTTCACGTGGGCTTATTTTGACACATTGACGTACTTGCTCCCACAGGTTCCATATTTAATAGCACTGAATATCTTTTCTACTTTTGCACATTTCTTCTTGTCATCTTCTGTAAGCAGCTTGTTTTATAACTGATGGTTAATGCGTATGGTGATCAACGTAGTGTGTCCATGGCCATAAATAAAGTATATTATGTAATTATAGAGTTAATAGCAATATATATACCAAATATAGAAGTTAGTCAAGATAAAGTGTCCTCCTCAAATCTTAAAATTACCAAGAAATAAGTTTCTAGTAAAAAAATATATTATGAATCTTCGATTTAGAGTTATTATGGTTTTCTGCGGGTTTAATGATAGATGCTGGATGACAACCACTAAAAGCTGTCATTATACCACTCATAAAGTTGTATCCAAAGTTTACCCAGATTGTTAATGTCCTATAAATATACATATGACATATCATTTATATAAGGATTTTTATTTGGATATTTTACATTTTTCTCATCTTTAATGTAAATGTTCATATAAAAATGTCTTAATCCAGTCCTCACAATAGCTACACATTAAGGGAATGTTCACATTGCCATAAATTCAGCACCAAATTTACATGACATCTAAATCTATGTGGGAGCCCTTTTCAGGGCTATATTTGGGACAATTTTTGTATATATTGAATTTTTAAACAATATTAAAGAAGCGTTGATTTTAAAATGACCCGTTTCACACTATTCTCTATTGTAGCTAAGTTTTTAGCCTTGCTGTGTAAACCTGGGCAGGGTTACCCAAATTTTACCATTATCACTTAAGCACTCTTGTACTACTACAGTCCTATAAAACACAGGATAGCAACAATATATATTACATCTACAGATAAGATTGTGTTAGGCTAGCTTTACACCATGCTTTGTATGGTTTGTGCTGTATCTTTCCATCCTGCTGCTTCCTTCTTAGCAACATGGATGCTATGCGGAGGCCACTGAACTCTATGGGGGCGGATGCCGCAGTACTGCATCCCTCTCCTCATCCTCCCCTGAACATACGCTTATGGTGTTCCCTAGTGAAGAAAACATTGAACATCAGCAGTAGCCAATCAGTGCCTACTGCCGGTTTTCACTCCTCCCCCATGACTTGCCCCACTGTATAAGCATACATAGTGGTACGTCTATTTCATACACTGTAAGAACAGTGGGAATCTTCCCGACGTATCTTCACAAGGTATGGAAAACGTGGTACTAATGTAGCCTAAGCTGCAACTCCCCGGTCTCTGGAGCCTGGGCTTTATCATATATTGGAATTTTTTAAAAATTTACATTAGGATCACTTTTTTATCCATTAACTCCCAATCTTTTCGGCTGCTCTTGAGCACATGCACTTTTACAATGTTTATAGAAACATAGTCTCCAAAATGTCCACCCCAAGGAACTAGTTGTAAATAAAATCTATATCTGAATATTTGTAACTAAATCAAATTTATCAAATGTTTCATTAAAATAATGGAAAAATAATAATGGTGGAAAATAGATTTATACATAAATGAGGAAAAGGATATTGCACAAACTATGAAGCCAGAGGTCGATATTCTCAATAGGCCAGCATTTAAGGTCGGCTTGATGCTCTCCATATGGATTGGGTGATTAATTCATTTTACATTGCTCTCATTTATTTAACTACCCAAAGACATGCACATGTTCAGACATCTTGTCACCAGTGGTAAAATGCATAAAGGCAAATGTTTTTGTAGTGATATAAACATAAGGAATCATTTACACTCCAGACCAGCAAATTACAGGACACATTACAAAGCTATTAATGTCCAATAGTCTCTAAATATATTAAGTCTTTGGATCAAAATGCGGTTTACTAAGTGTTCTCTACTCTTTGAGAATTCAATACATAAACCACCAATGCTATTTGTCTAGGCCATGATGTGTCTTTACATAAAGCCAGTGGATTGCTATTGAAGTCTTTACATGTCTTAATGTTTATTTTGCCCTCTCTGATCAATAGTCAAGTAAGTTTTAACCATGTAGGTAGTCATTCATCACCGTAGCACATTGGTTTACATTAGAAAGGTATGTTAGCGATACTTCTCAAATCTGTCTGGTATTATGCCCCTGTTATTGCATGTTAGCAGAAGATGTACAAAGTATGTCCCTAATGTAGTCCCTAATAAGTCACTATTGAATAAAGCTACATCATGTTTTTTGTACCCTCAGCCCTTATGCCAGTAAAGCTCCTGCTGTCTACACTGAGTGAATCTATATATATATATATATATATATATATATATATATATATATATATATATATATATATTAGCGGATAGAAGCATCCTTTTTGCATACAGCTGTGCAGTATACGTCACATATCTACTCCCTCTTGCTGAACGACGTGTATGCTCAACAGAAGCCATTGGAGCCTATGGGGGATGAATGCAACATATGGCAACCACTGGGGAATGTCACTGGGGATACAACCTGGACATTGGCAGCAGCCAATTAAACCCCTTCTCCCACATTCAGGGGGGAAGGGGAGAAAGGATTTGTGCATACAGTGTTATACTGTATGTCCTAGCCTTTCTTTGTAAGGGTACATTGGGAATCCTCTCAAAGTATCCTTATTCAATATGAACATAGCCTTATGCTTCATGCACACAAATATATGCTCCAGCCTGGGCGTATCATGCGGCCCGAGAAGGGAAGGGGGGAGCGCTCCTCACCTCTCCATAAGGAGAAGTAAAGAGCCTTTTTTCCACTAATAGCATGGTACAGTGAAACAAGCATGTGCTCACCGTACCATGCCGTGTACAATTCGCTTCTATGGTGGCCATCTGCTAGCTGACATTCATATGGCTACCATACAGCCGCCATATATGTCGTGTGCATGGGGCCTAACTTGGAGATTATTGACTTAATGGCAGACTATGTCATTGTCAGACTTCAGTGGCAGTAACTTCATTCCCCGGGAGTGTTACTGGATAAGGGTTGACTATACCCTTTGATTCAAGTGGCACTGGATGGGAAACTTTTAGGCTACTGCCATGGTCATTCAAACCACACAAATCCAGACATTTTTAACAAATATGTAATTCCTCAATATGTAATCTGTAGGGCTCCGTTTCAACTTAAACTCCATGTTCACTTGTGTTATACATCTGCTTTCCCCCTGCTTACTGCACTGCCCAAGTCTGGGAAATATCTTGGCATTATCTTCAATAAAGGATTCTAATGAGATGAGTAATTGTATAAAGGTACAAGTATGTATAGGACTTGAAGCTGATGAAAGGTCATAGCTCTATGCAAATCCCAATTTTACAATACATATATTAGCATTCACTCCTAATGATTATTTTGTCACTTTTGACAATGATCTGGAAGCAGGTTAATTAGCAGCGAGCTAACACTATTGATGCCCATTTATGAGGTCACATTGAGAAATAGAGGATTTCTTCCTACATTTTATATTAGATAACTATTACACATATTTTACATATACTCTTAAAATCAAAATCTGCAACCTTGTAAGGAAAAGTATTGGAGGAAGAAGTATTTTAGGTGCTTCTTTACAGTATATCCCTATAAGGTTTTTTTTTAACTGTGGCTCTTTAAACCAACATTATTCTTGACTTGACTTCTCCTGAGATTAATCAGATAGATTATTAGAATTTTGTGAGATGTCATCACAAGATGACAATGTTATAGGTGTCTACTGTACGTGTGGACAGCCAGTTGTGTTTGCACCCTGTCAAGTCTTATGTTTTCATTTCTTTAGTTAGATGTTGGTGAGCTCAAACAAATGTCAGCTGAGGCAAGGGTGTTCACATAATAATAATACAATAATAATAATTTGTAGATATAAAATAAATTCATAGAACAAATGATGATCAGTAATGACATGATTCTTTAAGTTCCCATAAAATTAAGGAAAAATGCATATACACGTGTCACTGCTACATTTACTTGGGTCCTTCATGGGTCAGGAAACTCATTCTTAATCAACTGGGACCCCCAGAAAACAGACACATAACTTATCCTCTATGGTAGGCCTATAGAAACAGACCTGTATGTTGGTCTGATTCCTCAGACTGCATACTTTGCACAAGATGGGAGTCCTTGTAGAATACAAAAATAAGATACAAGGATTCCCTGTAGGCCAAACTTCATTGATACTGTAGAAAACTGTTATGTTGTCAGTGCTGCAGTTCAACCGGCAGGCAAGGAGTCCCTGCATTATAATTCTGTATGATGCAAATAACCCAATGTCTGAGTCCGTTTCCAGGGGGTTCACAAATTCATGGGCAACTTGTTTCAATGATAAGTATTGGGGGTGGGAGAAACCTCTTTAAGGTTTTTTCTTAATATGCCGTCCACAAAGTTAAAAGCACTATATATTGTAAAAGAATTGTAGCCATGGGTTCTTAAATGCCAAGGGAGAATGTGTATTCTTATAGGCTTTCTATAAATTTAGATATTTATATGGCAGATGGTAATTTACCCTCCTAATAAAGGAAAGCTTCACATTAATGCATCACCACCAAAGCAATAGGATTGAGTATTGATTAACTTGTTTTGTTAGCTCTACATATTAGAATAGACCAAGAATCCACAATCCTTTTATCCTTTTTGACGCATTCTATTTATGGGTAAAACTGCAGCCTATCTGCACGTCACGTACCTATTAATAACCAGCCGTAGTCATTATTAGCCGTGAGGGTTCGATACAGGGCAGGTCCTTCTTGGAAAGCAAATTTCATTCCAGGCAAACAACAAGTAATAACGGGCTTGAAGTGAACAGACTGCAATAATTGTTCCATGAATTACCAGTATTATAACTTTGCGGTGACAACCGTACCTGGCACCGGCTAAGTATGATGGATAGCATGGGGGGGTGGGGGGGGGGCTGTATAGCCTTCAAGTAAGTGTAGGTGGTGGCAGTCTACATGGATCCCTCCTCTTGCTTCTACTTGTTATTCTTTCAGCATTCTTTATGCCAAACGTGAATCAAATAGCCACTTGAATAGCTTTTTCCTTTGTTGCTAAGCAACAAGATCTTGGACAGATGCAGAAACCTGATGGTTTTATTTACCTTCGACTGAGGACTATTTGTCACTCCACCAGTATCTTGGAACACTAATTGCAGGCAAGATCAAAATGAATAAGAGATAAGAGTGGAACAATTCTTCGGAAAATGTGGAGGCAACTGCTTTGGTGGTGGATATATTAAAATAATCGTAATCATTTTCTCAGTTTAGTCTGTTATCCTGATATTAATTATTCTTAAAGGTCAACTGCATTCATTAAAACATCCTTCTGTTCTAGCAAGTTATCGGAAAATTAATTGGAAAGCGTTTAGTAGCTGACAGAGAGCTCTTTACAACGTGCCAGCTTGCAATATATTGTTGTTTTTTTTCCCACCAACAACTTTTTGAAACTTGGCATGGAAGATCCACAGAAACAAAGCTGGTGTCTCGAAAACCTCCATGCTGAAATTTCTGCTTAGACAGACTGCAAGAAGGAGGTGGCATTTATATGAGCAGAACATAATGAATCTTTAACACCAGGACACGCTCAAGAGCCTTATGTAAAGTTAATTGTGTATTTTTCGATTCCTTATTACAAATCGTCTTCTAATCCGTTAAATGGTTCTCGGCTTCTTAATCCAACACACACGTACACTAAGCAGATTGAATTGATGCCGGTGTGACATTTCATTCCACCTTTCAGTCTCGTGGTAGAGATATTTGTGAGTTTCATGGGAAGATAAGTCGTTTTTCATATTGTCAGTTCTATCTTTCTGCCATTGGATATCTCCAAAAAGTTGATAAGTGATGAGAGCCAGGCATACTGGATTGTGGATTGATCATGGATTATAAACTCTTAAAGCAAACATTTTGTGTTTATCATGGACAGGATTTGGCAGAGGAGGTTTATTGTGGCTAATTGTAAAATTATGCACTTGGGTCAAGGAAGTTAAAATTATATTTAGATTTTAAATGGTAAATTTTTGGAGAAACTGATAAAAAAAACGACTTGGGGGTATTGGTGGATGGTAAACTTAATGTTAGTGATCAGCACCAGGTGTCTTCTGCTAAAGCAAATAAGATTATAGGATGTATCTAGAGAGGAATAGATGCTTAAGATAAGGACATAGTTTTACCTTTATGCAAACCACTGGTCAGCCCACACATGGAATATTAGGGCACATTTACTAAGGGCTGTGTGCTATTTTCCTGTCAGATTTGCATGTTCTTTCGAGTGCACAGATATTTAAGAAGTCTCTGCAGACTTCATGCAACACAAATTTCTGTGCAAAAGGGGGCATTCCTTTTCTCAGTCAGAATTAACATGCAAAGTCCGAGAGAATTGTGTTGCACGCCCTATGTGAAATGTGCACCAAAAAAAAAGTGGTGCACCCTGTCAGAGCAGTGCATGGTAGGGAATAGAGCAAAAATTCCAACCATGCCAGTATCAGTGGAATGATGTCTATGGTGTTGGCAATGGTAAAGGTGCTATAAGGCATTCTTTTCACCTGCATGAATTTACAATTCAAGATAATAACAAGTTCTCCTAAGCTTTTTTACACTAAACACTGTATCAATCTTTTCACCGCCCCATGTTCTTTAAAATGGCATATATTGCATGACATGTTTGTGGGGTGGGATGATCCCATTTATTATCCTCTATTCATATATTGAGCTACGTTGGCCATTGATCTTAGATACAATAAGAATTCTCTTTTTCCTTTTTTGTGTGATAAGGGTGAAGGGTAATTAGTTGGGCACTAAATACCCATTAGGCTCCACTCACATTAGGTTTGAGTCATACCGTACATGCAGCAGAAGTGTGTCGCCAAATCTATTCCCTAAAAGACTAAGCTTTATAAACACACATGTAGGCTTCAAAGGCTAAGCTGAATGACACTCTTGTGTTAGTCTTGCGTTACTTTACGTTATTTGTAGTTTGTTGACTTTTTGTTGTATACTGTAAGCATCCAGCCTAGTGTGAACAGAATGTAACTGTTCTATGTTGTAATTATGAACTGCTGCGGCTATCCGTTATTCAGACATCACAATGTGCCCATTGTATGTATGTTAGGGTATAGCACAGTAACATATGAATAATAATATAGTGTTTTCCATAGGACTGCAGGTGCACATTATATGCGTAATTGTCTATCTCAGTCGCATTACTGTGAAGTCTGAGCTTTGTAATGTAATTAAAATGTTTACTGCTGTGTTTCCCATTAAAATATCTCAAGCTGACAATCAGAATACACCTTAGATGTGCGTCGGCTTTGCTCTTTGTTTGTGCCTCCCTGCAACAAGTCCTTGGTACAGCTGCTGGACGTTGTGAACATCTAAGCTGTGTTAGCTTGCGCATATTGAAAAGGGCAAGTGCATGAGAAGTCGTTGCTAGGGAACACTACATATGCATTGAAATCAAGGACAAGGTTTATTTAACTAGAAATACAAATGGCATACATCATGGAGCTTTTCAAAGAAGACAAAGGGAAAGCATAAAAACAATTTCCGAAAAGGGTAAATCACAGAAAAATAATAAAACACTGATCCACACAACAGTGGTTCTAAACCCATTTTCTGAATGCAATAGATTTACCTGTATTCATGTGCAGAACAAGGTGGCAGATGGTGACATCACAATTCAATGTGTCCAGTAAACATTCTCTTATACCAGTTTCATTAATATCATGACATGCTGGTCGTAGTGTCCTAAGTTACATGAAGCCAGTATCTACTAAGACCCAGTGTTGCCAAGTTCATTGACTAAAGCTTTCTATGTCCTTCCTTCTTACCTTCCTTCCTTTTCCCATGATTCCACAGAAATCTTTTTTCTTCGTAATCTCTGTTCATTGAGGTTTGTAGTCCTGACGTAGCATTTCAATTGGTTTGAGGTCTTGACTATAATTGGGCCAATGCCCCATCTTGCTTTTTTACTTTTTCAGCCATTTTTTGTAGATTTTCTGGTGTGCTTGGGATCATTGTCCAGTTACTTGATCCAGTTTCGGCCAAGCCACAGCTGTTAGGTTGAGGGCCTTACATTGACATTCTATGCTACATTCACATAAAAAGTGGTAATGGTTGACTAAGGCCTCTTCCACACTTGCGAGTGTGATGCAATGAACTCCCATCACACTCGCAACACGTGTTGCTCGGATCACACGGTCCGAGCGCTGCAAACCTGAACTGACATGCTGAGTTCAGTTCCGGTTTGCAGCGTTTGAGTCGTGCAATCCGAGCAGCACGCGTTGAGTTCATCGCATCACACTCGCGAGTGTGGAAGGGGCCTAAGAGCCTGCAAGTTGCACAAGTGGTGATGCTGCTAAAGAAGGTCCTTTACCCGACTCCTTTTCACAGGCTATATTGAATATACCAAAATCTCCCCTTTAAGAAATTCTCCAAAAATTTCGATGAACTATGCACCGTTTCTTCCAGAGGCCTTGTTCTTATATAAACAGAATGTTTATGCTAATTGTCCTTGGATTAGCTTTGCATAAGTCACAACATGGCCTTCAAAGAGAGAAACTTCATAAGGTAAACAACAGCGAAGACACAGTCATTTCTAAATGATGTTTGAATCATGACATGGCTGGAGAGTGGTCAGCATGACCCCTGGATAAGACAAGATTTTGTCTGTAGAGAAATATATCTCTCTCACACACACTACTTATTAATTTATGCTTTGTGAAACAAATATTAACTAATTATTATTATTTGTCAAATATTGTTTGTTTTGTTTCTTTTTTAAATTAATACTTAATAAATGTTAAGACCTACTTGGAACCATATATATATATTTTTAAATCTGATAATCAAACATACAGGTAAGTGATTGGCATTGATGGTTGTCAGTTATCACTATACAGTTCTTTTGATAACCATAAAGAAGACCAAACTAATTGAGAACATTAAATAGAACGTTAGAGGCCTATGTTTCCATTGTTTTATATGGGAAATATTATTGAAGACAGATATGAATAAACATTTAAGTGTTGGCAATGCTATAAGACCCATACAATACAGCCAGATGGCATAGAGGTTGCAATGTCCATCAAACATGGCATTCTGAAAGGTAGAAAGCGATCTCCATTAAGCAGCTATATGGATTTGCATGGCTAGGCAGCAAAATTGAATTGGGCCGAATTCAAGGCGTAAGAGACATAGAAAATTAAAGTGAGCATGAAACATGGAAGATTAAGGTGAATGTGTTAGCCAAGTATAACCAGGCTTGAAATGCAGAATATTACGAAGGAGATTTCTACCACCGAAGATTTGTCACAGTCAGTTTGTCCAATTTTTTTTATATATCTTTATATAATTATAATTTTAAACAAAATATTTCTTTAACAGTAAAAAATATAGTGGGTAGGTTCATTATAGAAAAAGTTGCAATATTGGGGAAAATCGTCAAATGCATTGGTACATCCCATCCAAAACTATTCTTTTATTCTGTAAATTCCAATGGTTTTATTTATGTGACTCTCGGGGGAATTTATTAAAGCTGGCCTACTGATCATCCTTAATTTTCTCCCAGCTGGCTAAAGGTATGAGGGATATGCTAAGAGGCATTGGCCTCTTAGCATATCAGTAAGTGAACTCTACCGCTGGATTGACTTTGGTGGAGATGTCTGATGTAGTCTCTGCCAGTTTCTGGGTGCCCCAGCTCGTTTCTCCACAAGAAAACAGGTGGACAAAGCATGTTATATTCCCCCCTCTGTGTTGGTGACCCCATGTTCTTCATATGTGATGGCTGGGAACCAGAAGTTAGATCCACTCAAAATAAAAATGAGTAACAGTAAAATTGTGTCATTTATGTTATAAATATTAAAGGATGGTCATCATGGGTATGGAGGGGGAAGATCAGATTAAATAAATATTTGCTGCTAAAAGCTTGTATTTGTGGCAGACTTCTTCTATATTGTGCATGTTTATGGTTTCAAGGGTCTTAAATATAGACAACATTTAGATGAATAGGCCCAGAATAAAAAAAAATGCCAAACCTTGTACTAGTCTTTAGTAATTTTTCTCAGTGCACGTCCATGATCTTCACGCATGTACTTGAGAAAAGACAATATGCAGGCAATCTACATTCATTTCTATTCTTTAAATTATGAATCAGACACAACATCTTGGCTAATGAAAAATGTGCATAGCGTTCCGACATTTCAATTAAAGGCAATATTTACTGAACATGATACGTTTTGAATATGTAAGATTTTTTAGTGGCTGTGAATTGGATATTAGTGTTATTCCATGTATTTCAGGAATATGATGCTATGAATGTAGATGACAAATTGGAGGTAGTAGTATTAATCATCCCTAATTTTTAATTTAAATTATACATCTTCATTATTTTATCTACTTAAAACATTGTATGTCCAACATAAAAGTCAATATTTGATCAGCCTCCAGAACCGAGAGTAAAAAGATGTAGTTATTAATTTGTATTCATATTTTTGAGCTGCCGGGTTCATTGGTTAGATACATTTTTATCATAAAGGCATTATTCAAACATACAATTTTATTTTATTGTCTGTCTTCGAAGAATGAACTACTGTTATAAAACTAGATGTTTGTTTAACAGTAGTAACCTTTCATTTGCCCTGGTTTAATCTCCCTGTGAATCTGTCGAATAGCGGAGCTCAGGAGTGGTCACAGCAGGGATAGCAGAAAGTTTCACAAAGGGCCTAGATGCCTTTTTACATCAAAATAACATTGGTGGTTATATTATAGTATAGAATTATGTTCCTATACATCTCTTCCTCCTCCCATTCCTTCCCTTTCCTTTCTTGGTTAAACTTGATGAACATATGTCTTTTTTCTACCGTACTATATATGACACCTTTTGTCATTAGATGACAGAAACAGATGTTAATCCACATTTAAAGTAATCTACTAACCTTAAAGAGAACCTGTCATCACCTTTTTCTGGCTCCCCCGTGTTCCCATTGAGAATAGTGTGCACATTGCCAAATAGTTTTTCTAGTATAACTGTCTTTTTCTGAAAAAATGGCAAGTGAGTAGTGGGGCAGACACGTATGACCTCCTGAGGGGGTAAGTGACGGGGGAGGAGATATGTGGGCATGAAAGCTTTATTTTATTTAAAATCAATGCATGATGGAGCAGTTTTCTGAGGGTAGGGAGAAACCGCCCCTTATTGGCCACTGCCATGGTACTAGGGGCACAGCTCTGCATATAGAAAGGTAAACTTTTATGTAACTTATTTTTTTGGGGGAAAAAAGCTTTATTGTAAAAACACGTTGGCAATGTGACACTATTTTTGGGGGGGAAATGGGGGAGCCAAAAAAGACCTCTTGATGACAGGTTCCCGCTAACTCATTGTATCCATGAATTGCCATATTTGAGAACACATAAATGAGACGTCCACTTATTTTTTTGATGGGCTATCCTCCAGAAAGCTAATCAATGAAAGGATGACACAGGTCTCTGCACCAATTAGTTGATTCAACTCTGCAGAATACGCAACTTGAAGTCCAGAACAATCTAGTCCATTCACGGTGTAGTGACAGGAAGCTAAACTGCATCTAAAGGTTATAATAAAGTGGATGGAAGCCGTAGCTGTAGTTATGGTTTTCAACCACTTCATAGAATAAAGTCAATTGTTCCTGAACCCTTCTCCTCTGTTTATGTTGCTTAAAACAGCTGTTTGGTGCTGCAGTCAGGTATTGGACCACCCGATTATAAATTGATGTCCTGAGGATGGGCTATGGGCTTTAATGATTCTCTGACTTAGACCTCAAGGACATCATAAACCCATAGTTAACACTAGTTAAATATGGCACTTGGCGCTATATAGGTTTTGAATTGCCTGTTTTTTTTGCGTTGAGATTTTTTTATGATAAATATATATATATATATATATATATATATATATATATATATATATATATATGAATATGTCAGTCAGGGTAGCTGGCAATGTTAAAAGCATAAGACCTGAAAGAAATTGAATCTCTGACATTTCGCTAGCGGCTCTGATAGTGTGTGTGCAGTGTTTAAACTATGGTATAGATGCACATTGCTTTAGAAAATATTCCTGCCCTCTAGAATACCCTTGAGCAATTGTTCTCTTTACATTGGCCAAGGTTCTTATGAGTAAATAACCACCGAACACAGGATGAGTGGAAACAATTTAAGGAAAATGCATCCTGTGCTTATGTTCATTTCATGTGTACATAATGGCCGCTTCATGTGGAGAGTGCATAAGCACAGCTCCATTTCTGCAAATTAATCTGAAGTGTGATGCAGCCTTTATTGTTGTTGATAGAATTTCATCTAGAAAAGTCCAGTTTGGGGTGCCAACAATATAGTCTGTTTATAATTGCTGGGATTGTTTGGTTCATTTGGGAAAAATACAAGTGCTGAGTGGCACATGTTTAAAAAAGCATCAGGTTGCACATTGGGGCTGCTGCCTACCAGGGTGGCATAAAGAACAGGTGGCATCATTGGCAGTCATTGTTTCCATGAATTTGAAGTATTTGTAAGTACCAAAAAAGCCTGGCAAGGGTAGCAAATGTGAACATCTCATTTGTCGGTTTAGCATGAAAGCTGCTTACAGGCATCTTACTGGAATAATCCAACATGAAGAACAAAGCATAGCCAAACCTCAGCTTTAAAGGAAATCTACTATTAGGATGAGCGATTGTGAACCAAGCACACTTACATGGAGTCTTGTGTCACCTCTGGTGGGATCTGCACTTGTTTTAGCTTCTTATTTCCTGTTTAAAAAAAAAAAAAAAGCTTCAAAAAGTATGCAAATTAATCTGAGGGCTCCTGGCTCAGTTAACAGCTATGGAGCTCAGAGCCCCTCAGGCTCATTTGGATCATTTCTAAAGATTTTTTTTTTTTAATAATGGCAATACGGAGCTCATGAAGAGCAAATCCTGCCAGAAGGGGCACACACCAGTATGGAAGTGTACTTGGTTTACAATCCTTCATCCTGGTAGTAGATTTCCTTTAAGCGTTTCAATCCTTTGTATTAGGACAATTTTTCTGTAGTATGCTAGCCTGCTATGCACTTTCACAGGTGTAACCTTCTTTGTTTTCTTTTTAGATCAGCACATCTTGAGATATGTGATATGAGATAACCTGCTAACAACAACATGACTTTTCAAATACTTCAAATAGTCAAAAGATATCTGTCCTATATGTGTCTACGTGTATAAGGGCTATATTGTGAATTACAGCCTCTCAATAGTTTTACTAGCATATTACAACATTGTAATGAAATGTTTAGTTAGAAATTGGAGACTATTCTCAGACTTTAGAAAATCTAAGTGTTTATTCACATGTATGGGGTAAATTTACATTTGATGTTCATTTCTTAGCTACTGCACACAACTGTATTTAATTAACAAAAACCATGAAAAGTGCATCGATCATTTTAAAAGCTCATTCAGAGTTCTGCATTATCATTGTAGTGGCTGAAAATAATAACTGAGGTCATAACCTAGTTTGGGCCTCACTGGATCTCATGCTCGGTATATGTGAAAAACCAGAGGATTTGTAGAAGATCTAGAAGTGTGTTCGGAGTTGGCGCTGACTCGGTGTAATAGGATGCTCACTGCAAAATTCAGTGACTTAGTGGATTTTATTGAAAGATAAAGCTTGCTCTTTAAATAAGAGATACTCCAAATGGTGTAGTGATTCTTCTTTAACACCAAAGTAGTGCCACTCTGACCTCCCAGCTTTCTCAGAACTTCTACAATAAATTGATCCAACACATTTTGTGATTCTAGAAGGGTGTGTCGCGCGCCAAGGAAGCAGGATCCATGACAAATTTACAGGCATCTACAGGGTGCATCAAATAGTGGGCATAATATGGGAGATCGTTGAAGTATCTTGGACAGATCTTCACAGGAGAAATGGCTTCAGACTAAGGTCCATACTAAACTTCAGACTAAAGTCCATAGATATTAGATACAAGTTTTGAAGGTTGAGAATGGAGCAACTAATGAGCAATCAATCTTCTAACGAATCATCAGTTTATTGATGGAAATGTTTGACCGGTTGGATAATAATAATAATTATGCATTGCTAATTTCCACTAAATAAAGATGTATAAAGATTGTGGTTGAAATGATCAATTATCAAAAAACTAATATGTATGGCAACTCAACTAAATATACTAAAAATATGTCTATTCCATTTTTTATTTAAATTCAACTTTAAAGCAAACGTACAAAATCTACATCTTGTACAGTTTTTGGCTTAACATACAGTGTAAGGCGAATTCACATGAACGTGTGTCCGCCGTACCATAGTGCGCCATATTACGGGGAAAGATAGGATATGTTTTCCCGTGGTACGGAATGGTACGGTACAGCCCGTGCCGTACTGCCCTGTGCGCCCATTCCCGGCCGGACATTTATACGTCGGCCGTATATACGTCCCCCAACGACCGTGTGAATGCAGCCTTAGAACCCTTCCACACTTGCGTTGCAGATCACGTCAGAGTTTGATCAGGGTGTGATCAGGGTTTGGTCAGTTAAAAAATGACATTTTGCATCAGAGTGCAATCAGTTTTCAGTCGGAGTTTGTTCAGTGTCTCAGTTTTTCACGCTTTTTCAATGCAATTTCAATGCGTTTTTCATGCACAGATAATGCGCGTTAAAAGGACTCAGGACTGAGGTTTATCTTTTCTATGGCAATTGATGCGTGAAAAATGCATTGCACTTGTATTGCACTTGCATGTGTCTCCGAGTGCAATGCTTTTTTGATGCATCTCCATGGACTTGTATGGTGCGTTTTTCACGTGCGTGACTTGCAAATGTAGAGCATGCTGAGACTTAAACGCGCGTTAAAAAAAACGCGCGTTAAAAAAAACGCGCACATGTGCGTGAAAAAAATACAAGTGCAATGCAAGTTCTGCGCGTCAAAAGCATGCGCAGAACACACATGTAAAAAACGCAAGTGGGGAAGGGGCCATAACCTTTTGGTTGTACATATGAACATTTAATCAGTAAAGGTAGGATGTCTTTCATAAAATACAAATATATGTTTCTACCTCACTTTAACATCAGACATCTTTTCAATCGCAAAGAACACATATATTTAGGACAATTATACGTTATAGTTAAACATCTACAAATGAACTTGATTACTAATATGCCTTAATTTCCTTATTTTCTTCAAATTTTTGAAGAAGAAGAACCTGCATTACGTGAGATTTTATTAACACAGAGCTCGGAGAGGAGTAAGGCGCGGAGAAACATTCCACAAGAAATTAGAAGCCATTTCTGTGTTACTGATTTAATATAAGCTGGAATCACTTGCTTGTGGGCACAGGAATATGTGCTTCTAATTTTAGCACCATTAATAGTTCTTGATAATATAGGACCTAAGAGCACTTTGTCACATTTTCGAGTTGTTTACTGCTCTTAGCTTTTCTCTCCTTTTGTTGCTGGGCTGTTTTGCGGCAGAAGTAAAACAATAATTGTTTGTTATTTCATCACCATTATAAGAATGACTTATTGCTTTTAGCAACATAGAAAAATATAAGTAGTTTCTCATATTTAGAAGCGAACAGATATTACTGTTATTACTAACCAGCTAAATGCTTCTGAAAGCTAGTGATTCACACAAGTTATAGATATGCCAGAGAAAAACAAATGTCAATGGGAATAAATCAAGGGCTGCAAACACAATCGGCACATCTACTGAGAACAGTGCAAACTGCGCTATGTGCAGTATGCCTGTGTGTGGTGCAGAGGGCGCCAAATTCATGATTTGTGGCTCCCATTCTTCATGAATCTGGTTCTCCAACACAGTGCACCAAAAAAATTTTTAACATGGGGGGTGCAACACATTTCTGTTGGACTTTTCATGTTAAATCTGGCGCATGGTCAGACTAAGCACCGAAACATACATTTCAGTTCAGAAATTTGGTGCAGACACTGCTTAAATAACTGTGCAAGCAGTTTCCACTGAAAAGAATGTGCATAGTCCCACAGAGAACTGGTGCAAGGGCCTTAGTAAATGTGCCCCAATGTATAAAGACCAAGAGGTTGGCACTCAATGGTAATTGTCCAAAAATTTTATGCAATCCAAAGTGAATATGCCAAGCACATTCCGAGCTAGGGGACAATAAAGAGACAGTGCCAACTGACTGCTTTACTGATACCCAGTAAGAGGTAAATCTAATACCATTGCATTGTATTTGTGACCCCGATCAATAAATTGTTTCTTTTCACCTGAAAAGAAACAATTGGCCCCTGAAATTTAATATGTAAATAGGCTCATACTAGCCAAGTTGGTGATAACCTTTTCTTTTCTGTAGGCGTTTGTTTGTGTGCTTCAATAGAATACAAATTTACTATCCACGTGGCTAGAATAGGATAATTCACACATTTTCAACAGTGTGGACTGATTAAAAAAAAGCAAAAAAAAGCAAGCAACAAATTGATTAGCAACATAGAAGTAATGAAATTACATATAGCATATACTTGGTTAAAAGGAAGGTCATACCAAGTGTTATTGTTATCAACTATCCACAGGATAGGAGTTAAGAATCTGGGACCCACACAATCACAAGAATGGGGCTGCGGTTGTCACTAATTGATGGAGTGCCCAGTTGTGCATGTGCCATTAAATGGAAAACTAAGGGTGTGTCTGAAATTGCTGGGCAGAGTGCTCCTATATCTTCTGTACTCTAATCCACTGACATGAACCCCCACAAATCTTATTGCTATAACAATCAAACTTGAACTGAATGTTTAACAAATTTAAAGTTTCATGTTATTTCTTACGAGGGCCGATGCTAGTACTGGGCACACCTTGGCAAGTGCTGGTGGGAGGCCAACATAAGGTTGTACATAAGGAGTCCATGGGGGTGATGGGGGCTTTATTATATAATAACCAAGAGGGGTCTGTTTGTTATGATGAACTAGGAAATATTTCAGGTAACCGGAGACTGTTTTAGTTACTGAATTTTTAATGCTGCCATGTGAGTTCACTACAAAGGGGCCTTCTGAGGCTCTGTCGCCCAGGGGTCACTGAAACCTGGAGCCAACCCTGTTTCCTACAATATATTTTTTTTGGTGTATGATTTCTTAAAGAAATATTTTTCTTATTCTTATAAACAATAGATCATTTTGGTGAAATATCAACTCTATGCTGAAATATTCACAAAATGTTAGCACTGATAGCAGGTCAAGGATCATGACACTGTAGGTGTAAGAAAATGATGTAGTTCAAAATAATAGATATCCAAGCAAGAGAGCCATATCTTACCTATGGAACAGATTGGCTTCTCTACATGTAATAGCTCTCCCGTTCCTCCTAAATGTGCTAAATGTCATGCTGTTTTAGCATATTGTACAGCTTAAGACAACTCAAAACTCAGCCTTATGTAAGTTGGCAACGTTTTTTCTACTTGCGTGTGATTTTATTATATATTACTTCTGTTATTTCTGCATAGACGATCGCTTGCAGTACAAAGGAAATTGTCTAGGGACATAAATGGCCTCAGTGTTTATTCGGCAGTAGACTGTGTTTGTTTGTAGTCATGCCCTGAATCTGTAATGCGCTCACCGCTACATCCCCTGATGTATGGTCTTATTCTGTCTAAGGTTTTACATTGTCTTAGACATTTTAATAATAAATACGGTTGACCTTTTATTACAGGTTTATACGTGCAAAAAGATACTGAAAAATTAAAAAAAGATGAAATGAGTGAGAAATTACACTCAGAAAGCAAATCAGGATGTTGTTGTGAAGCAAACTTTTTCCTGTCTGCTTATAGATTGGAACACAGATAAGTCTCTTTTGTTTCCTTAGTGATATTGAAAGACTGAAATTTCCTTGGCTCACTGGAAATTCAATTTTCTCCTTAAATTCTTTCTCAATGTTAATGTTCTTTAACTCTATATGCAAGTGAGATCAGATAAATAAATGGATAGTGTTAAGGCACAATGTTACTTTTTTTGTACAGGAATACTTTCATCTGTTTTATAGATTATTTGAACATGTTCTCACCAGTTTTCCAGGCATTTGTGTTACATTATGATTGTTGTAGTCATTTTATGTATGTATTTTTTGTTCTTTTCATATTTGACTTGAAGGGGAATATTTTATTCTGTTTTTATTGATAGGCCCGACATGTTCTTATTGATTGGATCATTTTCACTCCAGTGATTGATAGCTTTTCCTTTTATTCTGCTCCATTCTGCAGCAGAAGATTGAAAACTTAAAAAAGTGGAACCAAGGAAGCCCCAAAGGTGTTTGACTGAGGTTACTGGGACAGATTTATTACGCCTTGTATGCCAGTTACCAGGCAAGAAAAAAATCATTCTAGGATATTTACTATAGCCTGCACCAGAAAAACAGTGTAGATTATGACTAAAATCTAGCTGGTGGAGATTTCATTCGGGAGCCTCTTCGTAAATCTGGTGTGCTGTGCACTGGTGGGAAGAATGTTAAGACAGGGGAATCACAAGCAGTTACGTTTTGTCCAAAAAAAAAAAAAATTAATTAACTGACAGAGCAGATGTGAACCTAGCTTCAGCTCATATATTACGTTGAAACGTGAAAATAGTAACCAATATTCAGCCAACAGCGCTGTTCCACCAGTCAGAAACTGTTTGATGTGATGTATCACCTAATCATCTTAAACTTTTAAAAATTATCATTCAGACAAATTCTAAATTAATATGGCCTACAAGTGCAGTAGATTGGTGAGGTGTTCTAATCTTAAAGGGCACATTCACATGTACATCCCCATAGACACATGTGTGGCACCGATCCGGCCCGCACACCGCAAAAAGATAGAGCATGCTCTATCTTTTGGCATGTGTGCGGTCGTGCACCGCTATTCTCTATAGAGGGAGGAGGGGCCGCCTCCTCCTCCTCTCCAGCACACGGCGGTATGCCGCTGTGTGAATGTACCCTTATTCCCTTCAGTGTGGCTGTTGGGACTGTCCTTCAAGTCCCAAAGAAGTGAAAGTGGATTTAGCCAAGCAACAGTTTTATATGCTGATGAAGAGTGTTGGTTACAGCTTAACTCTTCTCATGCATTCACAATGGCGTTTGTAACAGAGTATGAGCAGAACACTAACATGTCTGTAGTCAGTAGGTCATCTTCACACTAGATGTTCCCATTAGTCACCTCTTTTTTGTAATATATACCATTTAGGCTGGGTTAACATCAAGTTTTCTGTATATTCTAAGCCTATACATTGAGAAAGCTTCCGTCGTATACACAGGCATAAAGTGGCAGACGGAAGCATAATTGTTTCCTCTGTCTGAGCACTATATGTAGCATCTGGTGAAAATGGCAGGATGGGAGGACACAGTAAGCTACATCTTTCCATGCCTCTCCCTCCAACTGAGCGACGTATATACTCAGAAGAGGGAGTATAAACCTATGGGTAGCAGATGCAATGTATTACACCCCTCATCTAGGCTTCCTGAGCGCATACGTCGCTCAGCAGTAGAGGGGACCCAGTGATGTCGCTGTCCATGTAAAGATAGTGACAATTACCGGTGGCTACTGATGTATACTCCTACGCCACATTCAGGTGGGGCGGTTCCCCCGGATGTATCCATAAACCATATGGCATAAAACAATGTGAAACTAGTCTTATATTGCCTTCCCATCCACCCTTTCCCTTCATCCCTAAATGCTTTACACCAATCCAACCAAATCTCTTCCAATCTTTTTAAACATCCAATGTTTCTGTAATATATCTTTTCATATTTAGCCACCCTTATGACAAATTTTTCCCATTGTGAAACATTAGGAAGGTTCTTTCTCATCCAATTTAGCAAGTAAAGTGAATCAACATATCATTACAATATGATTTTTAGCTAGAACATTGTCAAAGGCATTCAGTATAGAGGTTTTCTCAAGAAATCAAAACCGATATTCAGATAATCTTGTATTTTCCCATAAATGTAAGATCAAGTAACCAAAAATAATATATTTTAACACAATCCCAGCTGAAAAATAAAAATCCAGCACCTCCAACCCATACCTCCTGCAGTTTAATCCCTATACCCAACTCATTCGATATTGTCCATTGTTTGATGTAAACGTTATCTCTGATTCTTTAAGAGTAGCCGAGTCAAGATGGCTGCCCTGTCATCATATACAAAACTAGAATTAATAACTCCACAATTGGATAATTAAAACTAAGTAGAATGAAAAAAACGTGTATCAGTATCTGTTTTAACAAAAAAAAATCTTGAAAACTAACTGAAGACATCCAAGCTCGCTAAACCTTAGGCATTCGCAGCAACGTACTTGTCTTACTTGCACCATGTGACGGATATTTTTGTGCAGCATTCTTGTTTACTTTGTTACAATCTTCTCTCGAAATTGTTTCTTACAACTCAAACCTGAGAAAGAAAAACGACATGTATAGCGGTGGTAGAGTTCTTATTGCCTCGTAAAATATTCTTACATATTAATGGAAAGGCCCATAAGAATGAATTGTGGACGTTATGCAAGGTGATCCGAGAAAGAATAAAGTGCTGGCTTATGTATCAGTCAGAGTTTTTTCAGTAACAGTTTTTTATGGTTCAGTGAATTCCCTCGCCTCGGTCGCTCATTACCATAATAACTTGGCTATGTCTTCTTCAGACTCTATCATAAAGGATATAAAAGGGTTTGTTATATAGAGTAATAATAAGAAGAGTTATGTTCTAGAATGACCATTCAAAACACAGCTTACTAACCCATACACTTTCATATTCTTCTATTACTCCGTCTGATTATGAACGATCGTTTGATATTAACAAAGCAGTTACTGGCTCAAATGGGAAAATATACTTATGGCATCTTCTGTGAGGTCTAATAATGTGATTTGCCCAAAGGTCACTTTCCGTTCAATTTCCAATGTAGATCTTACCTGGCAGCCGCGAGATGTTTTTATGAAGAATAGAAGTGCACTAAATGGCTGATGCTGTGCTCTGCGCTATGAACTTTGGTATTGTTATCATTTTAATGATGTCAACTTTTTACTGTTCACAGTGTTCACAGTGTTCTTTGCTTAAGGCAAAGTCCAGTCTTTACGTGGTTTAACATTGGGATACTTTTACAGGGCAGTCATATGGTACTTTTGGGATCCTAAGCAAAGTTATTTTTGGGAGCCCCTTAATGCATAGCTCCACTTTGAAGGGGAATATTGTTCTCTGCTCTGCCATAGCTTTATACCATAGTGACATCCTGATGATGTCAGTGTAGGACCCCCACTGATCCGCAGGGCCCAAGTGATTGAATAGGTTGTATCACGGTGTGTCACCCCATTAGGACAGCAGTGAAAATCTTAATCATTTTTAAGTCTCCACTGGTGCTCTATTCACATATTTACATTTTTAATTTCTAAAATCTGAGATATCTAAGGCCTTTACTTTGCTGCTGCACTGCCCCACCCCCTGCTGAAGCAGGGTTCTGTTTGAATCCTACAGCAGTTTATCAGGGGGAGGGGCTATGCTGTGTTCAGTGATCTTACATAGGAGTTGCCCCAGTGCAGTATAAAGTCCAGCTATAATCCTGAAATATAAATGTATTTTTCACAATCCTGCCACTACTAACATCACACCCAAATGTATGGTTACACAGATCTTCATGACCAGTACCTGTCTGGAACTTTGTGTGGTGAAAACAGCCGGTAGACTCCCTTTCTGCTCCAGCATTGCCGCACCAATGATCCCCACTAAAGCCAGTACTTGACTACAGAAGTCATGTGAATCATATAAATGACATTACTAATGCAGAACCAGCAAAGATTATTGAATCTGCATATATTCAAAATGAAAAGAAAGAAACAGGAATAGACAAAAGATCTTTTTGCTCTATAGGATACATTCCCTTGCTGTCTTTCTCCTATGCCGTATGTGAAATCTCTTTATCCCAGCAGCTTTTCTTTCTGTATATTGCACTGCCCAACAGCTTGTCAGGTTTCCTGACAGTTTTAAATGGCATCTGTTTTTTTGGCATTGCATATACCATCGCTTTACCCCGCCTTGGCTCTGCATTACACTGACACTGCCAGACATTAACAAGCTAAGCCAAAGTATTTTTTTTTTATACAACAGCTTTAATTTATTTGAAGGCATCAATAATTTATTTATTTATTGTATCATAAGAAACATTCACATTGTCATGTAGAGAAGTGCAACATGATTTAGATTGTTTCAGAAGATTTTGTGCGTATTTTATGAGTGAGCAGTAGACATATTGGATGTACTAATCTGTATGGATCATTTCGCATCCCCAGCCATTGTATTCTCTGACTTCTCAGCTCTTCATGTTTTGTTTTAGGCTGGAATTCATGGATTTACACCTTCTTTTTCCAAAAGTGGTGCTTTAAATGTATAGCAGATGTGCCGATCTTTGTAAGACAGCTTACAAAATGTTGATTTTTTTACTCAAGTTTCTTTAATTCTACTTCTTTGTTTGGAAATATTGTGGCATTAGATCTGATTGTATGACTTTAACACATTTTCTCCTCTGGTAAATTGGGATCTCAAAACGAATATACTAGAATACAGAACCAATAGCAGCATCACATCATCTTATATAGGCAGAGAAATATTACTTTTGTAAAGTGGTTGATCCTCCTTGGAATCGCCTGCAGCAGGACTTTGGACTTCCTGTAATGTCCTCTCTCCTGCTCTCTTCCATTGGCCAAGTCATTACTAACGGAATGCCTCATCTGGATCATCACATCCATATCGGTAGTTGTAGGAGTGTGTGAATATCCTTGTCACAACTCTCCAACCACTGATATGTGTGTTGTTATTACCTAAGAGTATCAGACAGTAATGACTACATGGCCCTCTCCATCTGGTGGAAGCCAGCAGGACATGGGGCGTCATAGGAAGTGGCCCACTCCCCCTTTCAGTGAACGGGAAACTTTAACAAGGTAATAATGGTTGACCCCTTTGAGCCTAAAAGGGGACAACACTTTTAACTCTTATCCTCTTTATCTTAAAGTTAAAAGCTAGAATAACATTAATATACTCTACAGAATATTTTTTTGCAGTTCATCGCTCTTATATTCCCATATGTCAAAATATATATGCACATTTGAAACCAGTGCTATCACTTTATCTTTTTGAGGTTTAGTAATGCCTAATCCTATTTCTGGCCCCTTACAATCCAAAGATTCTTTATATCTTCTCTGTATGATGTCTGTCTTCCATCAAATGAACTCAGATTATCTTGAGCTACAGCTCCTCCTGAAAGAGTCTGAACCAATAAGAGATCTAGTAGAGCAACACTGACAGTATTACCGCCAGTCAACTCAATCTACAACTTCAGGGTCATGCTGAGTACCTTGTTTGAAGCAAGAACAGCAGGATATGAAACATATATATTAGTCCTCTTTATGTGACTGAAATTGTAACCTTAGATGCTTTACAATATCTCTTCTAGCTTTCTGAAGATGATCTCCAATTGTTTGATGGTGCTCTTAACCTTTCTCATTCATGTAAGCATCTTATTCATTGTACAATGTTGTTCACCTTTATATTTTTCAACTCTTTTTTTCTTACTGTACTAAGTAATTAAGTAAGCAATGAAAAATAAGTAACGCTACAAATGATAGGAAGTCAATTTTACAACTTAAAAGTGTTGGTTATTTGTAGAATACTTATCACTCATGGTCAAAAAACATTTTAGTGGTGAAGGACATCCAGGCCACAGGGAAAATAATGACAATTTTGTCCAAAAAACATTCTGTTTTTCATGTTAAGCAACCATTGACTAAAGCGTTCCATAGATGATAAGCTGTTTATGTGATGGAGGGATGTTCTTTGTTGAATAACGCTTGCTTTCATGGTAATGCACTCTATGAGGCTATTCAAAAGAGTCCTACTTTTACATCCATTCTTCAAATAACCTTTCCGCTTCCATTAACGCATGATAGGATGATAGCCGCTTTTTTGTTGTGATTGTGTCATACATTTAATTATATTTTTAATTGAAAGGATATGTTCTACAGTAAGTCACTTAAAGGACAACAAACCCATTTTCTTTAACTCAAAAAACATAGCCATTTATATTTAGAATGGTTTGAAAGAAAGAAAAATCTTCAAAACTGAAATCAAAGGTTGTTTGGATAACTACCAGACTGTTACATGTTACTAAAGTACATTGAAGTGACAAATTTGCTTTAATTTAATACGAGTAAATAGGCAAGGTAAAAAGTGGCAGTGAACTACATAGAACCCATTCTTACATCTATTGACCAATATTACAGCAAAGAATATATGTATCCTGATATATCCTTTGTAGTGCAAGATTACCAGCTTTGAAAAAAACATGATTTTACAAAGCTCTGTTGGAAGATGTTCTTTCTATATGTTACAATGTGTGGTTACCTAGTGATCAGAATGTAAACTGTAGCTTGTCATTACATTTACTAATATAGCTTTACAATGCATGGAAATTATTTTGTGATACATTGGGGTCTTTTAAAGCAAATCTACCATAAGTATTCTACCATGAGAAGTAAATCTAATGTTAGATGCCTCCTTCTTGCCTCTGCCTTAAACTGTAATTCAATAATCCTGGAATCTAACCTAACTTGTTAAAAAACTTCATTTTACTAATATGTAAATTAACTGTAGAGGCTACTGAGGCATGGAGTAGCTTTAGCTCCCAGTGCAAGGCTAGTTCATGCCCCAATAGCCTCTGCAGTTAAATTACTAAAACAAGTTATCTTAGGTTCCAGAATTATTAAATTACAGATTAGTGCAGAGGCAGGCAGGAGGAATCTACCATCAGATCTACTTCTGATAGTATATTCCTCATTGTATGTTTCCTTTAAGGTGTTTCCTAGTCCATAACTATTAATGACCTATAAATAAGGTAATTGCTGGAGGTATGATACATCTGCTTCCAGCTCCATCCGTAGTGTCAATCAGCTGATCAGTTGGGATCCCGAGAGATGCCCACCAATTCTCTTTTAATGATCTATTCTATGGGTCAGTCAATTATAGTTAGATAATCTAAAAGATTCTTACCTTTAATATGTCAAGCAGGTTTCTAGGTACTATAGAAACATAGATAGTGACATCTGAAGTGATGCACGCCTCCAGCCTCTAAAGGGACCTCTACTAAAGTAGATGAATATGTTTCAGTTTACTTTTCTTTCATGGGCCAGAATGGTGGAATCTTCCAGAGTATCAATTTTGAAGTGAAATGTAACTTGGCTGTATAAAGTCATGGAAGTGGAGAACTCCCCTCTGAAGGCCCAAAATACCCTCTTCAGTCAGGCCTGCATCCATAGCTCAAGATAGCAGAGGGTCATACTAAGGCTGGAGAACTTGACATCAGGACTAAACTCTCCATCCATGTGACTTTATACAAAACATTTTCATCTCTCATCAAAGTGGATTATCTGGATGATTCCACCACACTGGACCATGACAGAGTGAAGTCATCCTGTCCGCAGAAAATGAGGTCAATTTCTGCAGACAGGTTCAATTTAATGGGGTAAACTCTGTGACTTCTGTTATGGGATTCCATCTTAGCTCCATTGTCTAGGCAGCGTGAGGTAATGTGAAGTCTAGGAAGTTGCTTTGATCCTTTTTACTAAAACACTGCTTGTTCAAATTTTCAATTTGTTCAAAAGCCTTGTAGAGGTAGATACCTGTAGTGCTGCTTTGATTTGCAGTTTTTGTCGTGGTTTGTGTAAATATATTGTTTATATGTGCTCAATGGGGTAAAATAATTAAATACCAAATCTAAAATCTTTATATCTAGAATCATTTTCTATCAATATTTGTTCCATGTGTGTCCTGTATTTAAGATCATTTTCAGAAACACTTTCCCTAATACCTTCCTGCATTCTGTACCATCAATCTAGTTTCATGCTAAATTATGTAAAATGGTCTGTTTTGTAATTACACCAAAAGAGAACAAATTTGTCTCAATTAACTAATACTTTGGGGTATTCTGCTCTGTCAGTTTTTGCTTTAGTAGCAGGACATTGTCTTCCTTATTTATTGTTCTCAGCTTCCAAGTAACATCTTGCCACTCAGGTTTATCCTTCAAGGTGATTTAGTATGTAGGGTATACAGATTTGTCCTTTCTCACCTTTTCTCTGTTCTGGATAAGTTCAAAGCATTTTTAAATAAACAGATTTCAAAAGTATCCAGCGAATGAGCAAATCTTCCAAGATTTGACATGTAGAAGCTTCATGAATTTTTTCAAAAGATTAAATTTGGGTCCAATTCAAATCACTATTAACTGCTCCGGTTTTTCTGGAATTTTCTATATAACCCGCTCTAGTGTTCTAAAACACTTTGCTCATCAGAAAAACAGTATACAAATGCCTCTTGCAAATTGATGACAACAATGTAATCTTTATTTGACATTTTTTGCACACACGAGGCAGTGTCCGGGTTACGTACAAGATAGGTTCTGTTATTTTGTTCTTTAACCCAAGCCATATTGTCATTGTCAAGATTGTCATAACTAGGATAAACAATAAGCTTAATTGCAGACACCTTTTGATAACTGTTATAGCTGTTTATTGTAGCCTAAGGCTAAAGTACAGTAAATTACAAACATCCAGAGGTCCGTTTGTAACTAGGGGTTGTCTGTTAGTCGTGTGTTCTTAAGTAGGGGACCACCTGTATATACCATAAGAAACAAAAGTAATCTTGGATCAGCTGAGCATGCATGTGTTCTGAACAAATAAAAGGAAGGAAACTGTTGTCAGACACTTATTTTATCTCCCTTATGGACAAGAAGGACACGATCGGGCATGTTGGAATGCTGAACCTTACGTGACCTGCACATAGTCCAAACAAAATTCAGCCTAGCATCCAATTATTCTAATCTACAACAAACTATTTGTGAAAGAAAGTATCAGATAATCGTGACAGTTTTGCCGTTAGAACATTGACATGCATAAGAATAATTACCATTGCACAATTTGCTAATTTTACAAAACACCAATAAATGTCTCGGAACAAACAATAAGCAATTACACAGATTAAGTCACCATTATATGTTTCTGTTCACACTAGCAGTTCATTGAGTCCTTCTTCCACATATAATAACAGGCAGTCCCTGCTTGGTTGCAGGATAGGTTCTGTAGGTTGGTTCTTTGTTTCCTGTGTCAACTGAATTTCAAAAATTCTGGCTGACAAGGAAAAAAGAATAAACAATAAAGCTTCATTGCATTCACTGTACAGTTGATCATTGCAGCCTGGGTCTAAAGTACAGTACCAGCCTCCAGAAAATATCAACAGAAGTCACAGTGGGCAGAGAGGTCATTCTGTAACTTGGGGTCGTCCTTACGTCAAAGACCGCCTGTACTGTATCTCTTAATTTATGCACGACTCCTCCCCTTCATTATAGTCACCTTGCAGAGCTAATTCTTGCATTCTACAACAGTCATTGCAGGGTTTGCAATTTGTCAAATTAAATCAACATTGTATTCATTTTCATCTGGATAATCTCATTTGTGTTGCAAGGTCTTTCACAGCTCCATATTCATCGCAATGAGCATGTTTTAGATCCTCAGGAGAAGTTGTTAATTTCAAAGAAGTTACATAAAACCATGTCACATTTTGAGCCGCATACTTTTTCCCAGTGCTATAGCCAATGGAGAGCAGATACTATATATATCATTCTATCTAGAAACTGTGCCAAGAGGCGCAATAAATATTACAGGCCTCGGTAAGTTTCCGATTTCTGACTTTGTCGATATACTTTTCCTAATTACTTTTCTTTTTATTACAGAATAGGTTACATTTTCCTAGATTTGAATGATGGTTTGTACACTACAGAGCTTGGCCAGACCAACTTACCGCTTGTTAATTGAAAACGTTGATGAAACATACACTGTAAGCCCTTGCGTGCAGGGCCTACTCTTCGATAGTTTCATATGTTATTACTCTTATTATTATATGTTTTGTCATATTTTGTTTGTCTATGAACCCCATGATCTGTAAAGCGCTGCAGAATATGATGGCACTGTATAAATAATATAAAGATTTATTAGTATTAAGAGATAGATTTATACCGATCACCTATCCGTTTTTGTCTGTGGGCTATCTGTTGATTCAAAGGATAGTACATCACCATATCTTCGGCAAACAGTGTCAATTGTCCATAAAATTTTAGCACGCTAGGGGATCATGGCTTTTCACTGAGCAACCGACGCCTGTATGGTCTAGTGTGACGTTTCGGAGGTGTGTCCTCCTTCCTCAGACATGTCAGACATTCCTCAGTTTGCATCACCTTTGTCCGAGCAATTAAAAAACCATCATTAAAAAAGGCAACTAAATCTGTTCACATAACCCAACAAATGTTTGTGAAATTTGACTTCCACACAGAAAGTACAAGGATATTTTTATACCAACAAGGACCCCAGTGCTACAAGGGAGAAGTGCTACTCACTCAGCCACCGTGCCACCTCTCTTCTGTTCAGTGTGGGAAATGGCTGCTGTCTATGTATATTTTTCAGTCCTTGTTCAAAATTGAATGAAAGCATCCTAATTTTAGTGATACTGCAAACTTTTTTCTTCATATGGATTAATTTGAATTGCCTAAATTATTGCTGCGGTCTTTCATTTGGCAGACAATAGATAAAATAATTCATCATTATTGGGCTTGTTTTGGGCTCCTTTTTAAGTGGATTCCTTCAAACATAAATGAACATTGATGAGTGATGAAAGTGTTCGAGAACCCTATGTTTGGTGTTTTGCTGGACATGTGAACAGGATAATAGTATTTTGTATAGATATATACCTAAGCTTCAAAAGGTGTTTCGAGTACATCAAGGGACATACTTTGTCTACATTTCCATGCCATGCTTTTACAACGTACTTTAGAAATAGGACTTAAAAACACAATACATTTTTCCAGAGCTAAAATTGTTTTGACTTTCCAGTCGTCAAAAACTATCATTTGAATGAAGTGATTGATGTACTTTTGCAGAAATTGGGAATATGTTTTCAACATGACTTGAAGCATGTAATTGGAAGACTTTACAAAGAGAATATTTAGCAAAATGTTCCGGCACGCTATTGTGTTGTACTTCTTAAAAGCTGCAGTCCTTCCAGCATTGATCTGGGGAATGCAGTACTACTTTGAAAGATAAATGAAGGTGCAGAAGAAATCAGCCATTCAAGAATTGTTTAATTTAAAGTTAGAAGAATATTCTCTTGGCTTGGAGATACTTGGAGTTTCTTTATCTGTATTTAAGTTTCAGAATGCCGAAACTATCATTGATCTGGTAAAGAAGTGATCGCATTACATTGTAACTTTTGTTCTCTGTTCCCTCTTGATTTCTACTGTGATTTCTACTTTGCATCTCAGAGTCGCATGCAGGTATATTCAACTGAAAGTAGCTGTTGGCTAAGCATCTGTCACTTGCTCGGTGCCAGGATTATGAATGGCATCTCTGTGCACTCATCTCTTTGCAGTAAAGAGTTTTCATAATTAATAATGGACTATAATAAAAGGTGGCTAATAGAAGTGGAAATGTTTTAACAGACTGAAAAATCAGGTCTACAGATACCATCAGCTTCTTATTGCATTCTTGGACAGAGGCTGTTACGCAATACTTGTTTTGTATCAGTTTCCTTCCTTGAATTAAACGGAACGACCTCTGAATAATGAGAATAATTGTTTAGCAGATTAGCTACATGTTCATTAAGATATACATCTAAATGAAATACATTCAGAAGACAGGCTCCAGGGAATTTGCTTATATTTTTGGGTTGGAATATTTTAGAGTAAATTATAAATTTGCAAAGATATATCAGTAACTCAATTAACTGGGAATCTGGTACTTATGTTATAGAAATTCAAATTGATTTAATTAAATTAATACTTTTCCTTAACATTGAGACACCATATGAGAGGTCTTCATCTAGTGGCTTATCTAAATATACAAATTGCACTGTATAAAATGTATTATTAGTGTCAAGCAAATAGATTTGTCAAGTTAATAAAATTACCTGATTTGCAGATTCTCTTACACATGTGTACTTGCATATTTTGAGTATTAGGAAAGCAGAAATTTATTCTAGTAGGCAGATTAGAAGATTGGACGCAAACTCTACCAGTTAGGTCTCAACTGCTGGAGTTTCCCCATTCCCTGCTCACGCCGCACCCCATCATGTTTAAAGTAGCGTGCAGGTCATGGAAACTGATGGAGAAGGCATAATGAATCTCCCCCAGTGTAATCTGAAGAAAGGAACAGTTAATTGCTGAAATGTGTTGTCCACCAAGGTCAACAAATCCGTTTTGTATGAACTCTTTCAACTCCTTTCTGCTGTAGTGTGTTATCATTTAACCGTTTTTTTTGTTATAACCCTATAATGATTCAATTAATATGCATTGCCACCTATATAAGTCCACATAGCCATCAAATGCTATGTACCGTAGTGTCAGTGTACAGAAAGAAAATTATGTGTAACGTCACCGCTACATATACCACGAGTGATGCAGATAATTATTGAGGGTTATGTATTACTCAGATGATTACTATACCCTGTATACAGTACTGTTATATATGTTTACATAAAAGTATTACAATATTCATAAGCTTATTTCTTGATTTCTTTTTTTAGAAACCTTTCTGGAAACCGATTGACAACATTGTCCTGGCAGCTGTTTCAGCATTTAGAGCTAAGTAAATTGTGAGTATAACTTTTAGAATTTCCTCTGTTTGTTGTGATAACTATACTAGAGATACTAATAATCTATATGATACCTAAAACAGTGATATGAGGATATTGGCAGTTTAGTTTTTGTAGCTATATACTTTATTATGCTTTTTTATTTAAATACCTTATTATTGAAATAGACCCTTTGACTATAAATTAGATATCACTTAGGGGGGATTTTTCAAGACTTATACTATTTCTCCCCTTACACCACCTCCACATAAGGTTAAAGTGGAGGGGCATGGAATGGGCATACTAGCTATAGCTTGAACCAGTTCTCAGGTTATAGCATAATTTTACACCAAGCCATGGCCGTAGAGTTGTGTGGGCGATATACTAAGAGCCTGGAGACAGTGCTTGATAGATTCCTCCCCTTTGTAGTCTATGGCTTTTATCCCCATATACAGTGTAATGCATGGACAGGTGGGCTGTATAAGGACCACACCAGGTCTTATACAGTAAAAGGCACTTCTCCTTCTTATTCTCTGGCAGAGTGGGAGAAATTTATATACTTACTTAAAATTTTAAGTTTATTAAAATGTGCATAGAATAAATAAAACTCAACAACTAGGACATCTACAATGACACAGCTTCCAGTAATAATATACAGTGGTAAAGTATTTTTCTCTCCTTAGAAATAGTAAACTCTCAAATATTTGAGCTTTGAAAGGCTATGTCAAAGTAAAAGAAAATAATTCTTTCAATAATGTCGGCATCAGCAACGGTAGTTGGGGGCACTTTCAAAAATAGTTGATGCCATTAACTTTAATAGTCTGTTGCTTAGCAGAGCTTTCTCAGCCAATTTGTCACCGAGCCATTCAAGTACCTACAATTTTAGAGATCCCCTGAGATACCTCCTATAACCTCTTTAAGATATAAAGACCTCTTTGACAGGAAAATAAAGGCTTCTGGATGCAGTTCCCTGAATTATTGATAAAGCTTTGAACACTTATTTCAAAGAATAATTGGATGTTAAATCAATTCTATATTTCACAAGCGGATATTGAACGAGTTTTCAGATCTTGTTGAGCAACACAAGAGATAAGAAAAAGTGGTCTAAGTGTCTTCTTAGAATACTTTGATTGATCCGTCTGTGGATTAAACATCGTTCATGTACTTATACTGTGCACAATACTGTTTAATGATGACTGGTGGAATTCTTGATTTTTTCAGACACTCTCATAGGGTAAACACTTGTTCCTTCTTACAAAGTCTCCAGGAATAACTATGGCACATAACAAATCATTGTAAATTACAAATCCTGTGAATTGCATTCAATAGCTTATCTTGGTTGCTATTGTTAAGCATTTACCAGCTATAAAAGTTTAGTATCTTGAAGGCAGCTTCACAGAATTACAGTATATAGAACTAGATTTAAAAGGGTTGTCCAGGATTAACTTTTTAACCCAGATGTGACCCAGATAGTATGAAAAATGACAAACATGGTATACTTAGTTTTATCCGGTGCTCTGGCACAATGAGGTACCTCCTTTCACCACTGGTCTCTGTTTGCTAACAGAGGCTTAGGGCCAAGTCAAACTGGCAGGAATCCATAAGCCCCTCTGGACTTATACAGTGGGATATTAGGTTTGCGTTCTTAGTCATATAGACTCCCCTTATTATGCCCAAAGTAAGTCATTCAAACTTTTTTTGGCAGGACCACAATTTTTTTTTCAGCTCATCCCAAATTATAATGCTAAGGTAAAAAAGGATTGGTGATTTACGCCTTAAACATGTCTGATTCTGTTATCAAGAGAGATAAACTGCCACCAGATGTGTCTTATTCCACTTCCCTCATTGAGAACACATGCCAGTTCAGTCAAACCAAGTAGCATGTACATTTTAGAGATTGGAGGGGTGTATAATTATTGGTCACATGACTATTTGGCCAAAAGCTATTAAAGTGTGTTAGATAAAAAGATACAACTAATATTAGCTCCTTAAAGACATCTTACTAGTCTATCAAGTGCAATTCGGCTACAGAAAGGGACTCATGCATTATCTCCATGATTCAATTTTACTCTCACATTGCTCTTTATAGGAAAACTTTTGAATTTGGTAGCTGTTTATTGGGTTTAATTCATCATTTGTTTTAACTTCATTGTGTAGATATTCTACTATAAAGAAAAGGTCTTTGCTAGTAATAGAGGACCCATAATGTAAAAAAGTTATGGTAAAACACTACTGCATTCATTTTTCAATGGATATTCTAGACATTTTGCTAAATAATATGACACATTGTTATCTGGATGCATATGATAGTAACTCACACTGGATCTTCTAATCTGAAATTAATTTTCAGTTCTTTGGACCCATACGCTGCAGATATATGATGTTTATCTACTGAAGCACAGAACTGATTTATTAGTTCTTGCAAATTCACTAAGATATGACAGAAAAGCTGATAAGTAGAACATCACTTTATCACCTAAAATCAATATCAAGTGTTGTTATGCAAAAATAACAAACATAGAATCAATGATGCTACAGTGCAACCTTACAGCTTCAATCAATATGACCTCTATGGTATGGGAGGAAGATGAGCGAAATCCGGTTCTCAGCCTGAGCATCGCTGATTCTTCATTACATACTGGAGACACAGCAGCAACTCCCCTGGTGTTCTCAGTAGGAAAAATGCTACCTATGATGACAGAAGAGAAACACCTAAGGAAGAGGTATTACTTCAGCACACATGAAAAGAGACAAGGAAAGCCCACAAGTAGCAGAGCTGACAAAGCTGCTCTTAGGAAACAACAAGATGTCTCCAAAACCTTACAAATTCTATCAAGGAATTGCAGTTTCAAATTAGATGACCTAGTCGACCTTGTAGAAGAAGGCTCTGGGGACTGTGGATGTAGTAAATGTTGTACTGTAAAGCCAAAACATGACCAGAGGTGAAAATCTGAATGAAGTACTTTTGCACGCACATGTGTATCCGTTCTAAGACTTCTCCATACGTCTTATTATCCACAACTCTAATAATCTGTCATTTAAAATCAAAATAGGCAGCGTTTCATGAGGTTTAGATGAAAAAAACCCAATAATGATAATAGAAATAAAATCTATAATAAACTTATTAAACGATTGTCTTTAAATGTTTTGTATAAAACAGAAATTAAACTGCTTTGAGTGAGAGATATACTGTAGTATTTACATTGTATGGTGATAAACAATAAGGAAAGAATAGACCTTTATATTTGTTAGGACTATGCTTAGTGCATACGAATGGCCCTGGCCCAGCCCTAGGCTTTTTTGAGTACTCTGTGAAATATATTCTGTGTACTCGCATGGCGCCAGCTGAATTTTAGAGAACAGAAATGTGTTTGAAGGAAAATCTGGATGTTGCTCTAAAGTTCATGGGAAGGGTAATCACATCTAAAGTGGCAGGTTCTGCGCTTATTTCAATGACTGGAGGACAAATTTTATCATGGGCCAGGATAGAATATAAAAGTGATCCTTCACAAGGAAAAATGACACATCAAGGAAAGGCAAACCGGGTTAGGATGTATAGGTCTGTGCAATCTAATGGATTAAATTATTGCATATAACCTTATTTTCCATAGCCGGCAATGAGAAATAAGAGATGACTGCCCTTCCCTATAGCACAAATTTAGTAATAGATGTCCTATTGTCTTCCAGCTGAGACCATAATTATTAACATTGGGATCAAAATTACATGAGTGAAAGTTAATGAGATGAAGAGGCATCAGTCAGCCATTTCAATTACCATAAATGAAGCCGATATTGCCTAGGTTGTCTCGTTTGTTGTCCAGTTTTCATTTGTGCGTTTTTCTAATTTACAGTTTACTTGGAAATATGTGCATATCTTGTAAAATATGCATGCTCCATTTAGCATAGATAGGGAAAAGGCTCCCATAATAAGGTCATAAGGGAAATGAGATGTTAATGATAGCAGTGGTAATGGTTTTATTAATTTAGACAAGAATACTTTACACGTTCTTATTTGGCCTTGGTGGTTTTAATGAGGTTGCATGTAAGAAAATGCATCACAGCGTATTGTAGCCTGATGGTCATTTTGTAGTGGACTTTAAAGGTTATTCTCATCTCATAAAGCGATGGTAAATCTTTGATGATTTGTCATCACTCTAAGATTAGCGTTCGTCCAACCAAGTGAATGGGGTCATGGTACAGTTCTTTAGTAGTTATCGGCTGGGAAAACAGTGCTGTCTGGAAGGGTTACAAGTACTGTGGCCTTTACGATACCAGGATAGGAAGGACCACATATATCAAGCCTTAGACCATAGCCTTATAGAAATAGCCCAGGTTTTATCCCACTAAACTACTAGCTATGAAATCAATTCCATCTTTTATGCAAAATCTCACCTGTTTACCTTTATAAAATGTTCCCCAAAGTTGGCCAACTATGACTCTTATCATCCCATTTTCACCTGAGATAGGCCAAGTTTAGTAGTGTCACTTCAGAAGCCCCTATCGTTGGTTCTCTAGAAATAAGGAACATGTTTTTATGGCATATGAAAGATAAGAATCTCATTTTTTAGATTCTGATCGGGCTAGTGGTTCTGTGAGTTACAGACCTGGACAAACGGCTAGTTTAATAATAAACAGAAAAAAATTAAAAGAAAATAAGCAGAAACGGAAAAAAAGCATGTTTGTAGGCTCTATAGAACAGAAGATAGGGTGTTCTGATGTGACACTACCCTTGCAACCACTAAACTAGATTAATCTCATGTGAAAAAGAGGGGGGAAGAGTCATATTTGCCTGACTTTTTTGGAGATTTTTTATAGGTAAGTCATATTTTTATATAAAAGAGGGAATTCTGGCAAGGACATTCCATACCCTACCTGACAGGGCCGGTAGTTCAGTTACCATGAAAATATTATCACATCTATTTCTATCATAGATAGCATATAGCAGGAGGAGCTAAGCAGGTTGGTACAATAAAGACAGTCCCCTACTTAATGACACCCGACCCCCTAGTTACTAACGGACCTCTCTGCCCACCGCAACAGATCAGACTTACCTACATACTCAACTTAAGAACAAACCTAACTTGTACGTAACCTGGGAGTGTCTCTATTTTATTTTATAACTTATTGATTGACATCCTGATCTTTTTGTGCTTAGAAGTCCAGTGAGAAGTCCCACTTCTTTGGAAGATTGGAATTTTCTCTTGTATGGATAAAGATCAATTATTGAGTAGGAACATCTTTTGGACCTCTAACAGTATTTCAGAATTCTAGATTTTTTTTATTAGTTATTTCTATGAATAGAATTGCAAATGCAATCAGAGTGGCTTAAAAAATAAGAGAAGTATTAGTGACCATTCTTTGTAAGATCTCTGCTGGTTTCAACTCCCAGCTCAGCAATCATTGGATGAAGTGATTACCATTAAGGCCAATGATTGAATGGACACCACCTTCTGTGTGTTGAAACACATTTGCCCACATTTATCAAAACTAGTGCAGTCCGTACTGTGTGAAGTTTGCCTGTGGAGTGTGCAGAAGGCTCCAGATTATCTACATGTTTCGTCCAAACAAAATCAGAAAATATTTAGATTTGATTAGATTTCAACTTTTTATTAACATAGTTTTTGTCAGCCAACACTAGCACAATTTACTGTAACTCAAACCATATAGAATATCAGTTTTATTGAGATTTATTTTCACTTTTTTAGAATTATTTTTTATATGTCTTATAATTTGTAAAATTAGTAAAGGATGGGTTAGGTTAATTTTGAATAAACAAGGACATTCATACATTTAACATATTAGTACAGCATTTTAAAGCCTGATGCAATTCCATTATGTTTTTATGTATTCCTATGCATAAAAATAATGGCCAAATATATTTGCATAGCTGATATACTCTTAATTTGATCACCTGCTAATATAAGGCTATAACACCAACCAATAAAGTCAGAGATTAATAGAGCAAGGAAAATACGTCAAACAACTGATGTTGGCCTCTGTAAAAGCTGTGTAGTGAAATTTATGAAAGACCTCCATTCCTTAAAGGGATTGACTTATTGTGGAATCACACTTTTAGATTGCATATTCAAGATTCTCTCATCTACAGTAGAGAACATTGATGAAGATTGTATACAAACATCAATTGACGTATAGGTGACCAGATTTTACTCTCTCACTACTGTGGAGTAATATGAATAATATAGACATTTAGATGGTGAGTGCCGCTTTTTTCTTCTTTTATATGCACTCAACCATTTTGCTACGCAGAGCACCAAATCAAATGTTCATGAAGTGTACAAGTAGTGGAAACCTCTGGTGACACTTTTATGGTGAGAATCTTACCCTTCATTTCTATCATATTTACTTTTCAGTGTACCTCTCCGAAGGAATCCAAATATCTTTGCTTTACAACAATAGTCGATTGTTTTCAATGAGAATTGTAAAATGCTTCAGCTCCCCTGTGGTGGCGCTGCAGGGAAATTGAGCGCTCTTCCTGAGTTCTCCAGTTGATTACGCTTGATCACTTGGGTGCCAGCAGGAAGTATTTTGATCAGCTGAGTATTGTTAATCCTTCTAAAAAAAACATATATTTTGGAGATATGAAACGTATGACAGCCATATTATGTTAAACATTATTTAACATTTTTTTACAAATGAAATTAATGTGCAATTCAACATTTTATTCCATATTTCCACCAACCCTTGTAATATTTGACACATGCTGCTTTACGAATAAGACTATTTATACACACTTAGGAATCCATATTTCACATGACACAACACAATATGGTCGTCATTTAAAAAACAAATAAAACATTGCTGCAGAATTTAGTTCCTTTTGCAATTTTTCCGATCCATTTTCTTAGCATCCATGATACTTCAATGACTTTTACCTTTAAAGAGGACTACACATTATTGTTGAAGAGCCGAGACATCTGGAAGCTTTACAATTCCATATTTTTAGCTTGCCTCTGTGTAAATTAACAACATTAATTTCGTGTAAATTGGCAAGCTCTCTATTTGCAGTAAAGTTTAAATTGTGTCTGTAGAGGCTTCCAGATTAGCAGACCCCATCCTGGGTCTGTGTAATGAAAACAGCAAACAGTTATTTATCAACATTTGCTGAATTTCCATGGGAAGCAAGACAGGCTTGCCACCATAAGCCATGTGTTCCTGATGCTTAGAGCGCTTGAGAAATGATCCTTAGAATATCTACCAAACAAGTTGCACTTTATGAACATTGAGTCCTGAAGTCTACAAATTTTGAATTGTTGCCTCCAATGGTGATCCACCAAATTCACAGCACAGCAAAACTTCTCAACTTTGTAATTAAGAATAGTTGATTACTAGTTATTAGCCCCCCAATAAGTGAGAAACTAAATACTCCTTTCACAGTAACCTTTCCTCAGTCTAATTATTTGGTACAAGTATTCATAAGAAACTTTGTTGGCTCATTTACAGGCATTTGCTAGTTCCAAAAGTATGAGTGACCTTTCCTCACAGTATGATATTTGAAGTTGATTGGGAGGAAGGTGGGGGGGGGGGGTTCAGCATCCAGTACTCCTGCTATTTAGCTATTTAGCTTATGGACCCCACCCAGGGCTGCTCTGTTTGTGGCTGTGATTGAATTTTCTTCCTTTGCTTGAACTATGTGTTCTGTTGAAAACTGGATGCTTTCATTTTGGAGCCTAGTGTGTATATCAGGTTTAGTTTGAGTAATGGTTGGCTGAACCAATAAGCAGTGGGGGCGGTTCCAGAAACTCCTCATATACCTTTGCCTAGTCGTTGGTTATTCTGGTCTCTTGCTGCTTGTAGATCTTCTGTCTCTATTGTGTCTTTCTGTGAACTCTTGCTGTGTTTTATGACCACTCTTTATCTAAGCATTCTGTACCTCCCAACCATATTGGTTTTGACCCTATTATTCTGACTTTGCTTGTTTCTGTCTATTTCACTGTCTCTCAATGTTCATCTTTTATCTATCCTGAGCATATAATCTGTTGCCCAGTTGCCACTTGTGGTTTATCATGGGGCTTAGCAAGTAGGCAGGGACATGGTAACTGGGTAATCTCCGGGCTTGCATCTCTTTCTCTGTTGTGACATATTTACAATATGTAGCAGCCATCCTAGCTCTATGCAGACGCCACTCTCTTTTGTTTCATTGAGAGCATTTGTATAGAAAGCTGGAACAGCATTTACCTTACCATTTACCCAGCTCCTACCATAGTGTATATGCACAACCATCATATGGATGGGTTATTAATAGCTCCCTAAATAGGCCAAAAGTTAAGATAACAATAAGGATGTAAGATTACCAAAAGAACATTGCCCTCTGGAAATGTAGCATTTGCTCTTCCCTTCTATGTTGGTAAATGTGTAAAAGATCCATGCAAACAAGTTCTCATCACCACAATATATCATATATAATATCATATATATAAAAGGAAATAGATGAAGGAAAATGGTGGGTGCATGCTATTCAGGGCCAGGCGATTGGTCCTCCAGATGTAAGAAAAGAAATAACAGCAGTCCAAGGATGTAAAGTGATGAAGTCGATTTATTCCATGTTAGCAGCAACATTTGGGCTCTAGTGTTAAGCCTTTTTTCAAGCCTTGGTTTGGTTTGAGAAAGGCTCAACACTAGAGTCGAAACATTGGTGCTAACATGGAATACATCCACCTGATCACTTTACTGTACATCCTTGGAGAGCTGCTATTTTTTTCTTTCTTCTTATGTGTGTGTGTATATATATATATATATATATATATATATATATATATGAGATAGTTAAATTATCTGACCATATTTATTATTTGTAAAATGATTCACTTTTTAATCAAATAGACTAAATTAAGGAAAGTTGCTCATCTTTTCTGCCTATCTATAAAATATTCTGTATACTGTCGGAAGCTAAAGTCAAGAGTGCATTTGCCTGAATGTTGCTAACAGTGAACGATAAATGAGTAGTAAATATAGTTTGTGTGGTTATCCCCATAAATCCTATAGACATACAATGTTTTTTAGGGTAGCTGCATATGTTGTGTAATGGTAGTGGAATATCCCTCAGCAGTAAATCCACAGCTATTACGATGGATGCTTTCGAAATCAGCTGTTTCTTTATGCCTATAATGCTTTGATTTGGTCATAGCCTGGCGTTTGTAGAGTTCTGTAAACTACAATGTTACTATCATACACTGCGGATTTACCTCAGGGAAATGCAACATGCCAAATCTGTTCGTAATATGCAACATCTACCGATACCCTTCTGAAATTGCAGAAAAGGACCCAAACAGAAAAAGACACTGATTTCTCACATAGAAAAGTCTTTGTAGTAGTAGACCTAATATTAACTCACCTGAATGGAATAGAGAAATACAATAGAAGATAATGTGAATGTTGCATTCTTGGGAAAAGCAGGGCAGTGCTAATGTTAGCAGAAATCAATTCCGCTTTTCTTGCATCTTTAGAAAATAAAGTCTGTAGGAGATACAAATTCCTTAGCACCCCCTAGAAAATAACCAAGTTGGACATATACAATTCTGAGAATGTTCATTGGCCAAATTTGGGTCATTTACATAAAACGCCTCATTGCACCTGCAGACAACTTTAACCATGAGTAAAGAAAACCTTCCCACATTTAGTACATGTTTTAATACCAAGCATGGAATCATTCACAATATATTATTAAATCTGAACATCATTTATTCACCCCTACCATTTCACACAGATTTCATTGATAAGACCATTTAGCCTGCAATTAATTTTCCTGGAATCCTAATTTATAGACCACAGTAAATTATAACTGGCAGTGGTAGTAAAATAAAAAGACAATGGGAGCTGTAATTAACAAATACAGATCAGTATACTATTACTACAACAGGCAACAAAACTAAGCTTGGACAGAAAAAGTGACTTGTGAATAGTGCCTTAGGCTACTGCCCTCAGTGCCCTACCAATACATTAGTATAGTAACTGCTGAAATAGCAAATAGTGACTGTCGGGGGGAGGTAATATTCTATGTCTAAGAGTTTATTTTTCACATAACACATTGATATTAATGGCCTTCATTTTATTTATATACCAATCTGTCACATTTTTACTGCCGCACCTGCGTCAAGTCCTATAATAACTCTCTAGATAGACATCGTGAATGTCACAATCCTTGGCAAATGGAAAATATATACAAAAAATCCTCAGAAGGAGGGAGACCGGAAACCATAAAGATGTTCTCCTTCGCACAGGAGGAGGCTGGAGTTGTCTGTAGGGATGTCAATTAATCTGCAGCAATTTTATTAGCTGACTGAAACATAGCCATTAAACATATGGTGCAAACTGAGTAGAGTCTATTTGATTAGGACTGGAAGAAATGAAAGTCATAAATGTGAACATGATCGGAAAAAGCTCGGGAAAGAGTTAAGCCGCGAAGATTCCTTTTCCTGTGTGTTTTTTCTGTTTTTGTTTCATTTACCAAGTTTTTGCAAGGTTACATCTGCTTTCAGAGTATGTTCCCGTGCTGTTAATTTTCGAGTTTCTCTTCAGAATGACTAGGGAGATTGATGTTTATGCACACTGGGGAGACATGATGGAAATAGGGATTTGGTTTTTCAAATCAAGTGTCACGATATTGAAGATCTGTTTCTAAGGAGAAAGCCTGGATTACATTTTCTTTACCGACATCCAGGCAAATGTATTTTTTTTTACGATGTAGAATGTCAACCCACTTGGTTTTTACATGTGATTGGCATGTCCAAGTTCAATGCAATTTCTTTGGATCTAAAATAGATACTCAAAGCACGTAAGATCTTGACCGCAATAATAAACATGCTGACAGCTCTGACCCTACCTGACCACAGTATTAAACACTACATTCACCAGTGTTGGCGTTAGAACAGTGGCATGTTATTAGGATGGAGTACTTTCAGAAGCTGTAATAATCATAGGTAAAAGTGACTTGCAAATAATACGGTTAATAGTTTTTGTATAGTTTATGTATAAGTTATTAGAATCAATATAATTTATTAGATTTGTGCATTGCACATAAAAATTCTGTCCAAGAGTGCAAATGTTCACACAACTTAGGTGACATAATTCTGGTCTGTCAAAAACATTAACACTAGGTAGGTGGTTATTTACAATGTCTCAGTGATACCCCCTATATTAGTGGTGTAGGGCCATAGGCACTAAGCCTAAACACATGCTCATTGATGGCCCACTTATACTTGACAGTTATCATGATTTCCTAATTACTAAGTCAGTATAATTATATTTGGTCAGTTTCATGTAGACTTTGACCTCTTGTGCCCACACCAATATAGAATGTCCCATTGTACCCCCACTTCTAAAGACTTTCCATTTTTGTCCCCACCTATTTGCATGAAGAAAAGTCATATTTTCACACACACCCAAGGGAGGTCCCTTCCTGTGCATTAAAAAAGCAAAAACAATCATTTTTTGCTGCCAAAATCCCTGGTAATTTGAGTTTCTCTGTGGATCACCAGCCAAGAACATTAATATAAGGGGTAAGGTGGTTGGTGTCAAACCTGAACACAGTAGTCTGAAGGGACCCAAATGGTCTCTTGCCACCAGTACTGTAAAATTAAGTCAATAGGGCTAATTTTGGAAAATACCATTAATATGATATATCAATAATAATCAACAAAAATAATAACCATCAGCATAACCATAATAAGAAAAAAAGCATAGGCATTACATGAAACCTACCATCAGAAATCTACCTATTAAGCTGCATCTGATGGTAGGTGGCTAGTAACATCCTAAACCCTAATCTGTTTTTACCTAATCCTAAAATGCTTCCTAAACTAAACTACACTTTATTTAACTAATATGCTAATTATCTGCAGATGTTTAGCTAATATGCTAATTATCAGCAGAGGGATTAGCCATTGCTCCTACTACCTGGAAAGGCTACTCCACGCCCAAGTAGCCTCTGCTGATAATTAGCATATTTGTTAAATAAAGTGTAGTTTAGTTTAGGAAGTATTTTAGGATTAGTTAAAAATGGGTTAGGGCTTAGCATGTTACTAGCAACCTACCGTCAGATCTACCTTAATAGGTAGATTTCTCATAGTAGGTTTCCTTTAAGATTCAGAGGTATAACCTTTGGAAGTAAGTGATTCAAAAAAATGATTTGTCATAAACCTACAATCCCTTTAAATAATATACATTTTTTATACCAGGAACCCCTTTCTTCAAATTCCTCACTGATAAGGTTAGAATAATAGAAACTATACCTTCATTTATTGGTTTCTGAGACATCAAGCAGATAATTTCTGTTTTTCTCCATCTTTTTATTCTAGCTGGACCATGATTTACAATACTATTTAGTATTACCCTTTGTTGAACTTGGCTAAGTATTCTGCAGTCTGTCTTTTTAAAGTAGAGATAGTCACCATGGCATCCTTATGTAAAAATCTTCTAAAGCCACCACCAAATAATCATCCTTCCAGAAGGTGTTATGATAATTCATTGTTTCAGCAGTGACAACAGAATCTTCCGGATGATACCTCTTATTTCTCAAGAGCTGTCATCCTGTATCACGAGAGACAAGTGCTTTCGTATTGTGCAGGACTTTTAAATAAATCTCTATAGAGGCCTACTAGTGACACCCTGGAATTACTTGTCAGTCTTCTGCGTGTTTTATATGGTAGATTCACTGACGTTCTGCTCTGCTTACTGGTTGGTTAAAATCATGTTATTTCAGCTGACTGAAAAAAGAAAACAAAGCTCAGGGGCATTCCTCTGGAGACTGAAAAAAGTGCGCTGTCAGATGACATTCACGTCAGAAAGAATATGCCCCATTACTTCGTAATCATCTGTTCTTTGTACTAAGTGAATAAAAGTGATCTTGACTGAAGCCTTGGGCTAAGATTTGTTGTAAGATTTGTTAATATTTAGATAAGAATAAAATTGGAACCAGAGAAGATATCAAATGAAATCACAACATATATATATATATATATATATATATATATATATATATATATATATATATGTATATATATATATATTGGAAAAAGTTCAAGTCCGCACAGTGAAAAGGAGGGGTGCAATGCCTCTAAGGGTCTCGGCTTGATCTTTACTTGTAGTCAACGACAGGAAAAGGCAGGCAGCACTCCAAGGTTCAAACCGACGTGAGTGAGTTTTATTGGAACGGGTAGCAACGTTTCGGTGTATTACACCTTTCTTAATATATATTTCTTCTTAAAGAAAATCTTGACAAATTCTTTCGATAGATAACCTATTTCTGGATCACTCCTCAGCTGGCCTACTGTGTTCGTTATTAGAGGAGGGTCAGAACTATAGATAAGCGAATCAATAAAGCTTTGATTCATAGAAGTTTTGTCAAATTTTCACAAGATTCGATTTGAGCCCAAATTGAATCAGTATAAACTGATGTAGCCTTAATAGTCGGAGAAATTGTTAATTAATCCCATCTAGTCCACTAAAACACATATTTTTATAAAAGCTTCTATCATATTTATTTTATTATTTATTTAACATTTACACATTTTCAGTAATAACAAAAGCCTAAAGGATGTGGTGCAAACTACTCATCCAGAACTTTTAGAATTAGGTTAGCTCTATAAAGAGGAAAATTAAATGTAGTGTAGTGAATTTTTTTGGGGGGGAATTTGTATAAGAAGGATACTTTTGGCTACACATAAATGTCGTAAGTATTGCTTATGTGTTTGTATTTAGACTCTACTTTACAGAATGTTACATTTTACAGAATTGAAGTATGTGGCAATCTAAAGGCAGTAAAGCTACAGTACAATGTGACAGGGTCATATTAAATCAGAATCCACCTTTATCCATTTGGATTTCTCAGCAATCTGGTGACATTGATGCAGTGTGCTACATATGTAGCTAAAGCAATAACACTGTCATTGACAAATTTCGCCATGTGCAGCACTAGGCCCTGGATTAGCCTCTATATATACACGTTCTTTGCTATTGCCATAACTTAATGGTGTTCCGCATGGCCCATTGTGGAGAATTATTGTGCGTAAAACTTCTTGTCTCGGCATTATAGATGCGCTTGTTTATACTGTTGTGACTTCTGTAGATTGCTGAATTGTATATAGAAAATGGAAGCAGTAGAGAATAATGCACATAATTGCATAATGAAACGAAGGTATTCCAGCACTCAGAATCTTCTTTAAAAAATATTTGAATTTTTATTTTGTAAATATTAAAATTGCAAGGTCACATCCTGGCATATCATCCAAAAAAGAAAAGATCTACGCGTTTCGAACTAGTGTGCTTGCGTCAGATCATGAATAAGGACGCAAGCACACTAGTCCGAAACGCGTAGATCTTTTCTTTTTTGGATGATATGCCAGGATGTGACCTTGCAATTTTAATATTTACAAAATAAAAATTCAAATATTTTTTTAAAGAAGATTCTGAGTGCTGGAATACCTTCGTTTCATTGTGCATCATTCAGTCAACCGGCAGGACTGCCTTTCCGTGCACCGAGAGCTAAGGAGGAATAGGACCTCGTCTATATTGAGGATGCAGCTTATGTGAGTGAGCGATGGCTTTCTTTCTATTGTTCCACATAATTGCATGTCTCTGCTATGGTCATATTGCACTGTATAACCTACATGCATGTTTCTATAATCTCCATTGACAATGGGATATAGACACGCTCTAGAGAAATCTTCTAATATGCCCAATATGGTTTATTCATTTTGTTAATTTGTACACAATATTGGTTATCAATATAATGCAAAAAATCTCAATATAGTTCAAATCTATATCTAGACCATAATTTGATGTTTTTAAGCTAACATGGCTACTACACAGTAGATACAGCTGTGCACTTCTAGGTCCCTACACCTGGCACTGTTACTCATACTATCAACTTTTTGGCAAAAGTTGGGCTGTCCCTACCTGATCTCATATTGATGACCTACCATGAAGATGGGCAATCTAAATCCTTGAAAATTCCCTTTTACAGAGCCTTTTGGAGTCTACATTCTAATAGAAAAAGTCTCTAGATGCCTTGTCTCTAGTCGGACCTCTAGAGCTCTGGGCCTACCTGAGGATCTTCTAGTACTCTAGTGCACTAGTATAACACAGCAACACTTCCATACATGTAGCCATGTAGGGTACTACTGATCCTCCCAGACACAATCCATTTACTGGTAATGTTTTTGAAGATATATATTTGCTGTGGAAAATTAAGAAAAGTTAAATTTGATCTTTATCGTGATACTGACTGAGAAGAAGGCAAGCAGGCCACCAACGAAATACAGTATCTACATATATCAGGACAAAATGTTAGGACATTATTTTACCTTTTAATGAGCAGTAGCCTGGTCAATTCTATACATCACTTTGATAAAGTTTAGTTGTACTTCTAGTGAGGTCTCATGGTAGATTATCAAGAAAAAAGCTTCTTTGTCACATACAAGAAACGTTTCACTTGTGCTATTTATACAAGGAGTTATCAAGTACATCTGAATCATTGACGTAGATTGCTGTGTGGATCGCTTCTCACTTTTAAGGTGTTTTTGGGAGGTTTTGTGCTATCTTTTAATACTCTATTAAATAACCTCTTTGGCGCCTCTATTAAAATTGGAGCTGTTACAGTATAAAATATCTGACTGTTACAGTACGTGTTTAGCTCTATCTGTTAATAGAGTATAATAGTTTAACCTTTAAAGGGGAAAGCTCAGATTTACCATTTATGGCCTTTTCTTTAGATATGAATATGGTGGGGTACAATCGAGCCTCCACACCGATCAACTTTGTGGTTCTGTATATCAATATGGCTTCTAATTATAGGGATTGGCTGGAAACTACTGTCAATGACTACTGATAGGCCATTGAATCTTTGAGCATTATAGGGCCAGATGTATTACAGTTGTGGTGCACTAGTTCCATTTTGTGCCTAAACGAGGCAGATTTATTGGCCTGATTTATCACAAGCTACAACCATTTGTGATAAGTTGAATTCCTCCCTCTTATTTTAGACACAATATAGGCGCAATCTTTGATTCCTACAAGTTCCACTTTGCTTCTCTGTCACACCCGAACAAGAAAATGACACTCTCATCAGAGCCCTGATGTTTGACAAGCTGCACCAAAGCTCCTCCTCAGAAGTGGCTTATCCTGGAGGGGATCCTCCAGTGCTGATCTTCTTCTGGCCTCTAATTATGGCCAGTATTCCTCCTTCAGACACTAGTGTGGTCATTCTACTACACAGGGACACTTCTCTGTACCTTATGCAAGCTCCCACACACTTCTCTTCTATCCTGCTCTGAGCTGCTGCTTTTGCAGAATATTTGTAAACAGAGGCTCAGGACTATAAACAGTGGCTGCATGTAGTGTAAACACTGGCTGAGTTCTGCTACTGTAATATACAGGTTCAACAATACTCTGCAGAAGAGCTTAGTGCTTGCTTCTCAGTCTATTTTACCTTCAGTCTGGAGTGTATTTGCACCTAAATTAAGCCTAAATGAAAAAGTTTCTAATGATGTAACTTTAATAGGTGGAGCAAAACATTAAGATTGATAGGATAAATGAGAAAAACATGGTTATTTTTGGTGTTTAGTCACAAAACTGGCACAAAATTACTGGGACAAAATGAAAAGTCACTAAAAAACACAGTGATACATCTGCCCTAAAGTGCAAATGTCACTCTATATATTAATAATATACACTGTCAGTAGGGGCAACAAGGACTCGGTCACTCATACTAAAATTATTTCCTGCTAGTCATTGGCTCCATTGCCAGGTCCAAAGCAAAGGTACTGCAACTACATTTGTCATCCATAAGCTGCGTCCTTCGCTGCTATGCGACAGGAACACATTTGCAAACAGTGTGAATGAAAAATTATTTATTAGGGCATATGAAAGAGGGATAAATGTGGTGCAGAGCCTGAAGCAATGCTGTGACAATCCAGCTGAGGTTGAAAATTCACACAATATGAATAAGTCTCATATTGAAAATTAAGTCAAAAACGCCTACAATTATATGTTTAAAATTATATTCAGAACTTATTGCCAAAATGCAAAAAAAAAAAAAATCTAATTATGTTTCCAAAGTGAAATTTATTTCAGCTTACAGAGAAGATGTCCGTGGCAGCCAATACAATTGTTGAGTTGAGCATTGCTAGTAGGGTTCATTTCTTCAACCTAAAGATCTATGTATCTATGTATATATCTATCTATCTATCTATCTATCTATCTAATTCATCTCATATATCCTATCTATCTTTTAAATGTATTTATATTTTTATCTTAGCTTTGCTGGAGAATAGTGTTGAGGGAACCCAACCAGAAATTCATTAGGAATTAAGGCCTGGGTTTGGCCCAAACACCCCCCTTCTTCCCCATTTCAATATGCCCATGAGCAGTGCTGGGACCGTTTGCAGACTTCAACTCCTTAAATGACTCTTGCAAAGTTGGCAGCACCATTTAAATCACAATGGCCGCCAAGTCCGTTGCAAGTACCAATTGCAGGTGTTACTGGCTGGTATCCAGGTTCGGTATTGAAGCCCAGACCCAAAAAGGTTTCTAGAATTTTAATTTTAATGCATTCACTTATCTCTACTGGAGACTATGTTGACTTAGAGATATGCCAAATTTTTGAAGTATTTGATAAATGTGCCAATATTGTTCCTCCACTGTCTATGCTAACCCTTTCTTGAGTAACATTGTTACAATATTTGTGACTTTTCATAAATGTTTCAGTTAATAAATCTACAGGGTAACTACATTTTATTTTTGTAAAAAGGTGTAAAGTGAGACCAAAATGTCCTAAATGCTTTGTCCAAAATATTGGGACTCATAGGCCTATTCCACACCTGCATTTGGGCATCCACTATTAATTTACATAACAAAAATGATAATTCAAATGGTGCAAATGACCACTTATGAAAGTCATTAAAAATCATTGGGGCACATGTATGAAAGTTTTTCGACTGCCACTTTTTTCAAGTTTCCTGAAGTTGGCCTACTGTACTTAATCATTGCAATGTTTCTTACGTTTTTCCTCTTTGTGATTCATGTGATGAGTTGCCTATTTAGTCTCACTTTTGTGACTTTTTGTGGTGTGTGACTTTTTAGTCCCAAATACTAGTTTACCAAAAGTAATTCTGGATGCTATGTTTGGGACTTATTAGGCGCAAGAACAGGACAATTTCAGAGCCCAAAAGTCGCACAAGTTGAACAAACATCTGGTCTACAAAGATAAATACGGACACTGGATTAAATCCTTGAAGCTGCTAACTTTGGTACGCTGCTTGATTCTGCACCTAAAAAGTCCCAAACTGCGAAAAGTCTCAGAAAAAGTTGCACAAAAAAAAGAAAATGAACGCAATAGGAGAGATATATTGACATTAATGGGCATTTTAATGGATTTGTTATTTTTCCGTAATTTTTGCATCAGAAGTTAATAGTGGAAGTCCAAACTCAGGTGTAAATTGGGCCTTACACTCATACATCAGTATGGTTTACATTGATCATGATAATGATTGTTTGCTTACTATACATTTCAGGTAACAGTCTGTCCGTCCTTTATGTACGAGGCTATTAAGTGTGCTGCATTATCTCACTCTTAACTGCTCGATCGCAGAGGGATTTAACATTAAAACATCCTTCCAGTTATGAGGAAATAGATGTGCAGTATTAGGAAGCCAGAAGCACATTAAGTAAAATAATAACTGCATTTCTTCCCATAAACATCGCCCAAAATAGTTGTGTAAAATGCGGCATGAATAAATAATGAGGCAGATGTATAAATAATCCATAGAACAAAAATGTGGCAGGTTTGTGGTGTTAAATGGATCCAGTAAATGGCAACAGATAATTTGTGCACAGACGTCCCATGTGTCTTTCTATTGAGACAAGTTACATCATTGGCACTAATGCAGGTTGTTAGTAAATTTCGCCCCTGAGCGCACTGGTCTTTCATTATTAATGCAGACTTCATTAATTATCAACAGAAATGCAAGACACTATTTTATCCACTTTATTGGTTACTGTAGTAGCGAGTTAAAGCTCTTTCCATGTAGCTTTTATCACTGATAAGGCATCAGAAGAAGAGCCATTTTCTCCGTCCCTGGGGCACAGTATTATAGTGACATGATCGTTCGGGTTCTATCAGGATAATGACAGGTCTAGGCTGATTTTCACTCATTAGGTTCATCTCTGATATTCCAGCGCAGAAATGTCAAGTCATTTAAAGGGCTGCCATTATAATTATTATTTAGATTAAAATTATTGTAAAATGGGCGATATTTCCATAATCTAGAATGTTAACCTTAACAAAACAAAGTTTCCGGGAAATAAGGTGTCTGTTCTAAGGGAGATTGAATACCAGCCACATTATCATGAAGTATGAATTATTTTTTATTTTCTTAGAAAATCAGATTTTTTCAGAATTCAAATAAGTATTAAGTGGTACAGGAACACGTAATAGCCTCCAATGGCTCCATTTTGAAACAAGTTTAATATGATGAAAACCCCCCTCAACAACCTTGGGTTCATGTTTTAGTTTTTCCCGATACGAGACCAAATGTGAATTTTTTTTGGGGGGGGGGGGCTTGGGGGGTGTTTGATGGAGCACATCTTTTATTGAGGCTCAGCCACCTTCTTATTTTCTTAGAAAATCTAATTTTAAGCAAAATTCTAATAAGTATTTAGTGGTACGGGAACACGTTATAGCCTCCAATGACTTTATTTTGAAACAAGTTTAATATGATGAAAACCCCACTCAACAACCTTGGGTTCATGTTTTAGTTCTTCCAGATACAAGGCCAAATGTGATTTTTTTTTGGGGGGGGGACTTTGATGGAGCACATGTTTTATTGCGGCTCAGCCACCTCAAATTATTCCAATCAGCCTATATAGCAGTAATAAGTTATATGCCACCATTGTTTCTGATTGGAAAATCCATCAATAAGTTATTACAATAGAATTTTCATTTTCATAGTAGAACTTCATTTTCATAATGTGATATTTACCTATCTGATGGATCACTTTGTAATTGAAGCAAGGATCATAGGTTTTGTACAATGAAGCAGCCGTCTTACCTCTTCAAGGTGCATCTATTATCTCCTATGACAATCCACAATCAGAAGCAGATCGACACCTTGTTGTTTCTAAATGTTTCCTTATTTTTTGCCTGACCTTACAGCACAAGTGAAAGAACAAGCCTTGGACTATATTAATGATCCCTTCTCTTAAATCAACAGTATACATAAGTCTTATATGAATGAATGAGGATGTACATATACACCATATCAATAGTACTCAATAGGGCTTTACCATTTTATCAGTACAAATCTTCTGAATTCAGAGTTGAAATAGTCATCTATTTGTCTTCAAAAGTTCTAAATTCCTCTGCACATTACAGGGGCTGTCCAACGTTATTAAAAAACCTAGAGGTGGGCGGTAAAAAAAATAAACATGTACTTACCTTCTAGTGTCCGTGCTGCTGACTGTCAGAACTACCTGCTACACCCACCCATATCCTGTCCCAGCGCTGTATCTGACCAGAGTGGATAATAAATGTTTACTTTTTTTTAAAGCCCCGTTCCCCCCAGCCCAATGGGACAACCCCTTTAATGGAAATAGAAACATAAAAGAAAAAACTGCTCTTGGGTATTACAGTGATTATGGGATTTCCTCGGTAGGTCTTATAAAAGCCCACTCTAAATAGAAATGGACATTTGGATGATCAAAGTCCTTAGTCACCTAAAGGTTAGAGTACATTGCCTCGTCCCTCGAATGTTTTGGATATCACTCACTAACACCAAGTGAAAATTGCAACAGTATGTACACTGCAAGTAAGCATTAATGATATACAGTACCTAAAATATTTGTTAATGACAAAAATCTTCTACTTACTCATGTTAGGACCTTACAGGTCAGAAATGCGTTAGTCCTATAGTTTTTTCCACTGAATCAGTTAGGACGAAATCTGTTAGAAGTTGCTGTACTTGCCTTTACTTTTTACATTTTTACTTGGTTTATGACTTTTATGTCTTAGTTAATGGATACTGTAGGACTGTAACTATACTGGACACTCCAGCCGAGCCATCTGTGTTATTTAAAAATCTGGCCACCGCTGAGAACTACTGACACAGCTTACAGGTCATTACCCAAAACCCAGTTATACAAAACAAATGCTAAACAAAGTCTTTAACTAAATTCAGAGTATAATAGATCAAAGTTGTCCTCTGTGATTTTGCAGGTAGAACAGATTTATCTTTTTTAGAAAGGCATTAGAGGTGACATTTAGCCGTGGCTTTTCAGCATGTCCTTAAGAGTGCTTATCCCCTTAAGAATATAAGCAGAAGAAGAAGAAGCATTGCAGGTTACCTGTCACAATCGTGTCACTAAATGTCACCCCAGTTGCTCCTACTGCAGATATAATTGTTGTGTATAGATTCTCACTTACCCCTGTTTCTGAATTTATTTTTTGCAGAATAATAGAAAACAACCAGTTCACCTGCAACTGTGCCATCCGTTGGATACAGATTGCTTATCTAAAGAATGAGGCAAGTTTACGGGAGCAGAACCTTTACTGTACCACCAGAGGCCATAAAATCTCACTTCATAGGATGAACATCTCACAGTGTGGTGCGTATTTATTTGTAATACAATGATTCTGTATATTTTTACAATATTAATTTTATAAATAAAATTATAATTTAGATTTCACCCTTTGTCGTAGAATTTTTGCTGATATTTAGGGTTATATATATATATATATAAATATATATATATATATATATATATATATATATATATATATATATATATATCGGGAGACACGCGCGCACACCTGCAATGTGAAGAATAGAATTAAAACATTAAAAACAGTGAATACAGGACCATTTAAGGGCAGAACACATTTAAATAACACTATTCTTCACTTTGCAGCTGTGCGCGCGTATCTCCGAACCTATCGGGAGACACGCGCGCACACCTGCAATGTGAAGAATAGAATTAAAACATTAAAAACAGTGAATACAGGACCATTTAAGTGCAGAACACATTGAAAGAACACTATTCTTCACATTCCAGATGTTCGTGCACATCTCCTAACTTAGCGGGAGACACGCGCGAACACCTGCAAAGTGAAGAATAGTGTTATTTCAATGTGTTCTTACAAGTAAAACATCTGCAAACATCTGAAAATTTTTTTTTTTGCACTGTTCTTTTACTGTTCAGTTTTATTAAAAAAATGCTCGGGTCTCCCATTGACTTCAATGGGGCTCGTTATTCGAGACGAGCACTCGAGCATCTGGAAAAGTTCGTCTCGAATAATGAGCACCCGAGCATTTTAGTGCTCGCTCATCTCTAGTCGTTATTTAAAATTTGGTCCCCCTTAGCAGAAAAATGTTGTGGGCATACACTATATTGGAAAATTAAAATGATTCTGGCCCTTGAACCAGTCCATTGATTTTCTCTGCGTGGATCAGATACAGGACAGAAGATAGTTGTAGGTCCAATGTCCACATCACATGTCCTGTACCTGCCTGGGCAGGTCATGTGATCACCACTAGGTTTGGCTGTAGTAGGTTGGTTGCAGTGCATCCAGTATGGCCAGAGCTGTGTGAGACATCATCTCAGTGAGGTAATGTGCTGTGATGGCAGTTACACATAATTACTATGGTAACAGAGAAGGACAGTCTGTTACATCATCACTGGGAGCCGAGCATAAGAGGGAGGAGGAGTTACTGAGAACTAAAGGATCATATAACTTGTAGTTTCCAATGGCGGTCATCTTGGTGATAACTCTGCCTACTTTAAAAAGCCCATAAATCATAAAATCAAACTATTTAAGCTCCATTTTGTGAGATTTGTTATATTCATTGATTAATAGCTTTATCTGGGTTTTTGTATCAGACGTTTATATTCCCGGTATACCCCTTAAAAAAAAACTTTAAGAAATGTCCTTGCTAAGTCCTCTCCCAATATTCGTGTCAATGAGAGAAGAGAATGCTACATAAATCCAAAGGGTAACACATGATGTGGATACATTTGACTTTGCCCTTCAGCTAATGAAGTGAAGGGGAAAAATTCTCTTAATATAGAAATAAATGGAAGCAACAATATATGATCACAAAACCACATTGAGAATTTATAGGTTCCCATTGTTTTATGCTCAGCTGGCCATAAAATATATATAACACATACTAAAACATTGAAGCCATCCTACAAGATGAGAAGGGAGATACATCAATGTGCTGGAGTCCCCTCTTATACCCAGCGTGGTTCTTAGATAACATAACAGTAAAGCAATGTCCTGACCAGATCACAGCCGAGCATATCATCTAAAATCATTGTAGAAAAATAAGCTCTTACTGTTGGATACGGCTCTGCGCTCTCTTATCAGTTGTCTCTTTCATTTGAAGTTGGTGTTTTAAGAGACAATAAAACAAGTCGTTTTCCGTATGCAGGTACGATGCTGATTTGAATTATGTTATCACAGTTCCTGGTGGCATTGAGCATCTTAATATATTCCGGCCTTCTTGTCTTCCTAGAGGATTAGCTGCTGTTATCGAGATAAATAATTCTCCCTGCCACTCAGAGTCCTATTCCGCGCCGCCTGCCAACAGGTGTTGGAGAATATGGGATCAATATAATCAGCTTAGCACAACAGTTTAAGGTTTTTTTATTTTGTTTGCAAAAAAATGTAAAACCTGAAGACGATCCCTTATTTTCAAGTACCTTTTATGTCGCTCTGTGAGCCGTGGATGTAAATCCTCCATATTAATGTATTCCTAGTAGCATCTTCTGGATTAGGAGCTCGGGGCAATTACAATTGTTGATCACATTGTTGTAAATAGGTTTTATTTCTTTCCAGCTCATATCAGCAAAAGTTTCAAGATTAAAAATAGGACCTATTAGGGGAGTGCAATATAATCACTAAATTGTCCGTTGGGAATTAAGATAGGACGAGATGCAGCACTTTAGTGCATGGGCGGGTAAAATAAAACCATCTCTTGGAATAATCAGATTTTCAGAGGTATACTTTACATTTGTGAACCGGTCAACCCCACAAACAATCCATTTTTTCATGAAGAGGTACAGTAAGGTATAATGTAGTAACTTGCTGATGATTTGTCTTTCCTCTGCCTACAGATATGCCAGAGGTCAGCGTCAGCCACAGTAGTTTGGAGGTACATGAAGGGGACAATGCTGTGGTTACCTGCAATGGTTCAGGGTCACCATTACCAGATGTTGATTGGACTGTTTCCCACCTGCATTCAATAAGCACACATCAGGTAAGGATATCCTGTAACTGATTATACCCATACGACCATACGTGGTCTGAAGAAGAAAATGATTCCATCCAGTTTAATTTAAGATTATGCAAACTACAAAAAAGTTACTGTAATAAGCATACTTGTAAAATGTCATATAATCAAAATGTAATTTGGACATTTGGTAAGTTCAAGGGTACATCCCTTAAAGGGAACCCTTAAAATTGTTCCACAAACCTTTTATGCCTTTGTCTATGCTAGCTCCATCAACTTGCATGTGACTATGGCCACTACCCAGGGACGGCTCCAGGTTTTAGTGGACCCCTGGGCGACAGAGCCCTTTATGGGCCGCCCTCCTGTATACACACTGCCCCCCTCCCCCTGTATACACACTGCCCCCCCTCCCCCTGTATAATACACACTGCCCCCACCCCCTGTATAATACACACTGCCCCCCTCCTCCTGTATACACACTGGCCCCCTACCCCTGTATACACACTGCCCCCCCTCTACCTGTATACACACTGTCCCCCCTCCCCCTGTATACACACTGACCCCCCTCCTCCTGTATACACACTGACCCCCCCACCCCTGTATACACACTGCCACCCTCTCCCCCTGTATGCACACTGCCCCCGCTCCCCCTGTATACACACTGCCCCCCCCTGTATACACACTGCCCCCCTCCCGCTGTATACACATTGCCCCCCCTCCCGCTGTATACACATTGCCCCCCCTCCCCCTGTATACACACTGCCACCCTCTCCCCCTGTATACACACTGCCCCCCTCCCCCTCTATACACACTGCCCCCCCTCCTCCTGTATACACACTGACCCCCCTCCTCCTGTATACACATTGCCCCCCTCCCCCTGTATACACACTGCCACCCTCTCCCCCTGTATACACACTGACCCCCCTAACCCTGTATACACACTGACCCCCCTACCCCTGTATACACACTGCTCCCTCCTCCTGTATAATACACACTGGCCCCCCCCACCCCTGTATACACACTGACCCCCCTCCTCCTGTATACACACTGCCCCCCCTGTATACACACTGCCCCCCTCCACCTACTGTATACACACAGGCCCCCATGTTCTCCCCCTTCCCTGGCCCCTGTTATGTCTCTCCCCCCCTCACCTCACACATGCAGGTCTGAGTTGCCACTGCTTTCCCCGGCAGGTCATGTGACCATGATGTCATTACAGGTCCTTCAGCCTCTGCAGCTCCTGCCGGGGAAAGCTGTGACTGCACATGTACTCATCGCGATCTGTGCCTGGAGGACACAGATCGCGATGAGAGAGGGAAGGAACCTCCCGGGCAGCGGGGCAGCCGGGTGCTGGAGCCGGGCCTGCCACTGCCAATTGGCTGGGCCCATTGTGGGGTGTGTGAAATGGTGACAAGATCTGGAGTGTCCCACACAGTGCTCTCTGCTAAATAAATAATGAAAGTCAGAGGGACAGCATTCTGGTAAGGACAGGAAGTGGACAGGGTGAGGACTTCCTGTCTGCTCAGGTTAAGATTTAAAGAGACACAAAGCTTTCAATAAAAAAGGAGGCAGGGTTCACTGACAGCCTGGAGAAAATGTGACTCTTCTCTTCAGAAGTTGTCTCCTGTCTACTCATTTGCATGTTAGAAAAACGGCTGTAATTAAGGTATTTTTAACCCTTTACCAAAAGGTATTACTGGTGTGAGGGGTAAAATTCTGGTGATGGGTCTTCTTTAAGGGTAGATCAGGTACAGTAGGAAACATGTAGAAGGTATTGTATGTTATGTGGCCATGAAATTCTTTGAAGTGTTATAGTTCTGTACATCATGTATATCTAATTTATTAGTCATACCATATCAACTTTATAAATTATAATGATTCCACACTGTAACTAGATCCTCATGGGCAGTTATCAGAGTAGGTATCGGCTGCCAACTCCCCAGTGGCCTTCTGGCTATGATCTACCATTGTAGCAGAGTGGATGACACCGAAATAGATCATATCCACATGCTGCAACTAAAGCCCACTTCTCAATGTGATCTGCCCAGGGGCTTTTAAACTTGCATCAGGTTCAATATTGCTCCAGGTTTCACCACTGTATTTTAAAGTATAGCTAAAAAATATTGATGACCTATCTCAAGGATAGGTAATTAGTTTTACACCAGAGGGATTTCAACACCTACCACTCTTGAGGATCAGTTGTTCCAAGCAGCCAATAAAGAGTTAATAGAACTGATAGCAGACAGTTTCGTTCTATATGTAGTGGCTGAACATGGCCACTGCCAATTAGATCCTGTTTAATTAAATTTTGGCTGATCTGCAGTAACCTGATCTCTCTGTTGCACTGACAACTGATACAGCTGCTTATTACAGTTGATCTGTGTAACCATTGGAAGTTGGACCCCCAATAATCTGATATTAAGGGCTTAGTTTACATAACCTATATTATTATCCCTTTAATCTTTGCACTGTAAGACTACATGCACATTACCATGCGCTCACCTGGGCCAGCCCGGTGCAGAAGAGGGGAAGGGAGAACACTCCTCACCCCTCCCCTCTGCAAAGAAAGCTAAGCGGCCACAATGAGGCAAAAGATGGTCAAAGTGTGGTGAGACACTGTGACCCTCCTCATAGACCTCTATTAAAGGCATGATCTGGTCCGTCCAGATCACAGCCACAATAACAGTCATGTGCACATAGACTAAAGCTTAAAATTTGCATTGACCCTCAGAGAATCAGGCAAGTTGCAAGAAAATTCATCTGATTCAATGTGATTTGCCCTAAAATTACATGTAAAGCAACATGTACTAGAATTTCCCCGTTGAAAACTCTACACCATCTTTGCTCTGTATAGCCCCAGCATAAGACCTCTACGGCTATTAATGGAATAAATGTCTGCAATACTACAATATAACAGGATGTAAAAATTGTGCTACATTTTTAGGTTCCAGATAAGAGATCAATCTAAGTAGGTCTTGTGTGCAATGTTTTGCTTGGAACCAGATTCTTAGTCATGGCATGTCCTGGCACTTAAATTACTGTACGTATGCCGCACCAATGATCTGAGCCGTTCTGAAGGGCACAGTGACACATATACTCATTTTTATGGTTTACTTCAAATGTTGAAGCAATTCGATAAAGGCTTTTGCTTTTACTTTCAATAAAAAGCTGAGTTCATCAGAAGTTTTAGTACAACTTTTTTAGCTGTCACACCAGGAAGTACTGTATATACAGTAGATAATTTCGCAAAGTGCTGCTTAGCTGAGCAGTTGTGCAGTGAACTGAATCAGTAATCTCCTATTTATATTTTATAGGGGTTGGGAACCTTGTCCATCCCCTTTAGTGAAGTGCAGACAAGAAGGTCAAGAGACTTAGTACGGCATCTGTTCCATCTGCAGTACATATCTACAGTAACTGCAGTCGTCCTGTCTTGTCTATTACATGGAGTATATCAGATGGATCAGGCGAAACCTGTCACTTGTCTCTTTTCATTCTCTTTCTTCTTCCACTGAAACTCATCCTATACTGTTGTCTTTTTTTCTGTTATGTCAAAACACGACCGTCATCTCAATTTTCCACTGTGGGATGGATCTCTTTGAACTGAATGTTATAAGATTCACAAATGTGTGCATTGTAATTAACCAGTCTCATTCAGGTGTCACCAAAATAACATGTATAGTGTGCGTATTCTATATTTTATACATTGCTGTTATATTTCAGAGAGATTCTGTCTTAAGGCCATAGTCCTTATTTCAATTTTATCATTAAAGGAAATCTACTGTCAAAATCCGTCATGATAAACCAGGGACACTTACTCATAGATCTAGGCACAATGACTGTGGCAATCTACTTATATTTGTTATGCATGGCCTTCTTCCTTCTAAAATCAAATTTTGGAATTATACTAATTAGCCAGAAAGGCTAGGGGCGTGTGATAAGAGCCCCTCCATACTGCCACTTCTCCCCTCCCACTCTGTGCTCACTGCTACTGAGATTACAGGAAGTGCAGGGGGTGGAGAAAGGTGGTGCTGCAGTGTAAAACAGCCTGTGAACCCAGAGCATTGAGGGGCTTCTGTAACGTGCCCATAGACCTTCAGACTCATTAGCATATTTTTAAAAGTTGATTTTAGAAAGAGAGTCCATGAATAACAAATATAAAAAGATTACCACAGTCACGGTGCCTGGATGTATGAGTAAGTGCCCCTGGTTTAACATGCTTGAGTTTGATGGTAGATTTCCTTTAATATTTCATTTTTATATTTAATAATCACAGGATGTCTACTGATGATATAAGGAGTTATTCTGACTTCCATATTTGGGGCTTTTCAGTATAAAGTTATGTATCCATGTAGCCAGCTTATGCATTTCAAATGTAGCAATGCCCATAATCAAAGCATAATGCCAAAGTCATAGTGCCGGGATTCCAGATTTTTCTGTTATTGGTGACCCCTGAGGGTTTAACAGATGTCCCCGTTGTACCTTATGGACACCACTCATAGGACTGTTGGATCTATACTGCCAAACCTTGAAATGTTGTAGGGGTGAGCTTACCTAATTTTTCTGTGTGGCATAGACTCAGACTGGAGAAAACTTCATATGGAGAAGATTGCATAAGATATCCACCCGTAGTGTAATGAACTTGGAGTTATTTTGGTATTTTTATCGAAAAAGAAGAATAAAAGTTTATTTAAAATACCTTCATTAAAATAGCAGAAATGACAGGTATCCCCAGCAATTCATATTGATCCATTTCAGATTCTTAATCATAACATGATAAGGGGTCAAATGTTGGCTTAAAATGTGTAAAAGTGTATTTCTAGAGATGGTGTAATATGAGCAGTTCTCATAAAGATTATGTGGATTTGATCCTGAGTCCTGGACACAAACCTGATTGTTATTACAGTCTGTGGACTCGGTATAGTCTGCTCACCTTAGTGAACCTGATATGATTGCAAACAGTCAGAGACTCAGGAGCTGATGGTCTATTTACTTTACTGATTTAATAATCCTGTTTTTGCAGCAAGAAGATCTGCAGCTTCAAACAATTTTTGTTATTTTTGTTTTGTGGAATTTTTACTTTCAGTTAACCTTTCAATATTAGTCCACCTTTATTAATAGTGAGGCAAAGAGTACTCCGTGCAGTTTACCTCCCTATCATATAGAATGGGGGTCATTTACTAGGGGCCTGATTCGCGTTTTCCCGCCGTATTACCCAAATATTTCCGTATTGTGACGATTTTCCCTGTTTTGCCCGGGATTTTGGCGCACGTGATCGGATTGTGGTGCATCGGCGTTGGCATGCACACAACGGAAATCGGGGGGCGTGGCCAAACGAAAACCCGACGGATTCGGAAAAACCGCCCCATTTTAAAAAAAAAGTGTTGCGGGTACCTTCACTCGGTCCGGCTTGGTGAAGATCAGTGCATTCCAGGGAACTTCAGCGCAGCAGCGCCACCTGATCATCGGAGGAACTGCCTTAGTGAATCCCGGCCGGACCCGAATCCACCACAGAGAACGCGCCGCTGGATTGCGAATGGAGCGGGTAAGTAAATCTGCCCCAATGTGCCCGATTCATGAATCTTGTGCACCTTGTGGACTCCCACAATGCATCGACTGATTGCACCAGTTTTTTTATGGTGCGCTCAGTTTAATGAGCGTGTGTCACAATTATTTGGGACTTTTGACTTAAATTTGATGGTGGCGCAAATATGCACCCGAATGCCCCTTTAGGTGCACAGTATTTTGCTGTGGCGTGCGTAGTGCAGCCACAACACAATACTGGTGCAAACACTTCATAAATACATTTACAAGCAGTTTGCACTTGTATTTATGTGTATTGTAAAGCAGAATTCAGGAACAGACTGCTTCATAAATGTTGACCATTGTCTATATTATTTCATTGTAATAATCATTTTTTTTTAATTATGTCTTTAAGACTTTATGTCTCTTAAATTAAGTGATTTTTATACAACAAAATATTACACAATTAATTGCAATCTAATTAGTTTACTTTAAGATTTTCAAACTGAATTCAGAATATTTTTCAAATGTTTTAAAGTAGCTCTAATAGCAGTGTAGCCAAAATATCATGCACCTAAGTGGTTCATAACAAAGGTGGAAGAGCTCTTGACAATCACAAGGAATTGATATACAGTATAAAGTATTTAGGAACCTTGTAAAAATGTATTTCCAGCAACAGATAGAGACAACCTAGAACATATTCAGAGATTAGGATACAAAGTCTCAGTAATGACTTGTACCCCATCAGAAAACTTTTTAATGGGAGTTAAAAAAAAATGGAAATCTGTAATCTAACTGCTCTATTACTTGGCTGCATTTGTTTCATAGTTTATATTATTGTTACATGTTGTAGATTGGACTATGCTCGTGTTTTTATGAACATCAGAAAAACTTTGTGCTCTTGATGGGGCTGACACTATGGGGGTCATTTACTAAGGGCCCGATTCGCGTTTTCCCGACGTGTTACCCGAATATTTCCGATTTGCGCCGATTGTACCTGAATTGCCCCGGGTTTTTGGCGCACGCGATCGGAATTTGGCGCATCGGCGCCGGTATGCACGCGACGGAAATCGGGGGGCGTGGCCGAACGAAAACCCGACGTATTCGGAAAAACCGCCGCATTTAAAAAAAAATTTGTGTCGCGAAAATTTCACTCACCTTCATCTTGGATAGGCCGGTATATTTCGAGGCATTCCAGCGGACTTCAGCGCAGCAGCGCCACCTGGTGGACGTCAGAGGAACTGCTTTGATGAATCCCGGCCGGACCCGAATCCAGTGCAGAGAACGCGCCGCTGGATCGCGAACGGACCGGGTAAGTAAATGTGCCCCTATGTCTAATGTCAGTGGTTATGGTACTCTTTTCTGATGGCATATTTTAGCACAGTTAGGTTTGCTGAAACATTCCTGATTTCTCCTTCTCAATGGGGAGTATACCCCACAGGTTATTCCTCTCTTACTATTTAAAACACATGCTTGCTTAGCTGAACTTATTATGTATGTATATGAGTAGATGGGAGGTATGGCTGTTGGCTTTACACCGTATACACATCTCTATACACCGTATGGCCATTCAGACCATATGCCCAACTTATGGGATCATTCAGAAGGTCATGTCTGAGCAGATTTGACATTTTATTTTTTTTTTATAAAGAAAAAATAGAAGAAAGTTAGAAAAAGATTAAATAATTATTATCTCAGGTTTACTTGATTCTCCGAGAATTGTATACTATAGAGAATTCTGGCATTAGAACTCTGATATAGGCACAGTTCCTGGTGTCAGAAAAAAGTGCAGACGTGTGATATCTGCATAGTCCGTATTGACCTGAGTGAAGTTGGCCCCCCCCACCTTGTTCAAATCAAACAAAATTGGTGTCAAACGTTTGTGCTACGTTTGTGCTGGTTTGTGCAGCAGAAATTTTCGTTTGTGCCGCTATCGTTTTTAAGATTTTAATGAAAGTTTCCAGAGGTCATCAGAGGTCAACCAGCCCCCCCACATTGCCCAAACCAAACAAAACTGGTGCCTAACAATTCTGCTACGTTTGTGCTGGTTTGTGCTGCTCAATTTTTTGTTTGTGCTGCTATTGTTTTGAATATATGAACAAAAAATTAAAGTTCAAAAGTTCAGCCAGCCCCCCCACATTAACCAAATCAAACAAAACTGGTGTCAAACGTTAGTGCTACGTTTGTGCTGGTTTGTGCAGCAAAAATTTTCGTTTGTGCCGCTATCATTTTTAATATATTCATACTTTTTTGCAGAGGTCATCAGAGTTCATTTCTTCCAAAGTACAATGTGTTTTCTAGCTCCCCCTTGTGATCAAACCAGGGAAGTGTCAGTAGGTTTGTTTTTTACCAGTTCATCCTAAACACCTCAGACACCTGAACATACCTTAAAAATGATAGCGGCACAAACAAAAAAATTTGCTGCACAAACCAGCACAAAGGTAGCACTAACGTTTGACACCAGTTTGGTTTGATTTGGTTAATGTGGGGGGGGGCTGCTTGAACTTTTGAACTTTAATTTTTTGTTCATATATTCAAAACAGAAGCAGCACAAACAAAAATTTGCGCAGCACAAACCAGCACAAATGTAGCAGAATTGTTCGGCACCAGTTTTGTTTGATTTGGGCAATGTGGGGGGGCTGGTTGACCTCTGATGACCTCTGGAAACTTTCATTAAAATCTCGAAAACGATGGCGGCACAAACAAAAATTTTTGCTGCACAAACCAGCACAAACGTAGCACAAACGTTTGACACCAATTTTGTTTGATTTGAACAAGGTGGGGGGGCCAACTTCACTCAGGTTCCGTATTGTATACACATTCATTTTTTCACATCTGCAAATAAAAACAAATAGGTTTCTACTTACTGACCTTCCCGGTTAGCAATATTTGAAAAAACTTGACTGCATGCAGATGTTATCCGTGTGCAATCCATCTTTTTTTGCACATCCATTGACTTCTATGGAGGTCCTTGGTCTGCATGAGAGATCAAATAAAAAATCATGCTGCTAATTTTTTCTCACGGTCTGCACATCTATGAAAAACATGGAGGTGTTTTCTGCATAGAAATCAATGGGTCAGTATGTTTTCTGCAAAAATAAAATGGATAGCATACAGAGTCTTAAAAATAATGTTATAAAATGATGATGTATCTGAATTGTTTATTTGAAGTACAGCAAGCTGAGTATTCTCTTTGGGTCTGTTCTTCCATTAACTATACAGTAGAGCAGGCCTTTGCATAACAAGATAACATCATATTCAATCTTGTTTGTTTTAGTCTTCCGAGATCACGTCTAAAACACTAATTATCAGATTGTAGAATCTGCTCATTTTCTACAATTTAAAGAAATTACCGATTTGAATAGCTCTATAATGTCTTCCACAATTGTAAAGTTTCAAGCATTATGAACAAAACACATTTTTTTTTACTAATTGTATGAATTCCCTTCCATTGTTTATCTGGAAATTGTATTATAATTGGACTTTATTCTGACAATTATAGAGATAAAAATATAGTTAACATTGTAAAGGAAATAACTAGGTACAAAAAAGGCATTTGTAGAATTGAATCCTCTTCTCGCTGCTGAAATCTCCTTTGATGTCATAATGAAAGCAGCTTTTGTTCTTCCGTGCAGATAACTTCACAGCAATCTTTTTGCATTTGCTTTGTTCAATTTTTAACGTTTTTTTCTTGCATATTTCTTTTAATGCTTCCCTGACATGCTCGTGGTGGCTGCAGACTAATGTCAACTGGACCAATGTGCATTCCATTAACCTGACGCTAGTCAACGTCTCCGGAGAAGACAACGGATCCAACGTAACCTGTATTGCAGAAAATATTGTTGGGATGACAAAGACTACTGTGTCACTCAATATCTACTGTAAGTTGGAGTGAATATGCCCTCTAAACTTTTTGGGTCCGTATTTTTCATAAAGCATGTACTACGGTACCAATAAAATGGTATGCCCAACAAAGTATAGGTCACGAGTAAGGCTCAGTTTACAAGTCTTGCACAAGAGGACTTGTAGTGGTGTGAATACAAGTTTTCAATTAGTCAAAGCTGGAGAACAAAAGTGCACTAGTGCCAGAATGTACATCCAACTTTTCAGAACAAAATAAAATGGGGCTCAATTACTAACAACAGTGCAAATTGTACTAAATGCAGTTTGTCTGTGTAGTGTGCAGAGGGCAACAGATTAAGGATTTCTGCTGCATGTTCTGCCTGAATCTGGCGCCCTCTGCATTGCTCCGACAGAGTGCACCAACCGTTTTTGGTGCACCTATAGCATAAAGCTTTTAGCACAATTCTGTTGGGCTGCAAGTTAAATCTTAAATCTGGGGAATGGAGGCTAAACTGAGACTTTCTATTCACCTATAAAATTGAGAGTGTAACTGATACTCCGCACGTGTGAACTGATCCTTACTGTTCAATAGGGGTCAGGTGGTAAGGACCAACAAGATCACCGTGCTAGCTGCCCCATAGTGATATATAAGAAGGTCTATTTTTTGGGATTCCTTGGGGTTTCCAGACTTTAAACCCCCATAAGATGCAGTGCAGGATAAGAAAAACATGGCTACTTTTTAAGAAAGTATATCAGATCCAGTCAAGCAAAAAGGTACAAGAGCTGCAATATCATACGGAACCATAGAAAAAAAGATAATACAGCAGATTTACTTACCCGGTCCTGTCGCGATCCAGCGGCGCATTCTCAGAGGAAGATTCGGGTTCTGCCGGAATTCACTAAGGTAGTGCACCCGATGTCCACCAGGTGTCGCTGCTGCGCTGAAGTCGGTCGGAGTTCACTGAAGTTCACAATCCTATTCCTGGTGCAAGAGAGTGCTTGTCAAGCGATACATTTTTTAAAAAATTCCAAGATTTTGCCGAATCCGCCGGGTTTTCCGACGGCCAAGCCCCTAATTTGCGTCACGTGAAAGGCGTCGTCGATGTGACACAAACCAATCGCGTGCGCCAAAAACCCGGAGCAATTCAGGGAAAAACGGCACAAATCGGAAAAATACTGGAAATCCGACGAAAATGCGCGAATCGGACCCTTAGTAAATGACCCCCAATGTGTTTTCTAGCTTAACTAATAACTTTGGGGCACATTTACTAAGGGTCACACACTGCACTTTTGTCAGACTGTGCGTGTTCTTCATGGCTAAAACGGCTTGCACAGGTATTTAAGAAGCGTCTGCACTGCGATTGTGTCACATGCAACCCTTTTGTAGCACAGCTGCGCTGGCTTTCACGCGACACAAATTATCAGGCATGCTATCGGACGGTCAGACCGATTTGGACTAAGCTCCGTATTTAACTTTCAAAGTGTGTTGCACACCCTAAGTTAAAGGTGCCCCACAAAAAAGATGGTGAACTCTTTCAGGCCTTCTTCTCTTGCGGAGAAGCGCCAGATTCACGATTTCTGGCACACAATCTTAGTGAACCGCTGCACGCAGCATTATACATGGACAATGCACATTTAGTGAAGTTGCGCGAACTTGAAAGTAAATGTGCCCCAATGTGTCATTAAACCATACATAATTGAAAATGAAAAAGTACAAATCTGTGAATGTTTACTAGATATAATACAGAAAAATGTGATGACTTTGGACATCCTCTTCCCTCCTTATCATTTCTGCAAATGTTAATCTACTTATAATGTAGTATGTTGCATCTTGCAGAAGGCGCCACTGTTTGTATGGGTAATGAGATGGTTCTTAAGCCTAGCGATGCTGCATAGTCATAGTGAACATGGGAGCTGCATAGGTGACCACAATCTTTTTGCCCAGTTTGCAAAGGAATGGTCATCTTTTTAGGAGTGTAATGAAACCATGTGCGTATATGCGTAGAATTTGTCAATACTGTGTGCTGATTTTTCAAAATTTATTCCCACAAGAATGAGACATATAACTTTCTTGATAGAGAAGCCAACCGGAAAACACATAAACCTATAAACCTTTTATAACATTGAAATTCGGAAGTACCAAAAACCAAACTGTTAATTGTACTTTTAGAAAATATAAACCTCAAAACTTTTTCACTTTCTCTTAATATGTAGATCCTCCGCGGATATTGAGTTTGAGAGAGCCCGTTGTTCATCTGGAGCACTGCATTGAATTTACCGTTCGTGGAAATCCTTACCCGATTCTCACCTGGTATCACAACAATCAGCCCCTACGACCAGTGGATTTCATACGGCAAGAGGTTTATAAGCAGGACACTTTAATGGAAGGCTGCCTATTGTTTAATAAACCTACACATTATTACAATGGAAACTATACACTGATTGCTAGAAATAAGTTTGGAATAGCTACCCAAACAGTTTATGCACATTTTTTGGAGCAGCCATATCCTGGTGAGTGGACATTTTTGTATAACGTGTTATAATGAATTTCCTATTCTTAGGTTTTTTTTCTAAACAATTAAACTGTAGATAGTATTCTCCATCCTAAAAGACCTCATGAAATATAACTTAGTTCATATTTACAAAGGTAATATATAGAAAAGATCACTTTAGTTCCTTATAATTATCACTCAAAGTTCCTTACAGTGCAGGTTTTTTTTAACGGATGTTAAGTTGATGCTGTAGGATTTATATTCATTGGCATTCATAAAAATGTTGGGATTACTAGCTCTACAAGTGGCATTGTACAGAGAAAAATTCGAATAATGTTGCAGAAACTGCAGTAGAGGAGAATGCAGGGTTAGAAATGAGAAATATTTAAATGTCTTATTCTTATTTATTTTTAGCTAAAAATTTTAGCTTTTTTTGCCTTCCGAATACAGTTTGGATGTCTGGTTTTATAACCGTAATAAGCACCCCTAATAGGGGTCTAAGAGAACTGTTTATATCTGACACAACTGTGAGATGGGGTTCTTCAATATATATTTGGAAATATTTAAGCCAATGCAAGCACAGTCTTTCCTGATATAATTTGTAGGCAGCATGTTATAGAGCATCTATAGAGGATCTAAGCAGATTAACAGAGGGTTTTGCATGAAAAGATTCAGCATAGCCAGATTCAGCATTTATCCTTTCATTTCTCTCCCCCTTCTATGCTGAGTATTCAGGAGATGGTCCAATCGTTGATTGACGTCCTCCCTTCTATGGCTGTGTATAGCTGTCAGTGACTGATAATATTGAGAGCAGGGATGTAAAGGAATATATTACAAGTTATACTGAATGTTATCTTTCACAAAACCATATATTGATCTGCTCAGCTCCCCTTGGTCTATGTGACCTGTAGATTGGACACTATGTACAAATACTTTGCTCCTCCAGTTCTACAACATTCTGCCTGCAACAATCTACAACAATATACTTAGCTCATTCTGCTCTACAACTGAATGAATATAGGACACGATGTACAATCTGCTCAGCTCCTCCTGCTCTATAACATGATCCTTGTAACTAGGACACTATTTACAATCTACTCATTTCCCCTTGATCTATAATATGATACATTCTGCTCTGTTCCCCTTGCTCCATAACATAATACCTGCAGATAGGACACTATACACATCTGCTCTGTTCCCCTTGCTCCATAACATAATACCTGCAGATAGGACACTATACACATCTGCTCTGTTCCCCTTGCTCCATAACATGATACCTGCTGATAGGACACTATACACATCTGCTCTGTTCCTCTTGCTCTATAACATGATACCTGCAGATAGGACACTATACACATCTGCTCTGTTCCCCTTGCTCCATAACATGATACCTGCAGATAGGACACTATACACATCTGCTCTGTTCCCCTTGCTCCATAACATGATACCTGCAGATAGTACACTATACACATCTGCTCTGTTCCCCTGGCTCTATAACATGATACCTGCAGATAGGATACTATACGCATCTGCTCTGTTCCTCTTGCTCTATAACATAATACCTGCAGATAGGACACTATACACATCTGCTCTGTTCCCCTTGCTCTATAACATGATACCTGCAGATAGGATACTATACGCATCTGCTCTGTTCCTCTTGCTCTATAACATAATACCTGCAGATAGGACACTATACACATCTGCTCTGTTCCCCTTGCTCTATAACATGATACCTGCAGATTGGACACTATACACATTCTGCTCTGTTCCCCTTGCTCTATAACATGATACCTGCAGATTGGACACTATACACATTCTGTTCTGTTCCCCTTGCTCTATAACATGCTTCCTGCAAATCACATTGTATTCTCACATTGTGATAAGCTTGTATAGCATGATACTGTTTTCTTTAGTGTACTTGTCACTAGTGTCTTCAGAACTGTCTCCTGTTTACCTATTAAGTATAGGGCTGTATCAATTTATTTATTTTGTATAAATCTCTTTTTTTATATTTTTCTATCTATTTCTCTATGCTCTCTGATTACCATTTTTAGTGGATAGGGATGTGCATTTTCTTACCCAATGTTGTACCCATTTCATCACATGTTCTTATTTTTGGGTTTACCATTCATTCTGATTTACTAAATCTGCCATTTACTGTCCTTTTTACAGAGAATACTGATTATTTTGTTTCAGGTACGTATACTGCTTTTTTTCCATGAAGTATATGGGGCCTCATAAAACTAAATTTACTGAATAGACTTCATGGGCTTGGTCTCTCTTACCAAACGCCTAATAGATCATGTTGACAGGAAAGCCAAAGGGGTCTTGCCAGGGAATTCCCTTTCCTCACCAATTTATATTTGGCCAAGAATTGTTAACATTACATTCTTTGTTAATAGAACAGTAGTCTCCTGGGTCACAAAGCAAGAGGTTGAGGTCACGATGGAAAACTAACCAGCAGGATATTTCTCCGCAATAAGTTTGAAGATGTCCATATTTGATTATGCGTGAATTCTATTACAAAGGCTCTTAAAGCTCTCAGGGCATTCATACATTTATATTCCAAATCAGATGGGTCCCTAGACGGTGAAGTGCACTAGTATGTCTGCTGGTATCCAATTATCTGAACCCGGAGATAAAAATAGTTGGTGGCCTTTTAAGCAAGCAGTGCATAAGAAGAATAATAATATATTGTTCATAGAATTATTCAACTCCTTTTGTTTCAGTAGCAGATCTTGGAATAAGTCCCACGCCTCCAATCAGCGTGACTCATAAACCAGAAGAGGACACTTTTGGCGTGAGTTACATTTTGATGTCTTAAGAAAACACAGGCTCAGCTTTTTAGCATATTTCTCAACCCCAGCGCCTTCTGTGCAGATAATAAACTGAATATAAAAGGATCTTTGAACAAATGTTGCTAATGATCACCCAAGTTATGGTGATAGAAAATCGGAAAATCATAGGGGTTGTTGCTTTGCATTTTATGGAATGTATAGTATGTAAATGTTATTGGAATTGGCTTCTTAGCGTCAAACTCAACTTGTAAAACAAGTACAGTACAAGATGTAATGGCATCATTCTTCCTACGATTCACATACTAAACAGGATATACAGATGTAAAACTCTTTAATACGACTTTCTGCACCTTGAAATCTTATCTCAGAAGACAATAAAAGACATCCATAGGAGAGAGTGAACTTACTTCACCACGGTGCTTTTTAACCATACAAAACTGCAGACAGTGTTAGGTATTGGCCCTGGAAATGTGTTTTCTGTGCTGTTAGTAGCAGCAGGGCTGTGAAAAATGCATTTATATTTCAGGATTGTAGCTGCAAGCTATACTATCGATATGAATCCAACTACAGTACAATTCTGGTATATAATAGAATTTTTCATAGTTCTGCTGCCACTAATAACACACACAAATGTATATCCACACAGATATCTATGGCTGCATCCTAACACATACCACATTTAGGCCTTATGGACATGAACGCATTAACTGCAGATTACTCAAAACCCCTATAGACTTCAATGGACAACGTTCATGGTACAGTGAAGCAAACTACAAAAATGGGGCAGGTCCTATTGCTGTCTGTCTTTGCGGTGGTGGAAGTCACTTCCTATGGACACTGGTGGGATGAGTCGAACTGCCGTCAAACAGGCCACAAGCAACAGTACACCGTGACCCTTGTTTGTGACTCTCAAAATGCATGTTTGTGTGCATGATGCCTATTCTGTCATCTAAGACTACCATTTACTTATCTATTGCTAAATAAGACTGGTTCCCTAGTTTTGTATTAAAATACCCTGACCTAAACAGATCACTTTTCTAGCATTGTGTCACCCAAAAAATCAAGATAACTGCAATTTAGAGATTTACAGACATCGGACTTTAGGTTAGCAGCCTTCTAACCTGGAAATGTTGCTTGATGAGCTGCAGAGCAGCCAATCAGAAAGCCTAGAAAATATACATGGGGGTGATTGGGCAGGTGGACTTCTGGTGGACATACCTGGCCAATCACAGCCATGACTTGTTGCTGGGTATATCCACTCATCTCTATTGCCCTTATATCACTCAATCCATGCAAGTTGGAAAACACTATACACAGTAGAGTCACATGTTTATTCACATTTAGTGTAAATATACATCGAAGGTATCTGCAAAACACTAGCCTTCCAAACACTAGTCTGTAAAGGATGTCTCCAACAAAGTACAAGACACCTATATAAAATGCCATATTAAATAATAAGCAAAAATCATATGAATTATAACAACATGTCTGAAAAGAGGTAAAGGATTGGTCTATGTCTGGTACAGGCGGTCCCCTACTTAAGGACACCCGACTTACAGACAACCCATAGTTACAGACGGACCCCTCTGCCCCATGTGACCTCTGGTAAAGCTCTCTGGATGCTTTACTATAGTCCCAGACTGCAATGATCAGCTGTAAGATGTCTGTAATGAAGCTTTATTGATAATTCTTGGTCCAATTACACCAAAAATTTTGAAACTCAAATTGTCACTGGGGCAAAAGAAAAAAAATTGTCTAGAACTTCCATTATAAAATATACAGTTTCGACTTGCATACAAATTCAACTTAAGAACAAACCTCCAGACCCTATCTTGTATGTAACCCGGGGACTGCCTGTACATAGAGGCTATACTGGGCATATCAGATATATACTCCTGGAAAGTGACTGCATTTAGTTGCAGTAAAGTCATTAATAGAATAAATTGATACTAACTGTGTGCATCCAGAATTGCTATACGACAGTCACATCTGAACAGGGTAATTTCGAGCATTTATCATACCTTGTGGTAGGAGAAGAGGTGGGGTGAATTATGCTGTATAGAACGTGTCTTGAATGTCCTCATACTTATGAGAGCATGAAGACCTCTTGTCCTTATATTTGCATTTTTATTTTTAGGTTTCCATAGCAGTCGGTCTTGCGGCTTTTGCGTGCGTCCTCTTAGTGGTCCTGTTTATTGTCATCAACAAATATGGAAGACGTTCAAAATTTGGAATGAAAGGTAAGAAAAGTTGCAATGGTGTCTGTTCAACATCTATTTCAATTACAACTGGCACATATTCTTTTATTGGATTTCTTTATGCCTTTTGTTGTTCTTCTTGTATACGAATGTTCTTGCCATGTTTTTTTCATGTATAATTTCATAACAAAGTAATGCAGTTAGTATTAGGATACTGGGAATTAGCACATACGAGTAATCCACCACACTGGCTTTACCTATTAGAACATGTGGCTATAAACCTACAGCAAAGGGCTAGTATATATGCAGCCATACCTTTTATTGGTGCCCAAAAAATGGCGAATCTGACCCTGTATAGTATGCCTTCCTCAGTTACTGCTTAGAGGGGTTAATTATTCCTACCATGTGTAGGGAGCAGGGTATTAGGTAATTCACCAATATAAATCTATTAAAAGTTCTGCACCACTTACTTGAAATATAAAGTAAAGCCTCAAATTCTGAAACGTGTTATACCCTAAGCTACCATTCCTGTCCATAAAATGGCAGGAGACAGAGGGTTATCTCTAACTGTCATATAAATGAAGGAATTAATATTATTAATAATAACTGTCTAGTGATGATTGGACCTAAAAACATTTGTGTTCAGACAAAAATTTTAAATCCCGGACCTAAACTGTTTAAGTGGCACTGGAAAAGCTGCTAGTGGTATTTAAACTACTGTGGCTGCACTGGAACTTACATGCTGGGAGCGGTGCGTGCCACCATTTCCAGAATGGTCATCACTTCCAAAGACATCAAGCGGAAGCAACAATCCACCCCAAAATGGTAGTGGCCAACACTGGAAGCAGCCAATTCTACTTTTAGTTTACTACTTTTTGTAAACTACAAAGTGTTATTATTGTGCAGGGCTAAAGGGAACAATCTTACTGAATGTGAGTGATTATAAAATAGTTTTATTTAAGGGCCCCACATTTAGTTTTGCCCAGGGCCCCACTTTCTCTCAAACCGGTCTTGCTCCTTCCATTTTATGGACTGGAATATCTGGCTGATGTCTGAACCAGGGGCTTTACTTTACATATGAAGAAAGTGGTGAAGATCTATTAATACATTTATAATGGAAAATTACCTCATATCCTACCCCACACATTACAAAAGATGAAGTACAGCGGCAAACACCTTTAAAACTTGACACCACGTCTTGTACATAAGATGGCTGAAATGGTTGTAAGAAGATTGAATATGTTTTAATTTGTATTACTGCATAACACATGTTTCATAAGCATGGGACATATATGGGAACATATATATCCAAAAAGCGTATGTTAGAGTCACAATTATACTATAACTAATATAAATGAATAAATACAAAATGGTTCAGCTTTCATCTCACTCAACCAAGTTTTGACGTCCTTTAACCTTTATAGCCTTTCTCAGGACATATGTCAAAAACTGTTAACATTGAGTGGAAAAAATAAGAAATAAGCACATACTGCGATCGCTCTGGGATTTGGAGACCTACATTCTGCAACTCTAGCATTGTGCTAACTGGTGACATCTACATTAACTACCAGACAAATGGAGGTTGTTGGCTTACATTGCACATCACAATGTAAAGTATTGGTTGTAGTTACATATGAGAAATATAATCTAGTGTCTCACTTCTGTGCCCATGTTATTGGCTCACATGGTTACTATGTTATTCTACACTGAGAATTTAGAACAAACTGTGAAACTTCCCTTCTGCTATATAGAAGTGTTGGCTTGTGTTTGACCTCTTGAATTGATCTCCGTGAAAAATTGCAGTTACAAAAGATCTGATTTTATCAATTACACTGAAATAATACATAATAGGGATGTAGCTCCTTGTTAAACTTCAGTGGAGTCTCTTGGCTTGGCGGCATGCCACCATCATTGAATTCTCTTCCTCCCCTGCTTGGAGTTTCTTGTTAATATTGAGTAACAGATGCAATGCTTCCTTTTCAAATCTTGTACAAATTAGTACTAGGAGTCGGGTAGAGAAGAACGCAAACTGACAGGACTTACTATTTATTAGACTAAAGAGAGAAAGTACTAAAATCATATCAAGTCAAAATGAAATATTATAAACAAAGAATAGACTGTTATGCAGATCACTCTCTTTCTCTTACTTTCTCACACATATATTCACAAAGCAGAGCTGGGGTTGAAATTGCCTGCTGGTGTATAACATCAATGAGGGGATTTATTGAATGCTGATGGATCGTGTGTCGGCGCTTGATGTCCACCCTGCCCACAGGTTGCACCGGGAGGCTCCCCGACCGGGAGGGTTTGGTGTAGAACTGTCACAGGTTAAAGCTTGAGATAAAGCTAAAGATAAAACATTGCTTTACCAATACCATTTAATTCTTTCTAATACACATTTGGAAGGCTAGTAAGTAGTAGAGGACTGACATAAGGCAGTACTACTATTCAGACCTCTTCTTTTCTGCAAGAGCTGTGACTTTGAAGAACTTGTGAGGAATTTAATAACAATGTTCAAGAAAGATTTTGATAATTTACTTGAATAGAACAATATTTTTTTTATAATAATAGTGAACTTCTGAAGGTTGGTTATTGATCCGGAGATTTATTCCGATTGCTATGAATATGACAGGATTTTGTTTTACCTAAGATTTTTTCTAAATCGACATTGGAAGCCAAAGACTGAATCGGACAGACATGTCTGTGTTTGGCCTAACAAACTATAATGTTGCAATAGTTTTTATTGTTTGTATGTTTTTTATCTTCAAGGGTGTTCTAGGATTTTAATATTGAATATGCAATCTTTAGTAATTCATATGAAATAGCTGTTATTGCACATCAGAATGATTGTGCACCAGAACGAGTACAACTCAGTACACTGTGTAGTTGCCAAAAAAGGTTCTTCAAGTTCAGTCCCATATAAGTTCATGCAGTTGACTAGAAGGTGGAGATGGGAGTTGAAAGCCCATCAATGTGGTATTGATGTCTTATCCTAAGAACAAGTCATCAGTATTAAATTACTGGAATATATCTACTGTACTAAATATTTAAAGATATCAAATATTCTCAAATCATGAGACATTAGGCACTGGGCCACGTTTAGGTTGAATAAATGGTACCTGCCATTGGAAGTTTGTAAGAAAGTTATTGAGTCAGACTTGCTTCCCAAGAGTCACACATCTAACATGCTGTTCATGCAAAAATTATTTCAGGCTGCTGAGTTTTTGAGGTCACATTTTTTAAGGAGCGATCATATAAAATGTACTTTCATTTTCTTTTTTCTCTGACATATTTGAAAACGACCAAATGTGCTGTTCTTTAAAATGGACTCATAATAAATGTCAACATACATTATAAAGATTAACAAATTTATTTTATTTCCTTAATTCTGAACTAGAGGAATATGAAGAATATATATATTCTAAATAAATGAACCTGAACACTGAATATTTTTTGTCGCTGTTTAACCATGTTCTAATACTGTAGAGTTTATTAGAAGACAATATTCTATTTGAAGACTCGCTTTACGCCAGATTTCGCTTTAACTAGTCTGGACTGAGCTAATCCAATATGTAGATAATGAGTTTTACCCTGACTAGGCTCCACTGCACTAATTTAATAGGTAGATATTGTAGTAAAATTCCTATAGACTAGACGAGGCTGGATAAATCCAATATGTAGATAATGAGTTTCTCCTTGATGGCACTGGATTAATCTAATATATAATGAGTGGACTAGACTGGACTTTTCTTATTTAGTATTGTAATACTAAGTACCTCTTGTAATTTACATATCCTAAAGGCAAAAGGATTGGGTATGATGAAATTGAACTGCCCAGTGCTTCATTTCTGTAATATCTACCAGGGAGGAACACTGGGACAAGCCTACTAAAATTCTCCATTTCTTTGGAGATATCTGCTTGCTGTTATGGAAAATAAACTTTATGGTTTACATGCAGTGGTTTTAGTTTTGGTTCATTAATTGGGCTATATTCAACTTTACACTGTATAGGGATGAAGTTGTAGATTAAAGGGATTTGAACAATGAAGCCTCCACCAATCACAAGAATAGATGTCCCTAACTTTATACTGATCTTTAGTGTAGCATTTGACTAATATAGCTATCCTATACAATTGTAGAAAACTTGCCTACTGCTGCAGTACAATAACCCCCAACTCTAGTGATCAGAGAGTCAAGCAGGCTTCCTTCAAAGGGAACCTATTCGAAACAAAGGACCTACCTCATTTAATGTAGTAGATTGCTCTCCATGATGATAATGAAATGAGTCAGGGGCTCCTGTGAATTATAAAGTGAGACCTCCACTCTGCATTGTAATCCTATGAATTGAGTTGTCCGGGTGTTCCTGATCTGTCCTGAGTCCATCTGCAGTGCCCCCTTCCTCTACTGTGCTTTTGCAAACATGTCCCGTGCTAAGCTGCAGTACAGAAATTGTTAGGAGTGATATGTGCATGATATGAAGCCATAGGGGCAAATTTACTTACCCGGCCCATTCGCGATCCAGCGGCGCGTTCTCTGCTCTGGATTCGGGTTCGGCCGGGATTTAAGAAGGTAGTTCCTCCGCCGTCCACCAGGTGGCGCTGCTGCGCTGAAAGTCATCTCATCGCGCCGGAATGCACCACCTCGGACCAGGTGAAGGTAAGCGCTCCCCAAGCGACACTTTTTCGGTTTTTAAATGCGGCGGTTTTTCCGAATACGTCGAGTTTTTGTTCGGCCACGCCCCCCGATTTCTGTCGCGCGCATGCCGGCGCCGATGCGCCACAATCCGATCGCGTGCGCCACAATCCTGGGGCAATTCAGGTACAATCGGCCCATATCGGAAATATTCGGGTAACACGTCGGGAAAACGCGAATCGGCCCTTAGTAAATGACCCCCATTGACTCATTTCAATATCATCATGCAGAGCAGCTCACTACAGGTAAGAAATGATTTAGGACCTTTGGTTTCGATGTAGCTGACACATTCCCTTTAAAAAAAAGTACATAAAAAGTAATTACCTCAACTTGAAATAACTTTACTAACATAATGCTGGCAAATTCCTTCAAATGATTTAATGTGACCAAAATTGTCTTGTTTCATCACCTTGAGTGCTGACATCAATGCACACAGCGTGTCAATGCTCCGACATGGGGACAGAAGCTGCAAGACCTTGGCATGTTTGAAGATCTTCAAACGTAGCACCATTCCTACATACAATAAAAGCCTCCTGCAATATACATGCCTAATGCTTGCAAATGGATGGCTTGATGGATGTGCATCATGGGAATATATTATTAATCTTTATAGCTTAGTCTTTTGGCATTGTTGAGTGAATACATCAATTAAAATGCCAGAGAGTGCAAGGGTTTTGTAGAAGACATTATCATTTCAGTTGAGCGGTCAAATGGAAGAAGATAAGTTTTTATTTCCCAAGCAGAACATAAAAGCAAAGGAAAATATATTCTGCGCACAATATCAGGAAGCCTTTTAAGAGGCCCATCTCTATCAATTCATTTGGTATTCATTATAATACTTCTGATCAAAGCGCATTCATTTGATATTTATGTGGATGTTAAATGTGCTTCCAAAGCTTCTCCATTAATTTAGCATTAGTTAATAGGTACTTTAACATAAAGTGGTTGATTATGATTTAGTGGAAGGGAGATGGGGGGTCATTTTCTCCCTCCTGATAAACAGTTAGTACTAATAGATATAAATTATATATGGATTTGTACAATTATTCTGATGATGCCCTTAGCTACGGCAGGTGATGTTTATAGTACTATAAATATCTATTTAAGTCGTAGAAATAAAGTTATTTTGATATGAATATCTAGTGTGCATCATAGTGTTCTATGTTTTATTAGACATGGACATATTGCATTTGATGTCATTGGTTTCTACTGTATTGTCTTCTTTGCATTGCAAAACATTATGCATATTTTATGTACATTGCTTAGCTTCTCATCTATAAATGGATGAACATGTATTGCGCATGTTATACACAGTCGCAAGTTGTGAAACCAGGTGTGGATATGTTCTTGATCACTAATCTAAAGGAACTGGTCAAAGTGATTTTTTTTTTGTTTAAATTGTTTTTATTGAGTTTTTTGACAAAGTTATAACAAACTGCCAATAATATAGTCTATTTTACGTTCACAAGCAGATTTACACATCAGCGGTAAATATAGGTAGGATTACAGTATCATAGACATAGTTTCACTTAACAATTATCTAAATAATGTACATTAATAAATGGTCAAAGTGAATTTAATATGAACATTAATAAGACAACATTATATGTTAATTAAATTCTTAAAAGGATTGTCCCATGGAAAGAAGTCATTCCCTATCCACAGGTTAGATTAAACCTCATGAGCTTTGATGATCTGACCACTGGAATTATAAGAACCGGGCTAGGGTATGCTTACTGCCAATAGTGGAACATAATATTTGGCCGATAGCCTGGGGTCCAAACCTTCTAGGGGGCCCATGGCTACTTAAAACACCCACCATATTTTTTACTGTACAGGACATTAACTCATGAAATCCTCATATATTTGTTCCTGCTCTCAATACACAAAAACATTTAAGGACCTTTGCAGGTCCTCTAAAGGTTCTTAAACTGCAGTTTGAAAGCAGGCAGAAAAGATGCATCCTTCATTCCCACCAATCTTTGGGATAGCTCATTAATATTTTTTGTTTGGTAAATCACTTTATGATATTCCTTACTCAGCAGACAAAAATTTTTCCCTTAAGGGGAAAAATGAAATTACAATTAGTGATGAGCGGTTTGGGTTCAGCGAGTTTGGCCAAACCTAGAAAAAACATTTGGTTTTGGTACCTGAGCTTGAAGTAGAATACCTCCTGGTATTGTAAATGTTGACTCTTTAAATACCATCATTTGTAGCAAAGATGTTAGCAAAAATGGTTGCTTTGCTATTAGCATTTAAAGGTTTACCATCTGCAACCAGTGCCTGCAACGATCTTGGATGTTAGTGCTGGGGATGAGCCTAAACTCTGAACCCAAATTTCTAGCTGAAATCCAGGTTCACAAACCAGAACCCACAATGTTCGGCTCTGAGCCAATCATTGCAGTTCCGATAGGCTCATCCCTAGTTACAATTAATTATTAGTGTTCTAGAATGGAAGGTTTTTATTTACTACATGCTTAGAAGTGGTTAATATAAATTTACTGTACGGGCTACCTTATAAACTTTAATGGACCCCCTGCACTTATTGCTAGATAATCAAACAATGCGGGAATACTACAGACAGAATGACCTAGATAAAGTAGATGCAGCTAGTGACTTCTGTAGAAACATCTTAATGAGAAGTAAGAGGACTATGTAGACATTGATGAGATAATGTATTGTATTAACATCAAGGGAGTTGTTGAAGGTGTCTTATATGCCAACTTGATGAAAGACTAACAAAGTAAAGGCCTGTGGAGTTACTGTTAGGAGAAGAATGACAGAAAACATACGGAGCCACATTAAAGAGAGAGTAACAGTATTCCGTTACTGATTAATACCATCTTTAGATCTTTTTAGTTGTTGATTTCTTTGTTTTTGAAAAAAAAAAATTTGTCATTTTATACAAAAATTTTAGAAACAAACCAGAACAAGTCCTCCAACTGAAGATAATCTGCTCATGAAGCACTTCCCTGTTCTTTTTTGTGGATTGGGATTTATAGGGAGATAAAATATATATAAAGGGTTCCATTGTTCAAACAAATTTATGAACCATGGTTTAGCTTATAGGCAGGACAGGATGGCAATGGTAAAGTGTGCCCTAGCACTAAACCAACCAGTCTGTCCCTGCTTAACGATAGCCCCGACATGTAGACGTTCCCTCCACAATTAATGTGCATGGAACAGGGGAAGGGGTACTTCAGGAGTCAGCAAGTCAAGTTTCAGTCAGAACCACAGAGTCAATAGCAGAATCACTATACAAAAGACAATCCACATCCACCTTAATACTCACAACAAGAGGAATACAACAAAATCCATATCAGACATCCAAGTAACATTGAAAATAGTCAAATGTTTAAACAGACAAACACCTGGAGACCAAGGAAACTAAGAAATTAACTAGCATCTGGGTCATGTCAGGAGGAGAATTTATTTTTCCAGTAATGAGCTGAAGGAGTTTTAACCCCTGCCAGCCTTAGACTGGCAGGGGCGTACCGATCGCGGTCACAGGGGATGTCACCATTCAATATCTTTTGTTTCATCCTGAAGACAGCAGTGGGCCCCTTGACATGAAGGACAGGGGCTTGACAAGCTTTCTAGCTCCAGACCCCATTGATGGAGGTCCCTCTGCCTCCTGGCCCCCTTTGTGCTCGGTGAAGGGAAATTTACATTATAGTTTCTGCTCCAATGAGAATAAATGGGGGGCGGAGCACAGCAGAGAGTCCACACAGGAGGAGGAGCTGAGCTCTGGGACACTCTGTAAGATTAACCCTCTGCCTCCCTGAAGTGTGCTCATACTACCATCAAGGCCCTCACTTCACTTTTAATAAGTATATATGTGACATATATGAATGGGTGTATGAATAGGTGAACAAAAAGTGCCTGCTCGGGTCTTAAAGTATGTGTCTGTGTATGACTCTGTCATGTATATGTGTGTACATATGTCTGCATGTATGTTTGCATATGTGCATGCATATGGCTGTATGTTTATGTGTACACGAATATTTGTGTCTGTAAGTGTCTGTTAATATATGTGCATGAATACATGTGCACATGTCTGTATTTACTTTTGCATGCATGAGTCCAGCAAAGGTTGACAAAAGAGGTTGGGACTAGAGATGAGCGAGTATACTCGTCCGAGCTTGATGCTCGTTCGAGTATTAGGGTACTCGAAACGGCTCGTTGCTCGGACGAGTATATCCCCTGCTCGAGATCGAGCATTTAATTAAAAAAACACAGGGAAGAACAGTGAAGAATAGAATAAAAACAGGGAACACAGTGAACACAGGATTATTTAAGTGAAAAACACAGTGAAGAACACAGTGAAGAATACTTGCCGGGAGATACGCGTGGAACGGTGCGAACAAAATACTATGTGAAGAACAATATATATGTGTGAAGAACACATTGAAGAACACGGTAAGCAGGACGGAGACACCGGGGAGCATGACGGAGACACCGGGAAGCAGCAGCACGGAGACATCGGGGGAACAGCAGCGCAGAGACATCGGGGGAGCAGCAGCACGGAGACACTGGGGAGCAGCAGCACGGAGACATCGGGGCAGGGGCAGAACGGAGAGACTGGGGCAGAACGGAGACACTGGGGCAGCACGGAGACACTGAGGTAGCACGGAGACATCGGGCAGCACGGAGACATCTGCACAGGGGCAAAATGGAGACACTGGGGCAGCACGGAGACATCGGGCAGCATGGAGACATCAGGGCAGGGGCAGAGCGATGACACTGGGGCAGCACGGAGACACTGGGGCAGCACGGAGACATCGGGCAGCAGGGAGACATCGGGCAGCACGGAGACATCGGGGCAGGGGCAGAACGATGACACTGAGGCAGCAAGGAGACACTGGGGCAGCACGGAGACACTGGGGCAGCACGGAGACACTGGGGCAGCACGGAGACATCGGGCAGCATGGAGACATTGGGCAGCACGGAGACATTGGGCAGCACGGAGACATCGGGCAGCACGGAGACATCGGGCAGCACGGAGACATCGAGCAGCATGGAGACATTGGGGCAGGGGCAGAACGGAGACACTGGGGCAGCACGGAGACACTGGGGCAACACGGAGACATCGGGCAGCACAGAGACATCGGGCAGCACGGAGACATCGGGGCAGGGGCAGAATGGAGACACTGGGGCAGCACAGAGACACTGGGGCAGCACGGAGACATCAGGCAGCAGGGGGACATCGAGCAGCATGGAGACATTGGGGCAGGGGCAGAATGGAGACACTGGGGCAGCACAGAGACACTGGGGCAGCACGGAGACATCGGGCAGCAGGGGGACATCGAGCAGCACGGAGACATTGGGGCAGGGGCAGCACGGAGACACTGGGGCAGCACGGACACATCGGGCAGCACGGAGACATCGGGGCAGGGGGAAGGTACGGAGACACCGGGGCAGCACGGAGACACTGGGGAGCAGCAGCACGGAGACACCGGGGAGCAGCAGCACGGAGACACTGAGGAGCAGCAGCACGGAGACACCGGGGAGCAGCAGCACGGATCCCGGGAGACATCGGGCAGCACGGAGACATCGGGCAGCAGGGAGACATCGAGCAGCATGGAGACATTGGGGCAGGGGCAGAACGGAGACACTGGGGTAGCACGGAGACACTGGGGCAACACGGAGACATCGGGCAGCACAGAGACATCGGGCAGCACGGAGACATCGGGGCAGGGGCAGAATGGAGACACTGGGGCAGCACAGAGACACTGGGGCAGCACGGAGACATCAGGCAGCAGGGGGACATCGAGCAGCACGGAGACATTGGGGCAGGGGCAGCACGGAGACACTGGGGCAGCACGGACACATCGGGCAGCACGGAGACATCGGGGCAGGGGGAAGGAACGGAGACACCGGGGCAGCACGGAGACACTGGGGAGCAGCAGCACGGAGACACTGAGGAGCAGCAGCACGGAGACACCGGGGAGCAGCAGCACGGATCCCGGGACAGCGTATCTCCCGACAAGTAAGCAGATGTTCCGAACATCTGCAATCTATTCTTCACTGTGTTTTTCACTGCGTTTTTCACTTAAATGATCCTGTGTTCACTGTTTTTATTCTATTCTTCACTGTTCTTCACATCTGCTAACTTGTCGGGAGATAATATACGCGCGGAACAGTGAAGAATAGATTGCAGATGTTTGCTTACATCTGCTAACTTATGAGAAGAAATTCTTTTTCAATCAAATAACACATTTTATTCCCGAACCATGGTCCCTTTGAAAAATGCTCGAGTCTCCCATTGACTCCAATGGGGTTCGTTATTTGAGACGAGCACGGGCATGTCTGTGTGCTTTGCCTGTGCACACTGTGTGACATCATACAGTGTGCACAGGGAGAGCACACAGACATGGCTCTGCCCGCACTACTGCATGGGATGCCACAGTGAGAAGAGAAAACCAAGCATGACAGGGTAAGTAGTGAGTTTATTTGTTCAACACGATGGGCAGGGTGACTGGTAATATATTATTTATTATAGAGTAGAGTCTGCTGCTGGTCGCTATATATAAGGTGTATGAGTATATGTTGGTCTAGCATATATGTGCATTTTAAAGTATAATATGCGGGACGGGGGTGGCAGCAAGATTTTAGGAATATGGGCCCCCATGCCAACTTTGGATCGGAGCCCATTGATGGAAACGGCCAGTCATGATAGAGCTTGGTAATACTCATGTTATGATGTTTCCTTCTTCTGCATACCCTTCAAAGCGAAAGGTGTTACTTAAGGACAAGAGTATTAATCAGTCAAACTTTAAATTGATGTATGATTTAAGTAGAGTGAAGAAATTGGGCTATTGAAGCTTTGGATTTTGGCCAAAACCTAGCTGCTTTGTTATAATAGCAATAACAATAAATTGGCAAACAGCCTGAAAGGAGTTTAGAGTCTCCGATGTTGCTACTATATATCTAAGGTAGTGGAGACGCTCAGACTCTGGTTTTACATAAGTAGAGGAGGATTACAAAAGTGATCCTGTGTGCGAGTGTTTATACATAGGAACGTTCACAGATCAGTAATTACTTCCACTGTAAAGATCTCATTGGGCCATTAAAGAGATGTTCTGTAAGTGCCATGTTCCCAGACTGACTCTAAGTGGAATTCAATACTCTGTTGTCTTTGATGAGTCTCTCTTGGTGTATTGTCTTGCAGTAAGTAATTCCTCCTGAGTTCATTCTCTTATACTGTACTCTGTAAATAATACTTATGCCCCATCTATTAGACTGGAAGCAGGGCTCTCTGTAGATAATACAGTATCCTGTCATTTTTAATTGTATTAAAAATGCAAATGTCATATTTATTATATTCATTCAGATATTGTTTGTGTCATCAGTTACCACTATTTCAGCTACATATTTAGTAACTTCCCACTTTGCTTAAAGGGATTTTCAAAAACATTTTTTTTTGTGGACACCTTAAAATAAGTAATTGGTTTCGAAACAAGAGGTGCCTGACACCGAGTACTCCCACCGATAAGTTCTTGTGAGAAATGGGTCCATGTCAAATATGTCTTGTCCATCACTCACATGGCCAGTTAGTACTTCGTACCAATATTAAGAACATATCCTAATGTTAAGGCATCAATTAAAAAATCCTGGAATACCAATTTCTTTATATGATATGAGGATATATAAAAAGATCACACTACCCAAAGGCCTCTACTTCTTAGGATATGTATTTCTACAAACTCCTTTTTTGAAGACCAAGCATTATCCTCATATCAATCGCAATCAGAATGATATAAACCCCCTTTTCATTGTGAATAGCATTGTAAAATGTGTATAACTGTGTCAATGATATATATTTCCTACACTGGGAACTCAATGCCAGTCACACTGTTCCCAGCAGAGAGTATTACTGTGGCTAGCCAAGGTTGTCCCTCATACAATCCAATTCCCTCAATGCCATTCACATATCCTCCATTGTAAGCCACAATGACTTCCCCATATAAGATACAATTCTTCATATTTCAAACCACAGGGTCTCCAAATCTGTTCCATTGTTTTGTTTCTTCATTTCTAGCAATATAGCCATCCATGATGTCATCTATTGTCAACCATAGTCACTTTCAGTAGCAACATCGAGGTTCAAAGAGGTTCCTAACCACCAATACCTTAGCATTACATTCTGGGCTGCCCACATGAAGTTCTCAGTGCTATGAACAATCTGCCTAGAAGAAGTAATCACTAATGTCAACCTCATCATTTCTGATTTTGGGAAGTGTGACGGGGTGCTGGCACAATTTTGTCCTGTAATTAAGCTTTGGTTGGTCATTTGCTCCACGTACTAGAATCTTACCAATCACTTTATTATGCCCGCCATTGCTTCCTTGTCTTGCCAGCTGACCCACAGCCAGTGTGAAGTGTTTGTGGTTTGAGTTACAGAGAGAAAGTGCTGTAAATGGAAACTAATACATCAGACACATTCTATATACCCAGCTCCATTTACGCGCCACATATTAAATGCATCAGTCATCCTCTTTCTAAGCACTGGATTCTATTACTGCTCTAAATCTGCAATCTTGGCAAAAATCTAACTACAATTAAAAACAGAACATAGTAAAATTAATCATCGGAATAGCCTTATGATATTTTAGGAAGATTTTGCTTCTCTTTTTTTAACCCATTGCTGATAAATACTAAAAAGCTTTAATATTGGAGACATAATTGACTGCCTGGTGAGAAGCGGTTAATCTGAATTGCGTTTTCACATTTCATAGAATCATCTATGACGTTGACAAGAGTTCATCAGAATCATATGTATTTTATAACCAGACGTATTTTGAGCCATGATGCATATTAATTGTTTCAGTTTTATTAATTTCAGGAGTCAAAGATGATTAACATATAAATAACTATAAGCGGATGACGGTATACGATGACAGCTCTATGGAGGGATTATGAGGATTTTTCATGTACATCCTCGTTACAATACCTGATGTGCGCATATTGAAGGGATCTGGTTTGCTTTGCCTGCAGGGCAGCATGTAGAGTAATGGTCACCCCTTAAGACTCTTGCATTATATATGAGTATATGTTGTTCTTATCAATATCCACGTGATATAGAGTGATTGTCACCACATCGTGTATAAAGCACCAGCAATAATACATCTAGTAGCTGGTCTTGTAATGGCTTCTTGTGGAGCGTAGTCACAGCCAGAGATCAGTATCATTTGGAAATGGAAACAGAGCTTTAAGATCCATCAAGGTATTCAGATGCAATTAAAATGATTAAGGTTGGAGTGAGCGGCGCTTGTAAATATTCTGAATATAAACAGTCTGCCACAAGCTGCCATTTGTTCTGAATTTTGGATTTTGCTTGCCATTGTTGATAGGTGCCAAGACCTTGCGATGAAGGTGAATCAGATTATACAGATTAGATTTCTGCTATAGCGCCAGTTGAAGCTCTGTGCACATTGTGTATGAGCTAATACTCAGAGAAAAGTTCTCTGTGTACTTATAAAAGGTACATATATCGCTATTTTGGATGTCCTTTTGGCCTCTATCTGTATTGTCTATATGTACTGTTTTTGTAAAATATAGAAAAATGCTGCAGTATTTTCATGTTCTAATTGTATTAATAGACAGCAGGCTTTTCTTGGGCCTTCACTAGAGGTGTTTGTATTGATTGTTGTGCCCAATTTTAATTTAATACTTAGTTGAACCGAATCAATAACAGTGCCCAATTTTCCAGTAGGATCTGTATAGCTAGTACGCCAGGAACTTTATAACCTGCGTCAGGAACTGTATAGCTAATGCTCCATGGCCTGTCAAGGACCAACCCTTGGTGGTAAGGGGAAACATTGTTATAATTCCTCGCCATACAAGCCTTGATCAATGCTCCACAATGCTCTGATTTCTTGAGGGCTACTTTCACCTTCAGTCATAATAAGAACTAAGGTCCTTGAGCACCTTAAGTAAAGTAAGAGGCATGCATGACCACTAAGGCCTCTCCACACTTGCAATGCAGATCATGTAAGGACGCAATCCGTAAAAAACTGACAATTTTTTCTGCATTTTTGGTCCTTTGTTCCTTGGAGTCATTAGCGTTTTTGCGTTTTTCACGTGCGTGTTTTTGTTTTTCTTGCGTTTTCGCTGCGTTTTTCATGCACATTTCTTAAATCACATGATTCTTAAATCGGTACTTCCTGCCTTTTTTCACATCACCTAGCAATCCATCCATTTAAAATGCATTGCACTCGCATTGCTCGCGACTGCAATGCATTTTTGATGCGTCTCTGTAGACTTGAATGGGGCATGAAAAACGCAAGTGAAACGCCAAAGTAGAGCACGCTGCGATTTTAAAGTGCTTGAATAAAAAGCGCATTCATTCTTGTGAAAAAAAACACAGATAAGGACAAGCCCATTGGAAACAATGGGGCAGAGTGCAATGCAAGTTCTGCGCGTCAAAAGCATGCGCAGAACACGCGTGTGAAAAACGCTTGAGTGGAAGAGGCCTTAGAGAGTCCCATAGAGATATATAGATCAGCCATCAAATATGTACAGCAGTCCTCTACTAACAACGAATCCTTGGACACTTGCAAACCTTTTAAGTAATTCCCAATCCAAGATTTTGTTACAAATTGAATCAAACTAGAGAATATTAGTCTTAATAAGATAATGTAATGTAGGGTACTGGTTGTCATTATCCATGGTAGAATAACTTTGCTGAAACACTGCATCTTTTTTTATACTGTTTATTTGAGGAAAAACCAAAACCACATAATAAGCCACAAAGCTTCTAGTAGTTTCTATAAAATATTTACAAGAATTTTTATTCTGCCAAACTCCATGAAAACCTTATGTCTGATCTTTCCCAGCACTGTCATTTGTCATGCATCGCACGATTAATTATTAGTTATCATCAGGCCACGCACCCCATAATTCTCAGACAGCTCTCCATTTGGTGACTGCTAATGATCAAATCAAGACACCAAGTTGTAAAAACATAAATTGAGAATTGAAATAAAGGACAAGCACAGGAGAAAAATAGAGCACAAGCAATAGGCCCGCTGCCAGTGTGTCCTGATTGACCTTGATGAATGTTAATAGCCCGGTAAATGACTGAAGCTATAATTGTAAATTGTATTTTTATGAAAAATGCCCATTCTCTCTGTCTTCATTTACTCCTTAGCAACATTAAAGATCAGTGCAGCAGAGCATGGAGACAGCAAGCCTTGCTCTGAGCCGGCAAAGGTAGCGTGTCCTGCTTCACTTATGTCTCCCTTATTAACCCCATTTTCTTATGTACAATTCAGCTTCCTACACAGCAATATGAAGTAACATGGACTGTGACTGAAAATACAGGATGTCTATAGATGGGGGGCAAAAATGTAAAATGTGCACATATGGCCATGTTGACTTGTCAAATAGCATGGATTATATTAGACTTTTGAAAGTGTTGGGTACATAATTGGAAATTGTTGCTACTTAATAACTTATATTTATGTAGCTATTCACACGCAAACAAAGCATTTTTATAGTAATTGAAAGTAAGTCGGTCTGTTAGGTTTCAATCAAGACTATCATAGGTTGCTTTAGAGGTCATTGTCATCTCTTAAACATTCCAAACCTCAACGATTTAGAAATGGGTGGTACCTCATAATTTAAGCACGGACTTCCAATGTTGCAGGGCATTTCAAGAGCAGAGTTGAAAATACAGGTCTTGATAACTGTCCCCAATGATGTTACAGTATATATAATGAAGAATGAGAACTAAAGAGCCACACAGAAATCATACAAAATTACAATACTATCTATACAATGTAGATGAAGAAAAAAAATATTTTCAGAATGTACTTTGGGTGTCAAGTTAAATTTCACTGGAGCCACCTGAGCATTGTTGCCTTCCAATAGCTGATGGTAGTTGTAAGATTCTACTCTGAAACTTTCATTGATTCTCCTTTTCCCCATCTCCTTACACCTAACCAATTTCCCTGATCAGTGACAGAAACCTTTGCAGCAATCGGGGAAACTGGCGGACAGGCAAGAACAACCTAGAAGATTCATGTGCTGGGGCTGTTATGGGGCCTCAAGCAGGAGATCTGGCCATGGCTGTTGTGGCGCTATATGTAAAAGCTGAAAATAAAAATGATGAGGTAGCTCAGATTCAGGCCACAGGCCTCGTGGTTGACATTTTTGTTTTAAAATCTTGCCGCTTTAGTTGTTCATTAAAGGCACAATCTGCCACAATGGGAGTGACTCTCTACTGAATACACACATATCATCTATCCTACTACTCATATTTCTCATGAATATTTCTTTGTGATCTACATTTCAGGCATCATTTAATGTTAGATTCAGCTTCTTATAGTAAATTCAGCCACTTCCATCCGATATAATACCAGACCAATAAATAATATTAATAATAATAACCCCTTAAAAACCAGGCCCTGTTTTGTTTTTGCATTTCCATATTTTACTCCTCACTTTCAAAAATCTATAACATTTTTATTTTTCTATATACAGAGCTGTGTGATGGCTTATTTTCTGTGTAACAAATTGCACTTCATAGTGATGGTATTGAATATTTGATGCCTCGTACTGGGAAAATTCCAAATGCAGTGAAATTGGTTCAAAAAAGGCATTTGCACAATTTTCTTGTGGGCATGGATTTTACAGCTTTCACTGTGTTCCCCAAATGACATGTCTATTTTGTTCTTTGCGTTGGTGCAATCAAGGGAATCCCAAATTTGTATAGGTTTTATAATGTTTTCATTCATTTACAAAAAATAAAACCTTCTGTACAAAGAAAATTCTTAATTTTGCCATCTTCTGGCGCTAATAACTTTTTCATACTTCCGTATATGGAACTGTGGGTGGTGTCATTTTTTGTGACTTTTAATGACATTTCCAATTTTACCATTTGAACGACTGTACAGGATTTTGATCACAGGAGCGACGATCGCCGCTGGCAGCTTTGCCTGTGGCGATGGCAGTGCAAACAGCAGCGAATGGTGCTAGCACTAATCGCGGTTGTTATCCGGATATGCAGAGGACTTAGCCCATGAACCCTCTCCAAACATTGGCAGGTGATGTATGACATACTAGTTCCTCACAAGTCGTTAAGGGGTTAAATAAATCTAGTCAGTCAAAGTCAAGTTTATCACCCAGCATACTTTATGATAAATAAGCAACATTTTCAGTTTATACTGTATAAAAGCCACCTACATGAATAATTGTTTTCTCTTCCCGGCAAACCGACCATGTTTGTGCTACTTATCTCCACAAAAACAGTCCATGTGTCATCTACTTACCATCTCCCCCCAAAAATCGGAAAGCTGGCAAATAATGTCACTAGCTTGTGCCAACCCTTTGAAGTGTCACATGATTTTGTTAACTACCAACAGATCTGTAAATAGTGACTGCACAAGCATGACAGCTGTTTTTAATAACCCAATAGACTTATATGGGAGGGCCGAGGCAAGAATCGGACCTGCTCTGATTTTTGTGGCAGTCGGCTCACACCCAGGGCTGTGGAAGCCACAGCTTTGTGTATGATCCCATAGAAATACATGTACACATCCCAGAACAAAGTTTTGAGAAATTAATAGGCAGAAAAATTTATTTGTTGGATCCTCATTCTGGGGGGCTGGGTTTGAGCCCTTATGGTCTAAAATTGCTGATCTACCCTAAGGACAGGTGATCAATATACAATATGAATCCTAAAATACCTATTTAATCCTAAAGTTTGGATATATAGGGGTAGATTTATCAAGTGTCTGAAAGTCAGAATATTTCTAGTTGCCCACGGCAACCAATCACAGCTCAGCTTTCATTTTATAAGTGCTCATGAATATTTTAAAGGGGAGCTGTGATTGGTTGCCATGGGCAACTAGAAATATTCTGACTTTCAGACACTTGATAAATCTACCCCAATGTATCAAAAGAATTAGGTGAGAGAGATGTGTTATATATCTTACAGCTCACAGGCAATGGACATTTCTTGACAGAGTATTGACTATACAAGTAAATACTAATAAAAACGTAAAATGTGTAGCTCTCTCCATCTACTCTCTAGGCTTCCATATAAATCAGTGGGGAAAAGTAATCTGTACATATAGTAACAGAATCATTTTTCATATACAGTAAATCCACTACGGAATAGATGGGGCAGCTGCTGGGAATATCTTGATTAATTGCTGGAGCTTCGGTTACTAATATTCTTACGGCACGTCAGTTCTGATCTGTGAGCATGATGCCTCCACCAGTCCTAACAACAAGATTGCATTTTCTGTGTTTTCCTAGTAGTGTGTGTAAGTGATAATTAGATTTAGAATATCTTTTTGTTACATATGTGCAAAATGAGGTTTTGGCAGATGTGCTCGGAGTCCCCCCTGAGCAGTGTATTTGGAATAGTACAAGCCTCCAGCAGAGATATGCTTGATTAATTACAAAGTGGTCCAGGCAAAACCAGAGGGCTCTCATGCTCAAGCTGGAACCAGCTGTTTACTGAATTCCAAATACCTGATTTAAAGCATCACCAATAAGGGCATGCCGAAAATTAAATTTACGGCAGATATTGATTCATGCTGTTGAACACCTCTGAAATGATTTCTTTGATGAAAATGGCTACAGTTTTCTAGGCATTTATGTTTGTTTGCCAAAAGTCTTACATGAATACTGTAAACAAGAGTTTTGGCAGAGTTGTATGCTGAGTGATGAGACTGCCGTAGATCACCAGAATGGGGGGTCCTATGGGGTCACAGTTACCTCCATAGTACACCTTGTCACTCCCCGAGATGAATTGAGCAGATGGCCGCTCATGTCTGTTTTGCTCCATTTATCTCTATGGAGCTGGCAGAGGTTGCGGAGCATAGAGACATGCTAGACGAGCAACAGGGTGTATCTGGAAATGCTCATCAAGTTATTTGATGATTTTTATTAAAGGGGCTATCCAGTTTTTAAAAATGTATCAATTATGCTTTGGATGCTGGTAAATGATTGCCGTAGTTTAAGATCAGTGAAGGTCTATCTATTTATCTATCTATCTATCTATCTATCTATCTATCTATCTATCTATCTATCTATCTATCTATCCAGTTGATTTTAATCCAATCAATCCTTTTCTTCCTGTGACCGGTCACAGCCTTTCTTTTATTCCATTGTTTCCGGCTTCAATAGCTGCCATAATCATTTTCTAGGACAGCTATTATGGGCACCACAGAATTGACCAGGAGCAAGTGGTTAATGGGTGCTAATGTAATCCATTGAAAACATCTGCAGTATTTTCACATAACTCAGAAACCGCTTTGCACTTTGTCTGCTTTATTGGCTTATACATCTCTTTCCAAATTGTGTTCCTGCCAGTGTCTACTATCACCTTGAGCGGCTTGGTATATCATTGCTGAGGACGCAGGGCATTCCGGGACAGGAGCACATAAGTGATTATGGCACCTTGTCCCACCCATGCCTTTTCCCAATCCGCCTTGAAAGTTTAATGCACAGTTTTATTATTGGTTGTTATATATGGGACACACTGGATTGATATATGCTCTAAATAGCTCATGCATCAGCAGATCTAAAACCAGACCAGGAGAATGGCTTATAGCTCTGTCAAAGTGTCAGACAAATGTAAAAAATAAAATGCTGACCAACCAAGCAATACTCCAATATCCCCCATAAAACACACCCGTCTATATACAGTGCCTGTCAGCTCCGCGCGTTTGGTAGTAAAATATGATTTCTTACTGATGACCAAATTAATAGATGTGTAAGATAATGCCATAAAGTGAAGCCCTTGTCTAAGGTCAGGCCCTATGTTATGTTGGAGACTTCTATTAGATGCAATTTCTTATCACCATTGCTACATTTTTAATACAGAGTAACTGCAATGCCTTTTATTAATGTGCCTCTAATGTGCCGATGTTACATATGGTTAAGGCTCTAAGTTCAGTGTATGAAACTCAATCTACATTCTGGTCAATATACCAACCTTACCCCACTAAACTGACGGATTTTGATGCAGTAAACATTTGGCCGCGGGAGGGAGAGTAAGAATAAAATTGCACAAGCGTTTTCAGTCATGGACTCGTTTTTATGGATTTAACACTGTGCCAACATCAGAAATCCGTTAAACAAGGAAGAGACTCCTTGCATAATATATCATTAAGATGCTCCGGGTCCAGTCTTCAATTTTCAGAAAGTCAAATTCGGCCAGAATACAGTAATTTGTTTTTAACCCAAGAACTTGTTGATATAAATATAAAAAATAGCTATTTTCTGTGCCTTTTGGTAATGCCTCATGCACATAACCAGCTCACGACTGTCTATAGTGCATGGTCAGAGTGTGGTGGGTACACAGTGTCTCGCCACACCATAACCGAACTATGCAGCCACACCACAAAATATAGAACAGGTTCTATTCCACTTAGCTTCCTATGGAGTTGAAAGGGGTGATAAGGTCAGACCCCCATGTCCACCATGACAAGAATGGGCCGCAAATCCGGCCTGGTTTTAAGTCCTTTCATGTGCATTAGGTATAGTAGACATTTTGGTAATAGATGTTGTCCAATCCAAAAGTCACCATGAGAAGAAACATGAAGGAGCACCGCAAGGAAATATCTTGGGATTCACTTGACTAGCACTGCTAGGTAGAAGATATCAGTGGAGGGCACCAGTGTACACAATATCCTAGCTGGTGCTCAGCTGAAGAGCAAGTCCATATAACATAAAATAAGAAAAAGCAGCGGCATTCTCCGATCAGATGAAATCAGGGTTCTTTATTAAGTTTGTGTGGCAGTGCGGGGAGGATGCCAAAACATGTCAGGCAACGGGCCTTCTCGCAGTTTTGTGCTTTTTCAAGCCTCTCCAGAAAGCGCATACCCACGCAAAATGGCCATTGCCTGCCGTGTTCTGGTGCCCTCCCTGCACTGCCGCACAAACTTTATAAAGAGCCTTGATTTCATCCAATTGGTGAGTGCCACTGCTTTTTCTAATTTTATGCTGCATTTTGTCCAATCCATTTCAAACTAGAGGATGTTCTAGTTTGATTTGCTTTACATGAATCACCCATACAGTATAGTTTATTATGATTGTTAAGTTTACTAAGATCATTAAAATGGAATGGTAAATGAAAGCAACTTTGCCATGAAAACGTTTGCAGCCTGCATTTGGGATTTGTTAAAATTCTTTATCATTTGCAATGTTTATAACTTCTCCTCCCCCAGTTACCATTTAAAGAAGACTTGTCAGGTCTATTTGGGAACCTAAATCAACTACAGGTCCCAAACTGATCTTTTTGAAGTTCTTACATGTAAAAAAATAAACTTTTATTCATACCTAGATGTCCAATGAGGCACATCTGACTTGCAAGAGAAGAGGCTAAAAACCTCATGTCTGGATGCAAGTAGAGTCCCTGATTCACTGCACATGTTCCATAGCTACGGCACTTGCTCAATGTAGACGGAGTGTTATATGCCGGCTTCACTTGCTGGAAAGCACTGGTGCCGAGAGAGATTTGGGACACTAAACCAACGATGCATAAGGAACAAATCCCCCTTGCAGGTTCCCTATAAGGCACTCTCTCTTTATAATCTCCACCTGAGTGTTGACACACCTTCATTATTTTGTAACGACTCCATTATGATGCAGTATAATACTGCTGTGTGAAAATGGGCCAAAGCTGTTAATTGATTTTTTTTTTATAATAGACTCAATTTTTTTTTAGAAAATATATTTATACCGACATGAAATATGATCTCTGTTAATAGTGTAATTTTATTTTAGCACAATGTAGAAAAGTGTTAGCACACCGTTGGCAATTTGGGAATTCCTTAATGCATATGACACAAATCTGTGTCATGTGTTAATGAAGCACTTTGTTCATTAGCACCATCCATGACTGTGACACTCGATATCTCTATTCCAGAAGAATGTAGGATTAGTAAAGAAGATTCACAAGGATAGCAGAAAGAAAAGAAAATATTTGTTACTGTCAAAGATCCAGGCACGGTTTCCTTGGGCCCTGGGGCCCCCCAGCTGCTACTCATATTCCTAATGATAATGTTCATTGTGTTGCTGTCTTAGTAACAAATGGGAATCAGTCTACACTGTCGATGGCTGAGGCTTGGGTTACATGGGTTTCAGTCATGCTTTTATTTTACTCTACCTTTTGTCAACACTGTTGGGATAATTAGTCTCTATATTTGCTGACCCTTGACCAAACAGATAAAATAAAATAAGGGACAAAATGCAGCAGGGTGACATTCCCAACATGAAATCTAGCTAGCGCCATAGAAAACTATAGGGACACTGGGAGAGGTATAAAGTAATAAATTATTGTGAGTAAAATCAACATTGTAACATACGGTAGTTCATCTAGCTTGTATACAAAATTAGCATATCTATCCAGTATTTTAACAACCTGGGCAAAGTCACTCCAAATTGATATGTAAAGCAACTATAGACTGGTGCCATGACTAAACTTCTGTGGGGATTTCGCATAGTATAGCCTTCACCATAATGCATAGGTAAGTAGAAGTATATACAACAGATCAGAAATTACGATGATTCGGTCATCGCAACCTTTGTGAAGTTATTGTTTGTTTTAAAACTGTTTTTATTAGGTACATAAAAAATTCACATAAACATTGACAGTTGTAGATATATCGTACCAATTTTTTATAGTATACTTACATTCTGTATTTAACGGTAACATGACAAATAAGCAGGTATGTTCAATATAAGTAATACTTAGTCAAAAGTGATATGGTAGGGGTAGTAAGGGAAGGGGGTGGGTGGGAGGGGTAGGAAGGTAAGTAACTAGAGATGAGATAATGGAATCTGCAACCTTATCGAGCTTTATTTTTGTGGGCTATCCAAGGCGACCAAATGCGTAGGAATCTCTCTCTGGAGCCAGAAGACCAATGCGCTAATTCTTCAAATCTGCAAAGTTCATTTACTTTTTCAGACCATTGTGCTATAGAGGGGGAGTTGCTTGATTTCCAGTACTTGGGGATAAGTAGCTTAGCTGCTGTCAGTAAATGGGTGTGGAGGTGGGTGTGTCCCAGTATGAAGCCATTGTCTGGAATTCCTAATAAGTTGGCTTTAGGTGATTTAGGAATGTGCATGTCGCAGATTTTCCCGGTTGCCTCAAGGACCGCGTCCCAGAAATCTTCTATTACCGGGCAGGACCACCAGATATGTGTCATATCCCCTGTGTCTAGTCCACATCTCCAGCACGTACTGGGTATGTCTGGGTTTATTTTATGTAGCCATGACGGTGTTTTGTACCATCTAGTGACTATTTTATAATGATTTTCTTTGATTCTAATACATCTAGAGTAGCCATTGGAGTTACGCAATAGACTTTCAATGTCCTCCTTAGAGAAGGAGGTCTGTAATTCTTTTTCCCATTTGTGAACATAAGAGGGGGTTTCTTGTTTTCCCAACAGTAGTATAGCTTCATAACAACTTGATAATAATTGTTTATATAAGGGTTTCTTGTTTGCCAGTGCTACTAGCCAGTCAGCGGGTCGGGATTTCTGCCATAACGTCGCTAAAAATCTATTACATACATCTGTAAAGTTGTGGATGTGGATAAAGTTTTTGAGCAGAAGCCCTGTCTTTCTAGTTAGGTGGTGTTCGTCTACGGATTCTACATCTGCGAAAAAGGAGAACACAGAATACTGGTGTAGGCGACTCCAAAAGGAATCATAATGGTATCTTTTTGGTAAGACCATATATGGAAGCAAACTCATGGGTAGTAGTTCTAATGGTAACCCCTCTATTCCTATTTTGTCTCTTACTTCTCTCATAGTCTGGAACATCCCCTCATGTAAAGGACTTGTGTGTTGTTCCGCTTTTTGCAATGGTGTAAATCCCCATATTCGGGCTCTGTCACTCTCGGTCCAAGTGGAGTTCTCTAGGGAGTTATATAGGCTAGCTTCAGGAGATTGTGTGATAGAAATCACCCTAGCTAACTGAGTGGCCTTGTAATAGCTAAGCATTTCTGGATATCCAATACCACCTAATTTGGCTCTCTGTGCAAGTAATCTCGTGGGTATTCTAGCCCTTTTTCCTTTCCAAAGAAAGTTAGCGAAGATTCTGGAAACTTTAGTGAAAAAAGTTTTGGGTAGTTTCGTGGGGAGAGTTTGGTACAGATAAAGAAACTTAGGGAGTATGTATGCCTTTAACAAATTCTTTCTCCCCCACCATGACATATATGGAATTTTCAGATGCTCCAACTGAGATTTGGTTTGGGAGAGTAGAGGAGTATAGTTGATTTCGTTTAATTTGTTCACATCAGAGGTAAGGTTTATGCCTAAGTATTTTATACTCTGTCTCTGCCATTTATATGGAGTGTTTTGGCTCAGTTTTTGGATAGCCTGGTCTGGTAGGGTGATGTTAAGTAACTCTGATTTAGAGAAATTAACTTTAAAATTAGAGAGCTCTCCAAATGCCTTGAATAGGTCCGTGACTATTGGCAGGGCTTGGGAAGGGTTAGTCATAATTATCAATAAATCATCTGCGAAGGCAGCTGTTTTGTGGGAGTAATCTCCTATCTGGAAACCTTTTATCAATTGTAGAGATCTAATTTTCCTTATTAGCGTCTCCATAATTAGGATAAATAATGTGGGGGAAAGAGGGCACCCCTGTCTTGTCCCATTTTTAATATTGAAATAGGAAGAAAAGGATCCGTTGACTCTTACACGAGCCGTGGGAGCCTTATACAGCGTTAAGATGGCATGAACAAATTGGTCAGGTATACCAAAGCTCGAAAGAGTGGCCATAAGAAAGGGCCAGCTAACCCTGTCAAAAGCCTTCTCGGCATCCGTGCCAAGAAGGACTAACGGGGTTTTTTGTCTAGTTGCCAGTTCTATTATTCTAACTAACCTACACGTATTATCCCTGCCTTATCTACCAACTACAAAGCCCGTTTGTTCCAATCCTATTAAATCAGGTAAAATGCTTTTAAGTCGTTCCGCCATAGCCTTGGCCCACCATTTTAAATCATTGTTAAGGAGAGAGATCGGGCGGTAGTTACCACAAAGTTTAGGGTCTTTCCCTTCCTTATGTATAATGGTGATATGGGCCTCTTGAGATTGTTTAGTAAGATGTTCTCCGTTCAGGAGAGCATTGCATAAACGAGTGAAGTGAGGCAAGAGCGTGGATTGGAACATTTTGTAATAAGAAATAGGCAGGCCATCTGGACCTGGGCTCTTTCCTGATGGTATGGATTTTAGCACTTTACTCAATTCCTCCTCCGTGAATGGTTGGATTAGACTGAGTACTTGGTCTCTGTTCAATTTGGGTAGATTACAAGATTTTAAAAACTCCTCTATTCTGAGCTCCTTCTCCCCTTTGGATAATTTATCCGCTGGGTCCTTAATATTATATAATTCCTCATAAAAGGTACGGAAGGCCTCCGCTATGCTTTCCGTATTGGTGACTGCCTCTCCGGATTCATTAAGTATTGTTTTGATGCTAGCTTTCTCCCTTTGTTTATGCACTAGGGCAGACATCATTTTATTACCCTTATCCCCGTGGGCATATTGTTTAAATCGAATCGCTTGTAACGCTTTAAGTGAGGACACATTTAAGAGATCTTTCACTTTGTTACGCAAGTCCGTTAAGGCCTCTAGGGTGTCGGGATTCTGGTTCGTTTTGTGCGATGATTCAAGTTCAGCTATGTTAACAAGTAGCTCGTTAAGCTTCTTGTTTCTAATTTTCTTAGTATAAGAGCCTAAAGAAATCATTTCCCCTCTAATTTGCATTTTGTGTGCATCCCATAGTATTGGGAGTGGGAGCCCATTGTCACTGTTTTCAGAGAAGCATTTATTGATAAGAGCCTCAATCCTCTCTCTATTTGCCGGTTCAGCTAACAGCGTCTCATTTAGTCTCCAGCACCACTCACCTTTAGTTGTATTTTTGAGATTGATCTTGATCCCAATAGGGGCGTGATCAGAAACGTGAATCGAGCCTATTTCGGCTGTTTTAACCTGGGATAGCTGTTTCTTGGGAACAAATAAATAATCTATCCTATGATAAGTATCATGGACGGGAGAGTAGAAAGTGAAGTTTTTTGTAGACGGGTTAAGAAGCCTCCATACATCTACTAACCCCAAGCTCCCTAATGCTCTAGTGATCTTAGCCAGTTTCCTGAGCGAAGGTGTTTGTGTGCCCGTAGAGTCTAATGAGGGTTGAAGAGAGACATTAAGGTCTCCTCCTAAAATAATAATACCCTCTGTAAATAGACGAAGTTTCTCGAGTGTCTGAGCAATCCACTTGGCCTGGCCAGTGTTCGGCGCATACAAATTTGCTAGTGTCACTATTGAATCTCCAATGGAGCCTTTAATGAATAGAAATCTTCCCTCAGGATCTTTAAATTCAGACAGGAGGGAAAAGGGAAGGTTCTTATGGACCGCGATGCTTACTCCTCTGGAAGCTTTCTGATAAGTACTGTGGTACCACAAGTGGAAATCCCTCATTGGTAGGTTAGGGGTTCTATTGTTTTTAAAGTGCGTTTCTTGTAAGAACAAGACGTCCGCTTTGAGATTTTTGACTATGCGCCAAATCTGACCACGCTTCTGTGGCGTGCCCATCCCTCTCACATTATAGGATATCACATTATAATCTCCCATCATTATTACCTCAATAGGGCTGGCCCCCAGAAATAATCCCGGACTGCGCCAATACTCATCTCATGGGAAGGGAGGGTGGGGGAAGGGTTACTGAAAACAATAAACCATATAACATAGAACATATAGTAAAATTGGGTATCCGCTCTTAATCTCTTCACTCTGGAGCTAACTTTCCTGTTGTTCTTTAGACTAGTATTTCCTAGTGAAGGTGTGTTAACTCCCTTTCTCCAGCTCCGGTAAGGCCGGCAGTGGGGGGGGGGGAGGGAGTCAATTTTGTAAAGCAAGACCTTAAACGGGACTCCTCGTACGGGACCTCTAAGAGGAGCTTATATGGGTTAGGTTATTGTAACACAACTTAAAAGTCAAATTATTGTCCATAAACTGAACAACCTCAAAAGTAACTTCTTAGACTAAATATCTAGAACCTGAGGCTCTAGCATACTCTTTCCTCAGCAGATAACATTCTATTATTTACTGCATGGATCAAACAATCCAACAATAACTCGGATACACTATGAACTCACTCCTCTATAGCTTCCTGGAGATAACGAGTTCATGTGCTCTCATGGTGTCGCTTCGTTGTTCTTCGGTGGTTTCTTGCTTCTGGGTGACTTGTATTTCCCTACTGTATTCCAAGCTGGTGTGGTAGGGAGAGCTGGAAGCTTGAGTTCTTGCATCGATGGAAGCCATGATGGGATATCCATGGGTTGTATTCCCAATAAGGGCCAGGCTGTTGATAGATCTCCTGGTGTTCTGATGATGATTTGTTTGCCGTCCTTCTGTATGCTAAGACCGAAAGGATATAACCACCTAAAGGGGGTGTGAGAGGCTCGCAAAGCATCTAGTAGTGGTTTGAGGGTTCTCCTCTTGGCCAGTGTTGTCGGAGCAATGTCCTGGTAGAAAGATATGTTTACATCTTGATATGTCACAGTTCCTTGTTCTCTGCTGGCTCTCAAAATGGCGGCCGCATCTGTGAAATGAAGAAGACCACATACAATATCTCTTGGAGGTTCTCCCGCTCTGGGCTTGGCTCTGAGCGCCCTGTGTATGCGCTCTATTTTTATGGTTTCTGCCTTCTCTTGCCCTAGGAGATTAGAAAAGATTTCTTTGGCTATGACAGGCAAAGTCTCATGAGCATGTACTTCGGGGAGGCCCCTAATACGGACATTCTGTCTCCTGCTCCTGTTCTCGAGATCTTCAGCTCTGGACAGGGCTTCATTAATCAAATCATAATGTATTTGCAGTGAGTCTTTCACTTTTGAATTAAAAGACAGTATGTCTGTTTGAGTAAGTTCCACCTGCTCCAAGCGGTTCCCCAGATGTTTCATGTCCGATTTAATTTCTGCCAGGTCCCTGGCTATCGGGTCGAGCGCCTGTAGCAGGGTGCGTCTGATAAAGCCTCTGGAGGCTGGTGCGGCATATGCCGAGTTAATATCTCCCCCATTGTCAGACAGATCTCCCGTGCTCTCCATCTCTGAATCCTCTTCAGTACCTGTTCTCGACGCGGGCGCCATCTTAGATGGCCGCGCGGGGGATTCGCGTATCTTTCTTCGCAAGAATTTCTCCAGGTCGGCTTGATTTTTCACACCTTTAGTTGTTCCTGGTGTATCTTTAGCCTTCTCCTTGTTGTTCTTGCCCATATTAAGCAGGCTGCTTTCACGCTAGAAGAGGTCCCGTACTCGGTGAAGTGAGGAGCGCAGAACTATGCGGCCATCACTCTCAGCGGTCAAGCTCCGCCCCCCAACCTTTGTGAAGTTAGATCTGGCTTTAAGATGTAGGCAAAGAGACTTGGTGAGGCATGAACGTTGTAATTTTCGATCTTTTGTATATACTTCTACTTACCTATTCATTACGGTGAAGGCTATACTATGTGAAATGTTCACTAAAATAAAATAGAAAGAATTCTAAAATAGAAAGAATCTTTGTGTGTGCCATGATTTTAGATTGGATATATTTGTATGGAGAATCTCACATTGTAGCACCACCATTACAGAGTGTGTGGTTTCTACTGTTCTAGATGATAAAATTCAATGGGGGTCATGTATCATGATTGAGCATTGTTTCAAGTTGTCTTTTTTTCTTGGTCTGTCCTCACATAATTCCTTGCGGGAAATTTATCAGGGCCAGAAAACTGGAGTAAGAGCCCTTAAATAATCGCAATTATAATCAAACTGCCAGTAATTGCAATTATTTCCCCCTTTAAGCCAAGTGGGTGTGGAGGGTTATGAGGGGGGCACGGTCAGCGGCGGATTTAGCCAGCATGGAGCTTAGCTGTAAAGTCAAAAGTACTACTTTTTAATGGATCAGTGGCCATGATCGTTTCTTTAATGGATTATGTGACCAATACATTAAAAAGTAAAGCATGTTGTAGTAATACCCATTTTTCATGAATCAATCATCGACTATAGTTTATTAGAATATGTGAAAAATAGATGCAAATTGGCTTTGGAAAAAGGAAGAGAACAAGAACCGTCACATTTGAATGCAGAAGGCCACACTCTTCTCACTTTCTTCTAATCTAGAACACATCTATGTTTAGCAGATTCAAAAATGTAATTATATGGGGTATGTGATAGGGATGAGTGGCCAGAACCCAACCTGCAATGTACAGCCCGGACACAAACATTGTGGTTCAGGTCCATTCATCATTAGTCAGGAGTAGGGTTGAGTGGACACAGTTATGTTTGTATGTATGTTTCTTCCATTGTCAGGGTGTGGGGAATGGCTGGCTTCTTCCATGGTCAGGGTGTGGGGAATGGCTGGCTTCTTCCATGGTCAGGGTGTGGGGAATGGTTGGCTTCTTCCATGGTCAGGGTGTGGGGAATAGCTGGCTTCTTCCATGGTCAGAGTGTGGAGAATGGCTGGTTTCTTTCATAGTCAGGGTGTGGAGAATGTCTGGCTTCTTCTGTGGTCAGAGTGTGGAGAATGGCTGACTTCTTCCATGGTCAGGGTGTGGGGAATGGCTGGCTTCTTCCATAGTTAAGGGCTGGGGAAAGGCTGGCTCCTTTCATGGTCAGGGTGTGGGGAATGGCTGGTTTCTTTCATGCTCAGGGTGTGGGGAATGGCTGGCCTCTTCCATGGTAATGGTCTGGGGAATAGCTGGCTTCTTCCATAGCCAGGGACTGGGGAATGGCTGGCTTCTTTCATGGTCAGGGGGTGGGAAATGGCTGGCTTCTTCCATGGTCAGGGTGTGGGGAATGGCTGGCTTCTTCCATGGTCAGGGTGTGGGGAATGGTTGGCTTCTTCCATGGTCAGGGTGTGGGGAATAGCTGGCTTCTTCCATGGTCAGAGTGTGGAGAATGGCTGGTTTCTTTCATAGTCAGGGTGTGGAGAATGTCTGGCTTCTTCTGTGGTCAGAGTGTGGAGAATGGCTGACTTCTTCCATGGTCAGGGTGTGGGGAATGGCTGGCTTCTTCCATAGTTAAGGGCTGGGGAAAGGCTGGCTCCTTTCATGGTCAGGGTGTGGGGAATGGCTGGTTTCTTTCATGCTCAGGGTGTGGGGAATGGCTGGCCTCTTCCATGGTAATGGTCTGGGGAATAGCTGGCTTCTTCCATAGCCAGGGACTGGGGAATGGCTGGCTTCTTTCATGGTCAGGGGGTGGGAAATGGCTGGCTTCTTCCATGGTCAGGGTGTGGAGAATGGCTGGCTTCTTCCATGGTCAGGTTTTGGGGAACTGCCGGCTTCTTCCATGCTCATGATGTGGGGAATGGCTGGCTTCTTCCATGCTTAGGATCTGGGGAATTGCTCGCTTCTTTCTTGGTAAGGGTCTGAGGAATTTCTGCACTGGACCATTTTGAACAGTGTATCCTGCATTTTGAAGACTTCGCAATTGACTGATTACAAATTTTGGTTTTGTTCATTCATAGTATTAGATTTTGCCCCATAATGTGTTAAAAGTGTTGCTAAAAATTAGGAAAAAAAATATCTGGACTTCATCCTGTAAAAGAGCCAATCTTATCCATTGGTTGTCACTTGAATGTTGTTTCCCACATATGACATATGCCACATTTGCTTATTAGTACGTTCTCTCTAAATGTCTATAATTGTCTACAAACAGAACCATGGGGTGTATTGGATACAAACTGAATTGTTCTGCAAATCGCCTGTGGTTTAATAAGTTGTCGTAAATGTCACATAATAAACATTTCTGACAGTAAAGGGCGTAGTGGCAGCCTGGCAAATTGTTCCCGTTGACATCAGCATATTCTCGGCTCTCACTTACTGTAAGGCTCTCTCTCCTTATTGTATCAGCCAGCAAGTACATAATATCTGTGTGTTAAACCAATGGAAGAATCGGAGAGAGCTACAGCTCTTAGCTCCACTCATGCGAAACCCCAAAACATTAGTTTCATCTGTTTAGTAAGTGTTAGGTAGCAGCTATTAATCTTGTGTTGTTGTTTATGTGCTTGTAATTTGCGCGATACAGCTGAAAATATGGTGTAACAACATGGATGCTGTGACACCTGCAGCATGTAATGAGCCGGCCCGTCTGTCTCTTGTTAGGAGCCCCTTGTCAGCTATTTAGCACCTGTGCTGTCTGGAGGTAGCGTTGTTTATTTAACCCAGAGATTACGGACAGCCCAACGACTCCTGGCGGAGTGCAACTGTCGGCGTCTTCATCTTGATTTCTCTTTCAAGCCGTCATTTACCAGCGAGTCAGCGCTGGGATGAGCGAGGGACGAGGGGTTGTGTATAATCATCTGTTATTTAAAGGAGCAATAAGGCCAAAATACACGAAGTACAGAGCTACAATGTGAACTGAAGATGGATAGGACAATGTACTGGGACACTACGGAGAGTCTCCACCAAGGCCCCTGCTTCTTTGTAATGGAATTTCAGCTGAACGCAAACATTTATATTTCTAGCCAAGGTTCGACTATAGAACAATTGGGCCCCTAAAAAATAGGCCCTTTCCTACATCTTTATCCTCATCTTGACTAGTAATGAAAGCACATTAATAAAATAGTTGACAAAGCTGATAAAGACAAGGCATTCACACCTCACTAAACCGTTGCACTTCCTGACCTTGCCCTACATCCTGCTGCAGTGATAATATAGTGTAGTGTTATGGGAATGCTGTAGCCAATCACTGGCTGTGGCAAGATGCTACTTCGGTTAGTGATTGGCTATAGTGGTCACATGTCTCCTTCTCCCACTCATTATGCATCACCCATAACAGTGGGATTTTATTCACCAGGATCTCCATAAAAGGAACCTGTCTCCATAATAATGTAGTTATTGATGAGGCAAGTTATAGTGAAGGAGTAGCAGAGCAGGTAAGATGTAAATCCTATTTCCAAGCAGCATTTCATAGAGCAGCAAGAGCTGAGCAGTATGGAGCAAAAGTAGTTGAGCCGATAGGACACTGTGTACAATGTGTTCATCTTCTCCTGCTCTATAACAATCTGCTCAGCCCCTCTTGCTCTATAACATGTTTCCTGCAGATATGACAATATATACAATCTGCTCATCGCCTCCTGCTCTCTGCAGATAGGACACTGTTTAATCTGCTCCTACTGATCAATGGATGCTTCTTCTGCACTACAACATTCTGCCTATATATAGGACACTATGTAAAATCTGCTTACCTTCTCCTGCTCTATAACATGCTGCGTGCAGATAGGACACTATGCACAGTCTGCTCCGCTTCTTCTGCACTAAGACATGCTGCCTACATATAGGACACTATATAATGTCTGCTTAGCTTCCCCTGCTCCATAACATACTGCCTGCAGATAGGAAACTATTAAAAAAATCTGCTCAGTTTCTCATGCTCTATAACAAACTACCTTTAGATAGAATTACACTTTCCTTATGACAGGTTTCTTTTAAACACTGAAAATATAATTCGGTTGTGAAGACCTTCTTGATCTATTACATATTATGTGAACGCAAATTCAATAGATTTTTATGTCTGTTTGCAAGAAAATATTTTTATTTCCTGACTGTGCAGGTGGTGCCTGACGAATAAAATCTAATTGTCTGGATAAACTTGCAGGGTTTAGAAATCATAATGTGAAAGAGACGCTTTTAATGAAGTGAAAGCCTCAGAATAATTTGGAGCAGGATAAGTGCGTTGTAGAAGACATGTTCTAATATACCCCGGCATTAGAAGAAATTGGATTCACCTAATCAGTTTTTCAGAATGATGCAAAATAATATCAGCATTTTTATCATTGTGGAGATCTCCACTGAAAAACTCATTTAGAGGGACCAGTAAGATATTGCTGGAAACTACTAAGCATCCTCAAGTGTAATTATTACTGTGGAGTGGGGAAAAGGCTTACCTTAAGGATGTACATACGAGGCCGAGCCATATGAATAGCAATACATAACTGATGGTTCCTGCCTCCAGGAACACCTATATACTATATATACTGAGTCCAATGGACTCTGCCACAGTCCTACGTCTGCAAGGCTACCTTCACACAAACATTTGTCCCGAAGCCAAGGATGCCCTGTCAGTGTTTGCAGTTTATCATTGGGTTTTTTTGTCTATGTTTGGCATTGTTTTGGCGCAGTTGTGGTACAAATGGTATTTTGCGATTTTCCATTGTGCCAAATGAATATAGGTCTGTGCAAAGTCACTTTGACAAAGACCCTGTGTGCACCAAATTCATGATTTGCATAGGCGTGTTTTCATTATACGACTGAATTCATGAGTTTGTGATTTTTCAGTTTATGTGCAAGTTTTGCCGCAATTTGACCCACCCTGGTCTATGACCTGTGACTTTTGATAGCATTTTGTGGCTTTTTATGCCACTGTTGCAAACAACCTGCATAACAAAAGACATTGCCAGCAGTGACCAAAAACCACTTTAAAGGAAATCTACCAGTAAGATAACGTAAAATACAGATAAACATACTTACCTAAGTTCCTCTTCATCCTGGCGGTGTTCTTCTCCAAGCTTGACACGTTAGGATCACCTAAAAAAGAAACTTATAATTAGCAGCACGGAGCACAGGGACAAGATGACCTGTGCTTCGGGCAGCTAATTATGCAGCCCCCACACCTCCCTCTCCAAAGCTGGGAGCATGGGAGAGGATCTCACACGAGTGGCGACGTCACTGAGGGCTCCAAAGACTGACAGAGCTGTCGTAAGGAGCCGGCCTAATTATATATTACCCCCAATTAGTCTGCAAAAACAGTCCGTGTGTCACTGGTATGTCATCTGTTCAGGTAGATACACAAAATAAACAGAAGGCCAGTAAATAAGTAGTACATGATTATGTTACCAAGCAACTGATCCGCAAATAGGGATGACACACAGAGGACACCCTAGCAAAGACTAACAAGAATAAGACCTGCAATGAACTTTTTTCAGGGGCACTAGACTCGTTCACAGGGATAAGCAAACCATAGCTATGTGTATGACCACATAAGAATACATGGGAGTGTGAGATGGCCGAAAAAACATGCCGTGTGTGCATGAGGATTAAGATTGTTATGGAGCCTGAACATGTCTATATTATTTCTCTGCTCCGCTCTATGGTATTTTCAGTGGAACTTTAGTATGGCACCTATAATATTGATTGAGTCCTACTATACCTCCATGCGCCTCCAGTGCCACAACCAGATTTTTTTTCAATAAACTTACATGCAGAAAAGTTGTGACAAGCTTCATTGGATTCCCCATTACAGAGATATTCTACCCTAGAAGCAGAGAATATTTTTGGTTGGATTACTTACAATGACTACATTGTCACCTGATTCTTTTTCCAGACAAAATCATTAAATGCTGACCCCTAATAAAGTGTATTCTACGGTCTTTTATAGCTTGAGGTAGTTTTACATTTCAGGTTTACATTAACTTAAAGAAAATGCAGGAATATGAACAAGGCTTCTTCTTTATTGCTGGTAAAAATTCATGTTACACCAACAAACAGCTGCGATAGGATCAACGCGTTTCAGCACTGGACCTCTTACTCATGATCTTCCGCGTTGATCCTTTGGCATCTGTTTGTTGGTGTAACATGAATTTTTACCAGCAATAAAGAAGAAGCCTTGTTCATATTCCTGCATGCATCGAGTGCTGGATACCCTGTTTTTTTTACATTTATTGTCCGCGGCCTCCAGACCGCTACACGTGCACCACTCGCATTGTGAAGATATGGCATAAATCAACACTGTGTTGCGATGAGCTGGACTTTGCTTTACAAATATGCAGTATATATATATATATATATATATATATATATATATATATATATATTATTTTGTCCTCAGGTTAGTTATGCTTTAAGACAACAACATTTATAATCATATTACTATTCTGTTGGTTTACACATGCACTATTAGAGATGAAAAAAATTCCCATGCCTAAAGGAACCCTATACATTTTTACCTTAATGGACCTATTTCATGTATCAATAGAGGGACTTTTTACCATCTTTAAGGCTGTTAAAGCTGTGAAATATGTGAAACATATTTACTGTACTGATCACATTTCTCCCATCACCATATTTATATAAAATGTAATTGTATGATATTTTAGATGTCATATAATATCTCTTATATCACAGGATCAGTTTATCAGTGAGTCGGTGACTAGATCGCCCCATATCTTCTTCCCTCCCGATAGACCATGGAAGAAATATGTGTGGACAACAAATAGAATTTTAAATCCTCAAGTCAAGTAATGTGTAAGGAAACCAGAATATAAAGCCCTGCAGGTATTATTTGGATGCAGAGAATTCACACATCACAAAGGACATTGCTTATAGAAGCTGCTTCATCGCCACTTTATCAAAATAAAAAAAAAAATAACACAATCAGTTCCTGCTGGGGTGGTAGAGAAAAGTTCACATTACCTTGATGGCAATCATTGACACTTACATATATCAACCATACCGAGAAACAACGATTCCAGCTACAGTGTATATAAGTAATATCAGCCATCCTGCACATATACCACAAAAGCATATTCATTTCTAAATCAGGAAGAGTGGAAACATTAAGCTATTGGTAAGATCTATTATTACAGTTATTTACTGGGTAAGAATCCAGCACTTGATGACGATACCTTAACCAATCTTCAGTTTATTAGTATCTTCATTATCTTCATTATCTAGATAGTGACATATACAAAATATATATCAGTAGATCGACTGGTTTTCAGCCTAGTATAGCCTTAACCTTTATTTTCGTCTTGATCCAGCACTCGATGACGATCCCTTAGCCAATGTTCTGTTTATTAATAAATATCCATCATCAATAGTGATATATACTAAAAATGTAGCAGTAGATCAACGTGTTTTGGCTTAGTATAGCCTTAGCCTTGATAAAACCAAGACCATTGCTATACTAAGCCAAAAATCGTCGCAACTTTTTGGATGATGGCCTGTCATTGAGTACTGAATCCATTTCTTACACAGTATTTGTTTCATATGGACACCAGGCTTGAGGCATGCACCAAATTTTCCTGTACAAATAGAAGGGTGAAGAACTGAAGTACTGGACATTACTAAAATTTCAATCATATGTGCAGGAGAGGAGGAATCCTTATTTGTTGACTTAACATACTGCAGCACATTTACTTAACTGTCCAGAGGAGTTCCAGAAAGTGCATTGTCCTAAGACAATGCACTGTGCCGCGATTCACCAACATCGTTTGCCCGATGTCCTGCATCTGTTGCTTTCCCGCTTCCACCAGAGTTCACCATCTTCTTCCCGCTGTATGTAAGTGCATTGTTTGCGACACAATTTTGGATCATCCAACGGCCCACCCCCTGATTTCTGACGCATGAAAGCCGGCGTTGCAGCGCCAAAATCTGACACATTCCCCTTCCAAATTCCTGTCAAAGCGCTGCAAATCCTAAAAATGTCTGGAAGTCCGACGGAAATGCGATTCGCGGACCCTTAGTAAATAAGCCACACTGTATTTTACCTTAATTGATCTTAGTTATTTCCTACTAGTGCAGTTGGGATTTGTGACTATAATTTAGTGACAGTACCTTCTGGGTAGTTTAGAAACCTCTTGCATAATCATTGGTTCATGCTGCAGTTCACTCACTCTTCTCTGCAAATCACTCTTGTCTTATTATCTGCTGAGTAGTTCCTGATGAACTATCATAAGTTAATCAGGAAGTCAGCAAATTCAGAGCAAATGAGCAAATTAGTTTAAGGCATCATGCTGAATTTGTGGACCCCAGAGGAGAGTTTGTGTCTCCTCTGACATTGGTTGGTGATAACTGCTCAACATGCCGATAACCAATGACAGGCCATGCGGCAGGAATAGGACCTGCTCTATAATTTGCAGCACATCCAGTCAAGGCATCCATGGTGTGGTGAGATATGGTGCATGAACCACACTGTGGATGTGAACAATAGAAACCTATGGAGCAATGAATTACCTGCCATTTGAGAACAAAAATGGTCTTGTGAATAAGTCCTTAAGCAGATTAGAAATATTAGATATCTATTTGCGAAATGTTCTGTTGGTCAAATCATCATTTTCTGACCACATCATTTGCCATTTGCTAAGTGTGTACACTTTATGCCCAAAGGCAAGTAAACACTTCTTATGGCAGGTCATACCCCCGTGGACATAATAATTAGACATGTTAAAATGAGATTGAATAATTCTTCTCTACTTTTCTCTGACATCAAGGAAAAGTTGGAAGACCCAAGTTAGATGGTCAGCCAGAACCTCCTGTTGTTGTGGTTTTTTTCATATAACATCTATGGCCACCTTTGGTAAAACGAGAGACAGTTGGCCCCTTGAAGAAATACAGATGGCAATTTTCTCTTGCTAAGTTATACTTTTTTTTGTACAAAGAGTCTCACCATTATTGGCTAATCACTGAGTGTGCAGCTGCAAAGAGCCACCCTCTATCCCCTGGCATATAGAATCTCCACAAATGCTGATGTAACTATTAAACTTGCCTTAAGCGCTACCAAAGATAAAATGAAGTATTACATAGGTCCATCTGAATTCAATTAGCTAATTTTGTACCTAGTTAAAATGGGTTCTCCACCAATATGTTCTTCACCAAGAGAGTTTCTTAAGACACAAGGCTCACACAGTAAAATCAGATGCAATAATAATAATTTTATGAAATAAAAAGTTTTGAATATTAGAAGTTCTGACATTCTACGCCTTACCCATTACCTTAGTCATAGATCATGAAATGTGCTTTAAAAGTTTTTTTCCTACAAAAAATAAACTCAGATAAAGGTCAATTCCTTACTCTAGTGCAATTTTCTCCACATCAAGAAGCTACTTCTTCTGTATAAGCAAAACTTTATGGCAGGGATTTGTATATGAGTCAATCTGAAGGTGTGAGTGAAGAAAAAAATAAAATATAGATCAGTAAAACCACTGGGTATGACTTAGTCTAATGCAACTACTTAACACAAGCATGGAAGGCGTAAGTGTGAATGCGTTACCGGGACTAGAAATCAAGTCTTAACACTTCCATCTGATGACTAACGTTATTGTAATCCAGAAAGATTTGCTGTGTATAGTCCCCATGCTCTATAAAACATGTCATTATGTCATTTTTATATTATGTGTCTATAGCACATGTGTTTATTAGCTGCTAAGATGACACATAGAGGTGATGTAGACTTGTGAGTCTCTGGTTTGGATTATGAAGTGATAAACTATCCATGAAAAGGATTTCTATTGGAATCCTCTTTCATTGTACAGCACATAGAATCTTTATCTACCTACTCCAAAAATGACACAAACTCAACTTATTTCGGAGGGTAATTTTTTTTTCTGGATGCGTTTGAATTATTCCTATAGAAACTAAAATCCTGCAACCTACCTAATTCTTGGACTAGATAATAAAATTTATCTAATCTATCTCTCATTTTTTTACTTTTTAAAATTTGTATATACAGAACATTCTGCAGTTGAAAAAAAATGTGAGCATTAAACATGACGATCACATAACCGAACTTTAACAAAAATAATTAGAAAAATATGGAGGTCATTGTATTAAGACTGGTGCATTGTTCCAGTTATGTGAAATGAAATCTGAATCAGGTTTTGGTAGATTTCAGCTGTAATCAGCAACAGTTTTTTTTTAAACGAAGGTTGTTGTAAATAACCCACCATGCCCATTTTTTGAAAAGCACCACAAAAGGGCCAAAAGTCACAAATCCCCATGTTATGTGGTAGGAATTGCTATTTTTTTCATGCAGTTTTTTCATGTGTTATAGAAAAGTAGACATTCTAAGGTCTCATATGCACAACTGCATACGGTGGACGTGAGCTAGCTGCCAAATTTATGTATGGTCACTGGCAGCTCTCACCCCTCCCATCTCCACTAGGCCGAAACATTCCCCTGTTTGCAGGCCGGTTTAAGGACACGGTGGTGTGCATGAGGCCTAAGATGTAGTAAGTTACCAAATTTAATATTGTTTTGCTATACATTTTTAAATACGGCAGAATTGATGTGACCTCTTCCTCATAAAATTTAAGAAAAGGGGCCCACTATGTTTCACAGAAAATCTTAGTATACTTCAAACTTTTCAACTTATCTCTAGCTTTCAACCCCATTCTGGAATTGGTTATTGTTCAATGTAGCAGAAAAATTTGTTTATTCATTGTATGCCCAAGCCATTCGCAGTACAGCAATATGTCACAATGTACTTGTGTAGGAAACAGGTTAGAAAAAAATTGATAATGTTGATTGCAGGAGTGCACCAAGAGAATAAAATAAAGGACCGTACATACAGGCTGAGCATCTCCGACACTTAATATTCCTGGGAAGAAAGTATGTGTTCAGTGAGCAATAAGGTACACCAGCCAGCCGAAAGCACAGGCGGCTTTATCTTGCATTCAGTCAGGACATGTTGTCCTTATACCTAGTGCATCTGTCTTAGAAGAGACAACGGAGCTGACACTGCAGAAGATATTGTGTTGTTGGTTACGCTACATCTAGCTCCTAGTCTAAATTAATATTTTAGCATTGGTTTGAAGCAGTAGCAGCCTCCCTTATGTTATAAACATCAATACTATGGCTTGGGGCAAATGCTAGGCAACCTCAAGGTAGGATGCCAATTTTAATTAGAAATAGGGTTTGAAAAATACATACATTCTTATCAAAGTGAAAAAAATATATGATAAAAAAGAATATATAGTGCAAAGTATTTTTAGTGCACTAGACGTGGAATTTGTAATTTCCAGTTAATAACGCTCATTGGCATCAATAATCAATATTTTTTAAGGTCTACATATTATTTTATTATTATAACCTATACTCATGAAATAGGCCTTGATTATATTTCAAGTATTTTTTTAATACTGTGCTGTCATCTGGTGGTCTTTCATTGTGGTTCCAAAGATTACAGCTAGCCTCAGGACTTTTTTGGCTCTGATGTACAAGTTCTTTTTGATTTGGGTCCTTAGAGAATTTATATATATATTATATGCTATTCAGTAAGGTCCCTGAGAGTCCAATGTTGGGTTAAGTTATACAACTTGGGTTTGTATAGAATGTTAAAAAGTTGTGTTAATGTTTCCTCAGAATACTCGGAAAAAGGTGTTTCCAGAACCTCTCAGTGATCACAAACAGTTACAATGAGCAGAGCAGGTGTCCCCTTCCTCTGCACTTCCTGTTACTGCCATATTACACAGGCAGAGGGAGGTGCGATAAAGCAGGAGGAGGGGGAGACATGTTCAGCAAGTGAACAACAAGTGAAAGGAGATCACTGAGGGGCTATGGAACCCCCGCTTCCCATTAGCATATTTTTAGAAGTTGATTTTAGAAGGAATGAGGCCATGGATAACAAATTTAAGACGAATACTACAGTAACTGTGCCTGGATCTATGAGTAAGTGTCCCTGGTTTATTATGCTTGACTTTAAAGGTATATTTTTTAAAGGTAATATTCTCTCCTTTAGAATAGACCATCAATATTTTTAACCTGGAAACCCACTCACAGCTCAATTATTAAATTGAAATTGAAAATTGAAAATTTTTATGTGCATTTCCTTAGTAAATGGTTATACTGTATGTACTATCTAAACCTGTGACGATGTCGGACCTTTTGCTATTGCAATTGCTTTCTCTTGAACATCATGAGTATTGATTTTCCTGTCTTTCTTGCTGTGAATTGCTGATTGTAACAACATGTGGGTTTGGTAGCTAGTCATTCTAGTTGTGTAGCTTTCTGTCTTCCGATATTTTGAACAATTTTCTGGATGCTTAGAATTGCTGAAATTTATACAAAAGTAGAACATACTGCTTGTAGTTTTTTCTTTTTGGATTGATGCCCGGTGGTTTCTTAAGAATAAAACATTTGCCAATAATTGCCAGGGAGATAAAAGACTTTATATAATATAAATCAGTTTATATTAAAGGTCCTAAGGATACCCACATTCATACATACAAAGGTCACATAGGGCAAGGTATGAAAGGAATAACAAATATCAAAGATAATATAGTCAGACCCACTTTACTATCACATAGTTATGGAAAACAAAGCAGGCAATAAGGATTTTTTACTATGCAATAGCAAAGTCCAAGTTCAGTATGAGATGCAGTAATTTTTTGGAAATTATGAAAATGCGTTTTAAAGCTAGACAGGTGATAGAGTATTTTGGGTTGGGAAATTATTATTTAAACAAACACAATGTTTTGTGAGTAGAAAATTATAATATGCTGATGGATTACCAAAGACATCTAAGGCTGCCAGTGGGTCACATGACCTAAAGATCTTAAAGTGCCTTTGTCACTAGGAATGTGACTTTTTGCTGGTGTCAGGTTCCAATAGCCTAGGCTATGTTGATTTCAAAAATGCCTTTTGTCAGCATAGCCTAAAGAATAATTTTAGTACTTTATATAACTCAAATTCACATTACCTGCCTCCATGCCAGCAGTATGCAGTAAGTCCCTGAGGAGGGCAGCTGCAGCCGGTATGTGCCTGTGTCAATCTCCTCTCTTCCATTCTCATGCAGCTTCCCCTCCCTCCGTACTTCCTGCCATGTGCATTGAGCAGTGAGGGGAGTGAGGGGGAAGGCATGGAGAAGAGGAAGAATGTTTGAGGAGACACAGGCAGACAGGGACACACTATATGCTGCCGGCAATGAGGCAAGTATTGTAAATTAAACTATTATAAACTACTAAAAGGATGACAAAGGCATTTTTAAAATCAGCATAGCATAAGCTATTTGAACCTGTCACCAGCTAAAAATGACATTCCTGGGGACAGGTTGACTTTAAAGGCCAAAGGTCAAGTACTGTGTGGGAAAACCTTTTAGCAGATTGCACTCTCACCGCTAAGCATTGACATTTGTGAGAAACCTCTTTATTTCTACTTAAATATAATTTAATTTCATAACTAAATAATAAGACTGGAAAATTATCTAAAAACAATTGTAAATCACACAGTGTGTGAGGAATAACTGCTTCAACAATGATCTGAGGGAGTCTCTTATTAGTCCCTGCATGAGGGCACCAAGCCTCACTGAGTCAATGCAGTTTTCACAAATGCTTCAAAAAATGTCATATTTTTATATCAGTTTTCCAGCACCCTGAGAGGAGCTTGGTTTTCTGATTTACAATCTCAGAACTGCTATTTGATTTAAGTTATTTCTGAACTGAAAAAGAGCAAACAGTGTATTTTTTCACAGTAAATTATATTACAATACTTCCATCCCAATGTGGCATTTTTACCAGCATATATAGTTCTCATTTTATAATCTCTTACCTAAAGCTAAATTTCTTTAATTACCAACATGTGACCCTTTTTTATATTCCATATTAAATCAAAATAATGAGAGAAGGCCTCTGGCAGTAAATATCCTCCATGATGTCTTCAAGTAATAAGAATGTCCTGATGAATTTTACTTTCTCCTGTTTATATCATCATATTAATCAAAATTTCTCCTATAGAGGTTTGAGTTGACAGCAGAGTCTGCAGAGTAATTATTTATGTTTTAATTTATCACATAAACTTGTATATAAAATATCATAAAAACAAAATAAATTTAGATTTTTTTTCCAGGCATTTTTATTTTTAACAATTATTACTTATCATCACAGCTGAACGAAGGGGCAAAGTTTTCTTGCGTAGTACATAAAGATGAGTGAATCATCTAAATGTCAATTTGTAAAAGCCTAAAACGAGGTTTCTCCAATTGTTCTTAAAATTGGTGTATGGACCATCTACTCCTCCGAAACATAATAAATAGAGATGAGCGAACATGCTCGTCCGAGCTTGATGCTCGGTCGAGCATTAGGGTACTCGAAACTGCTCGTTACTCGGACGAATACTTCGCCCGCTCGAGAAAATGGCAGCTCCCGCCGTTTTGCTTTTTGGCGGCCAGAAACAGAGCCAATCACAAGCCAGGAGACTCTGCACTCCACCCAGCATGACGTGGTACCCTTACACGTCGATAGCAGTGGTTGGCTGGCCAGATCAGGTGACCCTGGGATAGACTAGCCGCTGGCCGCGCTGCTCGGATCATTCTGTCTCTGGATGCCGCTAGGGAGAGAGCTGCTGCTGGTCAGGGAAAGCGTTAGGGTGTTCTATTAGCTTACTGTTAGGCAGGAGTGATTCTCAAAGAACCCAACAGCCCTTCTTAGGGCTACAATAACGTTCTACTTTTTTTATTTTAATTTGCATCTTTTACCATTTTGTGAGGAATTAGCAGGGGGACTTGCTACCGTTGTGTTTAGCTCTTAGTGGCACACATATCCATAGCAAAGACCGAAGTGGGAAAATTCAGTAGGGGTTGGATTTCTATTAGGCAATAACTCAGTGTCATCTCATCTGGCATAGTAGTGTGCTTCCTTTGATACTTGGCTAGAAAATAGCCATAGGAGAATACAAACAGCTTCTTGAAGCCTACAGTAGCATTCTATATATTTGATTTCTGGTTGATCTGCTGGTGGCTTTAGTTTCTGCAGTGCATGTACTTGCCAATTCTGAGCAATTTGTAGTGAGACTTGCGACCGCTGTGTTCTGCGCTTAGTGGCGCACATATCCATAGCAAAGGCTGAAGTGGGAAAATTCAGTAGGGGTTGGATTTCTATTAGGCACTAACTCAGTGTCATCTCATCTGGCATAGTAGTGTGCTTCCTTTGATACTTGGCTAGAAAATAGCCATAGGAGAATACAAACAGCTTCTTGAAGCCTACAGTAGCGTTCTATATATTTGATTTCTGGTTGATCTGCTGGTGGCTTTAGTTTCTGCAGTGCATGTACTTGCCAATTCTGAGCAATTTGTAGTGAGACTTGCGACCGCTGTGTTCTGCGCTTAGTGGCGCACATATCCATAGCAAAGGCTGAAGTGGCAAAATTCAGTAGGGGTTGGATTTCTATTAGGCAATAACTCAGTGTCATCTCATCTGGCATAGTAGTGTGCTTCCTTTGATACTTGGCTAGAAAATAGCCATAGGAGAATACAAACAGCTTCTTGAAGCCTACAGTAGCGTTCTATATATTTGATTTCTGGTTGATCTGCTGGTGGCTTTAGTTTCTGCAGTGCATGTACTTGCCAATTCTGAGCAATTTGTAGTGAGACTTGCGACCGCTGTGTTCTGCGCTTAGTGGCGCACATATCCATAGCAAAGGCTGAAGTGGGAAAATTCAGTAGGGGTTGGATTTCTATTAGGCACTAACTCAGTGTCATCTCATCTGGCATAGTAGTGTGCTTCCTTTGATACTTGGCTAGAAAATAGCCATAGGAGAATACAAACAGCTTCTTGAAGCCTACAGTAGCGTTCTATATATTTGATTTCTGGTTGATCTGCTGGTGGCTTTAGTTTCTGCAGTGCATGTACTTGCCAATTCTGAGCAATTTGTAGTGAGACTTGCGACCGCTGTGTTCTGCGCTTAGTGGCGCACATATCCATAGCAAAGGCTGAAGTGGCAAAATTCAGTAGGGGTTGGATTTCTATTAGGCAATAACTCAGTGTCATCTCATCTGGCATAGTAGTGTGCTTCCTTTGATACTTGGCTAGAAAATAGCCATAGGAGAATACAAACAGCTTCTTGAAGCCTACAGTAGCGTTCTATATATTTGATTTCTGGTTGATCTGCTGGTGGCTTTAGTTTCTGCAGTGCATGTACTTGCCAATTCTGAGCAATTTGTAGTGAGACTTGCGACCGCTGTGTTCTGCGCTTAGTGGCGCACATATCCATAGCAAAGGCTGAAGTGGGAAAATTCAGTAGGGGTTGGATTTCTATTAGGCACTAACTCAGTGTCATCTCATCTGGCATAGTAGTGTGCTTCCTTTGATACTTGGCTAGAAAATAGCCATAGGAGAATACAAACAGCTTCTTGAAGCCTACAGTAGCGTTCTATATATTTGATTTCTGGTTGATCTGCTGGTGGCTTTAGTTTCTGCAGTGCATGTACTTGCCAATTCTGAGCAATTTGTAGTGAGACTTGCGACCGCTGTGTTCTGCGCTTAGTGGCGCACATATCCATAGCAAAGGCTGAAGTGGCAAAATTCAGTAGGGGTTGGATTTCTATTAGGCAATAACTCAGTGTCATCTCATCTGGCATAGTAGTGTGCTTCCTTTGATACTTGGCTAGAAAATAGCCATAGGAGAATACAAACAGCTTCTTGAAGCCTACAGTAGCGTTCTATATATTTGATTTCTGGTTGATCTGCTGGTGGCTTTAGTTTCTGCAGTGCATGTACTTGCCAATTCTGAGCAATTTGTAGTGAGACTTGCGACCGCTGTGTTCTGCGCTTAGTGGCGCACATATCCATAGCAAAGGCTGAAGTGGGAAAATTCAGTAGGGGTTGGATTTCTATTAGGCACTAACTCAGTGTCATCTCATCTGGCATAGTAGTGTGCTTCCTTTGATACTTGGCTAGAAAATAGCCATAGGAGAATACAAACAGCTTCTTGAAGCCTACAGTAGCGTTCTATATATTTGATTTCTGGTTGATCTGCTGGTGGCTTTAGTTTCTGCAGTGCATGTACTTGCCAATTCTGAGCAATTTGTAGTGAGACTTGCGACCGCTGTGTTCTGCGCTTAGTGGCGCACATATCCATAGCAAAGGCTGAAGTGGCAAAATTCAGTAGGGGTTGGATTTCTATTAGGCAATAACTCAGTGTCATCTCATCTGGCATAGTAGTGTGCTTCCTTTGATACTTGGCTAGAAAATAGCCATAGGAGAATACAAACAGCTTCTTGAAGCCTACAGTAGCGTTCTATATATTTGATTTCTGGTTGATCTGCTGGTGGCTTTAGTTTCTGCAGTGCATGTACTTGCCAATTCTGAACAATTTGTAGTGAGACTTGCGACCGCTGTGTTCTGCGCTTAGTGGCGCACATATCCATAGCAAAGGCTGAAGTGGGAAAATTCAGTAGGGGTTGGATTTCTATTAGGCACTAACTCAGTGTCATCTCATCTGGCATAGTAGTGTGCTTCCTTTGATACTTGGCTAGAAAATAGCCATAGCAATAGGATAGGATTGTTTGGTTCTAAAAACTCAAAAAAAAACAAAAAACACAAAAAAAAACAAAAAACACAAAAAAACACAAAAAAAAACAAAAAAAAGTAAAAAAAAAAAAAAAGTTATAACTCTCATTTTAAAAATGTTTAACCCCAGGGCTAGGGGTAGAGGACGAGGGCGGGGACGTGGGCGTCCAACTACTGCAGGGGTCAGAGGCCGTGGTCCTGGGCGGGGTGAGACACCACCTGCTGATGAGGGAGCAGGGGAACGCCGCAGAGCTACACTCCCTAGGTTCATGTCTGAAGTTACTGGGACTCGTGGTAGAGCACTGTTGAGGCCAGAACAGTGCGAACAGGTGATGTCGTGGATTGCTGACAATGCTTCGAGCAATTTGTCCACCACCAGTCAGTCTTCCACGCAGTCCACCCATGTCACCGAAATCCCCACTCCTCCAGCTCCTGCACCTCAGCCTCCTCCCCCCCAGTCTGCCCCCTCCCAGGAAAATTTGCCATTTGAACCGGCATACTCTGAGGAACTGTTTTCTGGACCCTTCCCACAGTCACAAACCACTTGTCCGGTTGCTGCTGAGCAATTTTCCGATGCCCAGGTTTTCCACCAGTCACAGTCTGTGGGTGATGATGACCTTCTTGACGTAGTGGAAGTGTGTAAAGAGGTGTCCGACGATGAGGAGACACGGTTGTCAGACAGTGGGGAAGTTGTTGTCAGGGCAGGAAGTCCGAGGGGGGAGCAGACTGAGGGATCGGAGGATGATGAGGTGACAGACCCAAGCTGGGTTGAGAGGCCGGGTGAACACAGTGCTTCTGAGACGGAGGAGAGTCCTCGACCTGAACAGGTTGGAAGAGGCAGTGGTGGGGCCAGACGGAGAGGCAGGGCCAGAGCTGGTGCATCAGCGCCACTGTCAACTAGTGAAGCTCCCGTGGTGAGGGCTCTTGCGGCGAGGGCTAGATCTTCAGAAGTGTGGAGGTTCTTTAAGGAAACACCGGATGACCGACGGACTGTGGTGTGCAACATTTGCCAAACCAGGCTCAGCAGGGGTTCCACCACTACTAGCTTAACTACCACCAGTATGCGCAGGCATATGAATGCTAAGCACCCCACTCAGTGGCAACAAGCCCGTTCACCTCCGGCCGTGCACACCACTGCTCCTTCCCCTGTGTCAGCTGCTAGTCAGCCCCCTGCCCAGGACCCTGGCCCAAAAACCCCATCGTCGCCTCCACGATCCTCCACAGCATCCACCAGCGTTCAGCTCTCCATACCCCAGACGCTGGAGCGGAAACGCAAATATAGTGCAACCCACCCGCACGCCCAAGCCCTTAATGTGCACATCTCCAGATTGCTTAGCCTGGAGATGCTGCCCTATAGGCTAGTAGAGACCGAGGCCTTTCGCAACCTCATGGCGGCGGCCGCCCCTCGGTATTCGTTCCCCAGCCGCCACTACTTTTCCCGATGTGCCGTCCCAGCCCTGCACCAGCACGTGTCAGACAACATCATCCGTGCCCTGACCAACGCCGTTTCTGACAAGGTCCACCTGACCACGGACACGTGGACGAGTGCTGCCGGGCAGGGCCACTATATATCGCTGACGGCACATTGGGTTAACTTGGTGGAGGCTGGGACCGAGACTGACCCTGGGGCTGCTCATATACTGCCGACGCCGAGGATTGCGGGGCCTACCTCGGTCCAGGTGTTTCAGGCCTACTATGCCTCCTCCTCCTCCCACCCCTCCTCCACCTCCTCCTCCGAACTACCATCCGTGGGCACGGCGCCATCAGTCGGTAGCTCTAGGCACAGCAGCAGTGCCGTCGCTAAGCGACAGCAGGCGGTGCTCAAACTGCTGAGCCTAGGCGACAAAAGGCACACCGCCCAAGAGCTATTACAGGGCATCACGGCGCAGACTGATCTGTGGCTGGCACCGCTGAACCTCAAGCCGGGAATGGTTGTGTGTGACAACGGCCGTAACCTGGTGGCGGCTCTGCAACTCGGCAGACTGACACATGTGCCATGCCTGGCCCATGTGTTAAATCTGATAGTGCAGCGTTTCCTCAAGACATACCCCAATCTGTCTGATTTGCTCACGAAGGTGCGCCGCATCTGTGCGCATTTCAGGAAGTCCAGCCCAGATGCTGCCACTCTCAGGGCAGCGCAGCGCCGCCTCCAACTGCCCGCTCACCGACTGTTGTGCGACGTGCCCACGAGGTGGAATTCAACACTGACCATGTTATCCAGAGTTTACCAGCAGCGCAGAGCGATTGTAGACTGCCAGATGTCAACTTCCACCAGAACTGGTAGTCAGGTCAGTCAGCTTCCTCAAGTCTACAATGAGGAGTGGACGTGGATGTCTGATATCTGTCAGGTGCTGAGTAACTTTGAGGAGTCAACACAGATGGTCAGTGGCGATGCCGCCATCATCAGCCTCACCATCCCGCTGCTTGGCCTGTTGAAAAACTCTCTGGTCAGCATGAAGTCGGAAGCTTTGCGCTCGTCACAAGAGACGGGGGAAGAATATTCCCTTGTTGATAGCCAAAGCACCCTGAGGTCTGTTTCTCAGCGCATATCGGAGGAGGTGGAGGTGGAGGAGGATGAGGAGGAAGAGGAGGAGAATGTTGGCGAGACACAAGAGGGGACCATTGTTGAGTCCTTCACTGTTCAGCGTGTATGGGCAGAAGAAGAGGAGTTGGAGGAGTTGGAGGAGGAGGAAATGGACAGTCAGGCCAGTGAGGGGAGTGAATTCTTACGCGTTGGTACTCTGGCGCATATGGCAGATTTCATGCTAGGCTGCCTATCCCGTGACCCTCGCGTTCAAAGAATTTATTCCAGCACCGATTACTGGGTGTTCACTCTCCTGGACCCACGGTACAAGCAAAATCTTGCCACTCTCATCCCTGCAGAGGAAAGGAGTGTGAGAATGCATGAATACCAGCAGGCCCTGGTGCACAAGCTGAAACAGTATTTCCCTTCTGACAGCGCTAGCGGCAGAGTGCGTAGTTCTGCGGGACAAGTAGCGAGGGAGAGTAGGCGAGCAGGCAGCTTGTCCAGCACTGGCAAGGGTACGCTTTACAAGGCTTTTGCCAGCTTTATGTCACCCCAGCAAGACACTGTCACCTGTCCCCAGTCTCGGCAGAGTAGGGCTGATCTTTACAGAAAGATGGTGAGGGAGTACGTAGCTGACCATACCATCGTCCTAAATGATCACACAGCTCCCTACAACTACTGGGTTTCAAAGCTGGACATGTGGCACGAACTGGCGCTGTACGCCTTGGAGGTTCTTGCCTGCCCTGCCGCTAGCGTCTTGTCCGAGCGGGTTTTCAGTGCAGCTGGTGGCATCATCACCGATAAGCGTACACGCCTGTCGACTGACAGCGCTGACAGGCTGACGCTTATTAAAATGAATAAAGGCTGGATTTCTCAGAATTTCCAATCTCCACCAGGTGAAGGAAGCTCAACCTGAATAATTGATCCACTCCTCCTCCTCCTCCTCATTTTCCTCCTTCTCCTCCTCTTTGTACAGTAAAGCAGAGGAAAATGGCTATTTTTTGACAGGGCCCACTGGCTCTTGCTATACTTCATGCATTTAATTTTTCTGGAGGGCCACCTACCCGGTCCTCTGTTTGAAACAATTTTTGTGAGTGCCACATACAGGCACTCAATCTATTCCATTTTTCTGGAGGGCCACCTACCCGGTCCTCTGGTTTGAACAATTTTTGGGACTGCCACATACAGGCACTCAATCTATTCCATTTTACTGGAGGGCCACCTACCTGCTCCTCTGGTTTGAAGAATTTTTGGGACTGCCACATACAGGCACTCAATCTATTCCATTTTACTGGAGGGCCACCTACCTGCTCCTCTGGTTTGAACAATTTTTGGGACTGCCACATACAGGCACTCAATCTATTCCATTTTACTGGAGGGCCACCTACCTGCTCCTCTGGTTTGAACAATTTTTGGGACTGCCACATACAGGCACTCAATCTATTCCATTTTACTGGAGGGCCACCTACCTGCTCCTCTGGTTTGAAGAATTTTTGGGACTGCCACATACAGGCACTCAATCTATTCCATTTTACTGGAGGGCCACCTACCTGCTCCTCTGGTTTGAAAAATGTTTGGGACTGCCACATACAGGCACTATCCAAATTAAATTGTCTCCATAGCAGCCTCCACACGTTGTCTCCATTGCTACCTCCAAAAGTCGTCCATATAGCTGCCTCCATACATCGTCCCTTTATCAAACGAGGTGTGTCAGGCAGAAATTTGGGTTGTTTTCATGGATTCCACATCAAAGTTGTTAACTTTGTCGCCACCCTGCTGTGTTATCCACAAAATATACTGGCAAACTTTTACCATTTAGGGATATTATTTCAGCGCTTCTTGCGCATCTGTTTACATTCCCCTCACCCGGCATATCCTAAACTTATAAGAACGCTACTACACTTGATCTTATACAAAAGGTTCTTAGAAGTGCTGTTTGGGGAGTAGCCTAGAGACAGGGGCTTGGATTGGCGAAAGCTCGCCTGGCAGCGGAACGCCAGCTCCATGCGCATCATGCGCTTCTTGCGCATCTGTTTACATTCCCCTAACCCGCCATATCCCAAACTTATAAGAACGCTACTACACTTAACTTGGTGCAGGCTGGGACCGAGTCTGACCCTGGGGCTGGTCATATACTGCCGACGCAGAGAATTGCGGGGCCTACCTCGGTCCAGGTCTCAAAGGCCTACTATACCTCCTCCCACCCCTCCTCCACCTCCTCCTCCTCCGAATTACCATCCGTGGGCATGGCGCCATCAGTCGGTAGCTCTAGGCACAGCAGCAGTGCCGTCGCTAAGCGACAGCAGGCGGTGCTGAAACTGCTGAGCCTAGGCGATAAAAGGCACACCGCCCAAGAGCTATTACAGGGCATTCCACATCAAAGTTGTTAACTTTGTCGCCACCCTGCTGTGTAATCCACAAAATATACTTGCAAACTTTTACCATTTAGGGATATTATTTCAGCGCTTCTTGCGCATCTGTTTACATTCCCCTCACCCGCCATATCCTAAACTTATAAGAACGCTACTACACTTGATCTTATACAAAAGTGCTGTTTGGGGAGTAGCCTAGAGACAGGGGCTTGGATTTGCGAAAGCTCGCCTGGCAGCGGAGCGCCAGCTCCATGCGCATCATGCGCTTCTTGCGCATCTGTTTACATTCCCCTCACCCGGCATATCCTAAACTTATAAGAACGCTACTACACTTGATCTTATACAAAAGTGCTGTTTGGGGAGTAGCCTAGAGACAGGGGCTTGGATTGGCGAAAGCTCGTCTGGCAGCGGAGCGCCAGCTCCATGCCAAGATCCAACTAACATAGTTTTAACTGCAGCACCTTTAATCTACTACTAGTTCACTGCCTCCATACATGGTCCCCTTATCTAACGAGCTGTGTCAGGCAGAATTTTGGGTTGTTTTCATGGCTTCCATGTTAACTTTGTCGCCACCCTGCTGTGTAATCCACAAAATATACTGGCAAACTTTTATCATGTACCGATATTATTTGAGCACTTCTTGCTCACCTCCTTTGGTTCCTCTCTGCCACCCATTGGTTTGAAGCCTGAGTCCATTTAGGGTATGTCGCCATGACACTCTCTAGCCTGCTGCCGCTGCCTCTGCATGCCGTCCCCTATAGTGTCAGGGTCAATTATTGCATGTTTTAGATACTATCTAGCTTCATTCTGTCACTCTGTCATGGCCATGCTGTTGCCCATAATTTTGGCATAATGGTGCGTTTAAGCAGCCTCAGAGGCATCCATGCATGCTGCCCCTGCTGTTTCCTGTCCATTTCCGTGGTGTTTCCATCCTTTTCTGAGGTTCCCAGGTGTTTGGCCAAGCTTCCCTGTGCAGAGCCTTGGTCCCCTTGAAAAATGCTCGAGTCTCCCATTGACTTCAATGGGGTTCGTTATTCGAGACGAGCACTCGAGCATCGGGAAAAGTTCGTCTCGAATAACGAGTACCCGAGCATTTTAGTGTTCGCTCATCTCTAATAATAAATATATTTTGTAAAATAAAAGCTTCAATTTCGTTTTTTTTTTTTTTTTAATTCTTTAGCTTATAACACTTCCATAAGTTTTGGAATGAAAGAAAGTATTAGCTTGATGTCATTTTGAAAGTAAATCAGAAAAGATTGATTAGGATTGAATTTGATGCCTGAAAAATGGCAAATTTAATAAAATAGTAATCTCCAATAGTAAACATACCCACAGGATGGCCTTAAATACAAACATTAAGGGTCATTGAGTGACCGTGCCCAATGGCATTAAGAAGTCATTGGGGCAGATTTACTTACCCGGTCCATTCGCGATTCAGCGGCGCGTTCTCTGTGGTGGATTCGGGTCCAGCCGGGATTCACTAAGGCAGTTCCGACGTTCACCAGGTGTCGCTGCTGCACTGAATAGCATTGGAACACACTGGAGTTCACCGAGCCATCCTGGATGAAGGTAAGCACATGACACTTTTTTTTAAAAAACGACACTTTAAAAAGCGACACTTTTTTTTTTTTTTTAAAGCGACACTTTTTTTAAAAAAATGCAGCGGTTTTTCCCGAATCCGCATTGGAACACACTGGAGTTCACCGAGCCATCCTGGATGAAGGTAAGCACATGACACTTTTTTTTAAAAAACGACACTTTAAAAAGCGACACTTTTTTTTTTTTTTTAAAGCGACACTTTTTTTAAAAAAATGCAGCGGTTTTTCCCGAATCCGTCGGGTTTTTTCACAGCCACGCCCCCCGTTTTCCTTCACGTGCATGCCGGCGCCGATGCGCCACACAAAAGAGCATACACAAAAGGTTAAACCAGATAAAAAAAATAACCAAAATAACGAAAGGATATAGAAAAGGTGTACAGGACGGAACTTGGTGAAGACAATAGGCGGAAGTTGCTTAACCACTAAGCATTTTGGATCTTTACTTTGCACATAAATGTACCTAAAGGCCTCAACAAAAGATATGATCTGTCATTATTGAAAATGAATCTGATTTCATGTTGTACTCTCTGTTTTTATGCGCTGGATATCAAATGTTCTCTCTTTTTTAATTTGATCATGTGTTGTCATTGGATCGAGGAAATCATGTGATCCTTTCTATTAGTATTTAATGCCACAGGTTTATATCTGTGTTGGTCATGAATAAGGATAAGATGTATCCAAAACACGTAGACGGAATCCATGTAGCTCTTCATGGCATGATTATTTATGTTCATTCAATGGGATAAAGTTTTGCTTAGACCTTTTTAAGAAAATCTTGTTGCACCATGGAGTCATATGGAAGCTGGATTTTCCTTTTATCTATGTGTCAAGCCCTCTCAAGCCAGAGAGCTCCCTGCTCACACAGGTGTCGCTATTCACTGTAATAGGGTGAGCTGACTTACTCTCATTTCTTTGGTTGGAAATAAGGAAATTATGGTTGAAGACAAGAGAAAGTTCCTGCACTTATAGATGTATCCACTAGCAATTGGTAATGTTAAGACAGAAGACTGTCGCGGATAGGATTACCAGAAAATCTACAAAATTGTGTGTGGGGAAACATATAGGATTTGATTCAGATGTTAAATATCTTCTTTAATATTTGTTTTGTCATTCTCACATTGCATTTTTACCTATTCCCTTTAATCCCACTAGACATTTCATATCTGATAACCTGGTTTGCGTATCAAGCATTGTTTACAGATGTTCTTTGAAAACCAGCTTCTGAAAAGTCAGAGAGGTTCAAACACTTCAGTTTTTCCCATGGGAATCTCCGTTGCAGAACAGATTAAAGGGACCTCAGAGTGCAATGGCAATGAAGTAATCTAATGCCAGGAGCTATGAGGATTACAATAATTTAAATAACTTTGGAGGCAAATTCTGTTCATGTTATGACAGTATATAAGGCCGGAAAAAGATGCAAGTTCATCAAGTCCAACCTTTAAGAATTAAATAAATATTTTATCCCCATAACCTGTTATATTTTTTCTCTCCAGAAAGGCATCCAGGCCTCTCTTGAACACATACAAAAAAAGGAACAATAGGTTGGTTATCTATCCTGCACGGGAGAGTGAGTTGTCTTTTCTGCAACTATAGAGACAGCTATATTACTGATCTAAAAATGTGGGTCATTAACAGAATTAATGATTTGTATCCAAACATAATACAAAGCATTAGTGTCCTTCAGCTACTCTTCTCCAATCAAAGACAAAGAGCATGGGATAGCTATGGGGATCTTTAAGAGAGACTCTACAATCTTTGCCATTGGATGATGAAAAAATGTGTAGGACTCTTCTCAAGTTATTATTAGCAAATAAGAGGGTGATGAACTGTTCCAGGGTCCTTCGCCATTGTGAGGGATTATTTAATGTAATAGAAGTGGGACTATGGAACTCTTTTCCACCGGAAGTTGTTATGGCCGATTCTTTGTACATCTTCAAGATGCCTAGATGTCTTCTTGAGAGAAAAAAATTCCACTGATTATAGGGAGAAACATTGTATTAATTCTTATAGGTTGGACTTGATGGTATTGAGTCTTTTACCAAACTTATATTCTTTAAGGTTCATGGGAAAGCATTGGAAGAACTCCTCCTGGGAACATTTCTCCTAAATTGCAAAATGGAATACTATACTTGCATGAAATGAAATAAAGGAGAAATTTAAGACCATGACCTCCATGTAAAGAAGTGTGGCTTATGATACTTAAAAAATGTAAACCAAAATGTTGGTACAAAGAGCCATTTCACATCTCCATTACTCCATTGTTTTTGCATCTGCATAACCATTCAAGCTACCCAAGGGTATGGTATAGTGGAAATACATGTATCTGCTCTGTCTAAACAATCCCAGGTTTAACTCACAGTAAGTGATGTAAAATAAAACTCATGGGATAACTTGGATGCCAACTGGTCCAAACAGGTGATATGAGACTTGTTTAAAGATGTACTACTGCTATATCTATGCCTATACATTAAAATTAGGATTAGTTAATATGCCAAATCTAAAAAAATTTAGAGCAGCCGCATTTAAATTGTGAATCTATAAAGGTTTATTTTGAGGATTTCAAGATTATTCCAAAAATGTGGGAATTTGTTTGCTTTTTCTATTGTTGCTTCGTTTCCCTGTGCAAAACAATCACTTTCCCTCCAAGCTATTTCTTCAGTACTTTATCCTTCTATACCTTAGTGTTGTTTTTCTGAGCAGGGCGGTTTTGCAATTCAAGTGGCCAATTATTTCATTTTGCCATTCTGTCTTCCCATGTCTTTGTGTCTCCAAAACCCATTATCAAAATATCTGCATTTCAGGAAATAACCTCAGGCAGGAAGGACGAGATTAAAAGGAAATAGAAAGGTATAACATTATGTAGCAGGCACTTGGTAGAAAAGTGAACACATACAATATGCCCGGTAACCCTCAATTGGTGTGGCATGTGTATTACATTCAATTTATCAATTTAAGAGGCAGTGCCCAGCAACTAACCATAACTAACAAGGCTTTGAATTATACCTATAATGGATTGATGTGTCAAGGTCGTGCCTTGAATTGTAGTGTAAAACTAAATGCTGGATAAACTTGCTTGAGAAACATGAAAACAATTTTTTCCCCAAATGTTATGAATCTGTTTCATTGATTAAAGTTTTTTTTTTATCCCTATGGCATGCAAAGTAAAAATGATTCTTAGTTAAGCTGTTTTTTTACTGTCTTCATTCTAGTGCAGTAGAGTGAGCACACAGCCAACAGCGTTTTGTGTAATAAATTATGGGCAGCAGCTTGAAGCTAAATTCTTATGCGTATGGGTCACTGAGATTTAACAAACAGAGACGGATTGCACCGCTACCTGATTCGGCACAGCCCCTTGGCAAATGGAAGCTGTTGCATTTTGTAAACATCTCTCCAGCCCTTTTGTGAATTTCAGTAACCCATAATAAAAGCATTTTAGAGAAACCAACGTCCAGTGTCACCATGATTCACATGACTAATAACCAGATAGGACTGTACTTGGATGCACTTTGTACTATATACATGTAAAATAAGCAGAGTGTAGATTATTTGGTATATTCCCTCAACTAATGGTGATATCAAATGACAAGTGAAGGACTGAACTTAACCTAGCATATGATCGAGTTCATTATCTTTATAATATATAATTGACTAGGGTATCTGACAGTCTGTGACTTGTTAAAATGTATGTGTGCAAGGTTGTATTGATCTGTTTCCAACAGGCTTTAGGCCTCTTGAATCTATGTATGATGGATTCTCTAGAGAAAAATATGGAATTCTTTTAGTTAGGGATAACATGATTACAAGTACCAGATGATTCATTGTTTATTGCAACAAAACTTATGTTACAAAATTCACATAATACTTTGTACCTCTATTGTTATATGTGTATTGTTTACTACAGTATTAAAGCAAATTAAAAAAAAATATCGCCATACCATGATTAACCAAATAGTCAACTGGCAAAGGTCCATAAGGTTAAAGTGTAACTAAATACATTAATAGTGCAGATGATAATAGTAAACTTTGCAATATATTGTACTTAAGAAATGTGTTCCTGTGCCCTTATTTTCCCCTGCCTTTCTTTCTTATTTGAGCAGGATAATGTCCCTAATTACTTACAGTCAATAGATCTAATCTCCTTACAGAGCTGAATCAATAAGTGAAACATGCTATAGGTATGCAAATAGTTAATCATTAGATAATTGTTAATTAATTAATTTCCCATACCAACTAGGTCAGCTTTCATCTCTTTTAATAATTCCCAAGAAATTAAAGTATTATGAAAGGTAACTAGGTATGTATTTATAGTCCTATACCTAAGTTTAGTCAATACAGACAGTACCCGATTTACGTACAAGATAGGTTCTATAGGTTTGTTCATGAGTGGTCCATAAGTTGAATTTGTATGTAAGTCGGAACTGTATATTTTATAATTGTAGCTCCAGACAAATTTTTGTATTGCCCCAGTGACAATTGAAGTTTCAAAATGTTTTGCTGTAAGGGGTCCAAGGATTATCAATAAAGCTTCATTACAGAAACTTACAGATTACTTACAGCTGATCATTGCAGCCTGGGTCTAGAGTAAAGCATCCAAAGAGCTTCACAGTGGGGAGAGGGGTCCTCCTTTAACTAGGAGTTGTCTGTAAGTCGAGTGTTCTTAAGTAGGGGAACGCCTGTATTAGGAGTACTATTTAAGATCTTTGTGAAGTATTTATTGTATTTATTATCTAGTCATCTTATTGAATACCCTGTTTGATGAATACAATTAAATTCATATTTAAGAATTTCCTTTCTAGAAGAGCAAACATGATGGCCAAATGGAAAAATGTCCAAAGGAAATTAATTAGTATATACAATAGGATTACGGGGTCAAAGCATTCACATTCCAAAAGCAATTAGAGAAAAGAAATTCATATTGATCCAATCATAAGTGCATTATTACACACATTTGTGGCTTTTCGTTAATTGCAACCTTGATTTTGTTAGAGGTTAGATTCTAATTTGAAAATTGACATTTCATGTCATTGATTTTGTTCGGGCTGCTTGTTTACAAAGGGAGAGACCGCAGCATGAAAGTGAATTACTATATGTGTGATTTCTTTTGCTGATTATCAGTGGGTAGCACATGGCACAGAACAGATGGGTGGCAAATCTTTCCTGATACTAAACAATACCTTCCCATCAAGGATGTGTGGTTACATCCATGACATAGATCAGGGTCAGAGCCATAATTGACCTGTTTTCATCAGTACTTGACCTGTTAGGCCTGTTTTCATAACGTCAAATAAATAACACATATTTTAAGGACACAATAGAAAGAACATTGTAATTTTCATTACAGTACTTGACCTACAGTATTTGTCTTAAAGAAGTATATTGGGCAAAAATCACCTCCCATTTAATCAATTGGGTCCAAAGTTGCGGTGACTCAGCTGACAACAGATCTTTCTAATTCCTGTTTAATTCTTGGTTCATCAGCTGAGAACAGATGATCTTTGGTGGTGCTGGGTGTTAAACCCCCTCCAATCTAATATTCATTATCTTTTCTCAATAATTAAGCCTGGGAATTGGCTTTAAACAAGACCTTGACCTTATATTGCATATGCATTCACTTTTACCGTAACTTTGAAAAAATATTTTTCTACAAATTGTGTAAAAAGAAAAAACATTGTTGCATGTTTTGTCTGTATATTGGTTTTTTTTGAAGTGCAACTCCAAGGGATACTCTACAAAGGTGAAATTGTTTACAGCAACTCATGATGCTCTGTTCTTGCCACTCTCATAATTTCTTTTATATATATTTAACAGGAAATTTGAGCATTCATAGAAAATAATGTAATATACATCGATTTTTTAAATAAAAACCAGAACATCCAACTATACAGAACCCTTATTTACTAACAAGAACATATTGTTTTTGATGGTATTTTATGGTGCCTAGATTCTTTGTTTAGAGATCTAAAATGGACTTAGTGATTCCTAAGGAGTTGGTAATCTGCATCCTCATGAATATTAGTTTTTCCCAGGAAATACCTTCCCAATGGAATTACAGTGAAGCTTATGTAAAATGAAACTTCAAAGAACTTGTGATCAATCAGCGTTCAAACAAAAGTCACTACTTCGAACATGGGAAAAAATAGATGTTTAAAAGCTTTATTCTGCTTTATTCCTAATGATTTTTATGGTGGTCATACAAAAGAGAGGAATATTGGCCAAAACCGCCACATTTTACTAGTGTTGGCTATGGCTTGGTTCACCACCATTGGTTATGTCCATCAGTCACTTTGTAATGGCAGGATAAATGCTTTCTTAAACATTTTTTTCTATTGTAAATAAAGTTTGATAGAAGGGAAGTCAAAGGGAACAAAAGGTAAAGAGAAAGTCTTCCATTTCATTTTTTAAAAGTTTTAGGTGTCCGCTATACCCTTTAAAAACAGAACAAGGGGCAGACACCACTAGGGGTGGTGTGGACATGGCCTAACCACACATTTTTGACAGTAGAGGAGGACCCAATGTTGTGGATCAAGGAGTCCCAACATTTCCTTGATATCAAATGTTGATGGAAAGAAGAATTTTTTTGAGAACGCATTTATGGTAGGTGAAGCATGGTAAAACATAAAGAAGTTTAAAGAGGACCTGTCACTCAGAAATTCGGCACTAGGAGGTGCTTCCTAAAGTAAGCAGCTCCTAGTGCTAAAAACGAACACAGCAGTGTTACAATGATGGCATTATCGCAAACCTCCGATAATGCTAACAAACACCGCTGCAGAGTACAATAGAAACGGAGTATTCATGAGGGGGCGGGATTGTGGGCAGCATTAGGGGCAGTGACTGTCGCATGATGCGTTGGAGTCACCACTGAGCTATGGAGTGAATACACCTATGGAGCTAATACACCAGACCAATTTGAGAGTGGTCTGGCGTTTGTAATATACTCCGCAGCGGTGTTAGATAATGTTATCGGAAGTTTCCGATAACACTATCATTGTAACACTGCTGCATTTGTTTTAGCACTAGGAGCTGCTTACTTTAGTAAGCAGCTCCTAGTGCTGAATTTCTGGTTGACCACTTTTAAAAGGAATTCCTCCAAATATTCATTTGTCCTTAATGATAGGTGTTGAATGCCTGACTCTATGAGTCAATAAAATGGAGGCTTTGACCAACTATTATCATTTTCCGAAACAATTTTAAGGAAGAAGAAAATTAGAAAATGTTCTGGAACCTGGATTGCCACCAACCAATATATACATTGTTGTCCATTCCCAAAAGTGTCTATAATAATAAAAAAAAAATAATGTAAAAGAAAATGTAACCCTTGACATTAGTTACCTTTCTTATTTAGTTACTAAAATGTAGATGCCTAACAACACCATAGACGATATAGTGATTCTCCCTTGGCCGTAACGAGTACGACCTTGTCCAGAAGGATGAGTTCAGTGAGTCAACAGCCCTCGGCAGGATGTATATTGTGTTTAATGATGCATGCTGATTTATTCACTAAGAAAGTCTGCTAACGGCATCAGCTTGATCCAGCAGACAGCCGACAGTAGAGTACTTTTTGTATAATAAAATGAGAAAATATATATTAGCATTGACTGATATAAAACCGATAGGCGATGTATAAGTGTAATGAAGAGGTGATTTTATGAAGTCGAAAAGCCTATAATGCAGTGACACATGAGTTCACCTTATCTCAGCATCACATAAATATGATACTATAGTTGAGTCTTGGAGGAGAGGGGTCTGATATCTCCCCTAGAAATTCATTGGTTTCTGATTACCATTTCAGATGATATAAATACATCTTTCTGAAACTCTCATCTCCATAGAGAATGTAATCGTGTCAGCAATAAATGATGTAGCTTAGAGATAGCCTTGTCAGCTTAATTGATCTTGAGTCATTGCCTCCCTTGTCAGAACTGTCTGTCTACTTACCCATAATCCCCATCACTATGATAGGCTGTCAGGAATATGGGACCTCTTCCAGCCTCACCTACATCCAATAACATTATGAAATTGAAACTGACACTTCCATTGGCATTAATTTCCATAAGAGATTGGAGCCAGAGGCCAAGTGTTTTGGTTATGTAGCAGTTGTATTTCTCAAGCAGTTCTCAATTCATTCTCTGCCAAATATTCAGTGGAAGAGAATATGAGGCCTGACCTAAATTTCACTCATTATTTTACTATGTACTCCAGCGATTGTCATGCAAATGGAGTGAAAAATCTGGATATACAAATATACAATATTATTCGCGATAGATGTTTGCCCTAATTAATCTGCAGTGATTACACACTATGAACAGCCTCTGCACTATATCATATACTTCATTAGAGGGATAGGCATGTCAGTGTCGCTAATAGGAACAATTTTGATCCTTGCATGAACACGCTTGATTTAAAAAAAAAAAAATGCTTGCAAAAAGGTTCAAGACATTGAATTACTGTGGATAATTGTAGCCACTAGTGATGATCAAACCACTCAGATTTGGGGTTGGCCAACTTGGGCCCAACCTGAACCTGAAAATTAAGCGTGGAGTCCAGAGACTAAACCCAAACCTCCACTAATTAACACACGCAATCTGTGCTTACACTTATAGCTGGTGTTAACTCTTTAAATGCTGCCAAAGGTTTGCAGGGAGCATTTTAATGGGCCATGAAATCATCAGGCAGCGGCGACCTCCAGAAAAATTGTGACACGAGGGAAGTGAGCCAAACCCGAACCTGCATTGTAGCCACATTAAAGAGGTTTTCTGGGAATATTGGAAAACCTCCATAGGTTCTTGGGCAGAGATGTCAAGAAAATGTACACTTACATGGCTTTGGTCAAAACTTCTGGGGGCCACAGACCCACTTTAGTCAATCAGTAACCTCATCAGCCCATGGAGTGTTACTTATGATGTAAGAGGATGTAAGTGATCTACATAGAGTCAAAGAAAAACAATTTAAATCAGACAAAAAATCTAACAAAGAAAATCCAAGAACAAAGAAAATCTATAACAGCACAGAACAAACCCAATTACAGGAGGGTGCTAAGCCGTATTGGGGCACCTTTATTATATGCAGGTTTTAATTGCACCAGCATATGATTCCACCCTCACCCCGACCTACTGAACGGACACAGACTGTTTTCAATGTGCAGGGACAGGGCAGCAACACTGCATGGTGCAGCACCATCCCCTGTCCACGAAACCAGCACTTTGGAGGGAGAAGTCACAATTCCCAGCACCGCGGCGGGAATTGCTGCAGCTTGTATGCCCGTTTTCAGTATCTATCTATCTATCTATCTATCTATCTATCTATCATACTTATGTATTTGTCTATCATATTATTTATTAATACCTCTTTTTGGCAGGAACTTCTGTAATGCAAAATTGCAGTAGATTTTCTAGAGAGGTCCAGCATGATTCATCACATATCTCAGACATTAAACTGCAGAATTAAACTTCCCTACCTTTATTGTACCTAAAACCTTTTCTTTTAATAAGTATTATATCTTTGGATGATAGAGATCATCAATGCAAATCTTTGCAAATTGTCTGCCACTAAAATCAAAGCATTTTCAACTAGGAAAAGCACAGTGACACAGAGGCCACTGTAATAAATTTGAGTATAGGATCTTTTGATTGCTTTTATTGAATGTGAAATTTCATTCATTATATCATAGAAGCGATGGCTAGGGACCAGCTTTACTTTGACCTCTCATGGCCCCTGAAATGATTCTTTGATGAAGTGGTGTTTGATGACAATAAATATCTAGCTTTTCTAGCCAAATTGTTAAGAGAATAGTCTAGTTTCTGTCCAGCCTAAATGACAATGCATTGTACATTCTGTGCTAGTATAGATATTGATAAGTACTTTATAGTATATTTAATGTGTCTAGTCTGCTGAGTCTGTATGGTGAGTGACTAAACGCCTCTCTGCATTTTACATTCATTGCATTTATCATTAGACCAGCTTCTTGGGACAGTTCTATGTCTATATCTGCTACCCATTCAAATCATTAAAGTGGCTTTGGCCCTTTAATAAATGTTCTTATGGTCTATTTTCTGTCTGGGATTTTTTTCAAAAAGTCTCAAAATGCATAAAAAGTCTCAGCACATAGACCAGCAGGGGACTGGAGTAAGTTTGAAACTTTTTATGAGACTTTTTGCTAAAGTCTTGAATCTGGCTTTGCACTGGTGTTGCACTGACAGAAGTTCTATGTGTAGGCCACATTAATGAAGAGGTGTATGTAGCCCTCAATGTGACTACTTTGAGAATTTTTTACTCCAAAAAGCCCAGAAAAACCAATGATAAATAACCCCCAATGTGTTTATTCCATTTTGGAAATTCATCATGATGCAATTACCAAAATACATCAATTAAATTAAAGTACAGGCAGTCCCCGGGTTATGTACAAGATAGGTTCCTCAAATATAGGTTTTCAAAATTTTTGGCTGTAATAGGAAGAAGTATTAGCAATAAAACCTCATTACAGATACCTTACAGCTAATCATTGCAACGTGGGCTAAAGTAAAGCATCTTGAGAGCTTCACCAGAGATCACAGTGGGCAGAGGGGTCGGTCTGTAACTAGGGGTCGTCTGTAAGTCGGGTGTCCTTAAGTAGGGGACCACCTGTATTATTATGTATTTGCCTCAAAAATGTCATTACTGCACTTTAAAATATATCTACTAGCAGTTTTACTCAGTTAGCTCCTCAAAACTTCTTTTATTATAACTTGATCACTATAATGCTACGATTGCCACAATATAGTGTAGTAAAAATTATGCAAATTAGTCTAGGGTGCCCTGATACATCACCGGAGCCCCTCAGAGCCCCTCTCTTAATTTATCCACTCCGCACATTCTGATACAAGTCCCACCTGATCACAGTGCATAGAGATGCATATTGCCTCAATCACAAATCATTATTGTTTTGGGTAGTGATTAATGGACCCGTTGGAAGTTGAGCAAACCCAAATTTAAGAAAGGTCTCCAGGTTCGGGTTCCCCAGTGCCAATGGCACCGTAAACTGTCGGAGCTGTGCAGGGGCGCTCATAAAGAACGTATAAGAAAATCTTGGACTCCAGTCACACTGTATAGATTGCAGGGAGTTTTTTATTGATACAAACTATTATACGTGACGTTTCGGTCAACAATAGACCTTTATCAAACTCAGTCTGTAAAGTGGAATCAGTAAAAGGAGGTATGCTTGTAGCAATGTAGCGCTGCCCAAAAGGAATAGCGGTCTGTGCCGCTTAGTGGAGTGTGGCGCCACACTCCACTAAGCGGCACAGACCGCTATTCCTTCTGGGCAGCGCTACATTGCTGCAAGCATACCTCCCTTTACTGATTCCAATTTACAGACTGAGTTTGATAAAGGTCTATTGTTGACCGAAACGTCACGTATAATAGTTTGTATCAATAAAAAACTCCCTGCAACCTATACAGTGTGACAGGAGTCCAATATTTTCTTACACTATATGGGATTGGGACCCTCTCCAGTGCACCTGCATCGAATACTTGATTAAGTGTGCAGCCAAAATCCAATTTTTAAACATAAAGAACGTATGACAGAAATCCTGATTCTGGCGCACCCTGCACACTAGCAGTTTGCACTGTTTTTAGTAAATGTGCCCGTGTTTCATTCAGTGCCACTTTCACTCATTAATTTTTAGGGTATGCAAGGATTTTAGCATATTTTTGTCACTCTCTTTTGATGTTGTGTCATATCACTGAAGAGTATTCTGTTCTTATTATTTGTGTTTGAATGATTAAGTTCATTATATACTGAATTATATTTTCCTGTAATTCTATGTTGGACTGTCCTATTGTTATATTTCCTGGAAAATGATGAGTAGATTGTCAACTGGGTTTCACTTGCTGGGTCCAATGTTCCTACACAGTCTTATATTATCCAATCAGCATAGACAGTTATCGATTAATCCTTAACCATAATGTCCAATGTACAATTATAGAAAAAAAAAAATATTTTTTTGTAATATTTTGGGAATATAAGTATTCCCGATATTTAAAGCTTATCCATTCCTTCAAGTTTAGCGGGGATACGTACCTTATCCTTGCTTATTCTATGTATAGAACCTAAAGTGACCTTCATGATACCATTTCTTTTTCCCAGCCAAAGATCTTCTTAATGGTACCAGTAATTTCCCCCAAAACCTCTGAACTATCTATCAATTCCAGCAGATGTGATCCTCTTTAATATCTAATTACTGTTCTTGCTTACTCTAATTGACTTAAAGTGAAAGAGTATTCATGACATGCAGCCTACTTGTTTCAAGAGCAGAAATAAAGTACTGAATATATACAATTAGCCAAACTGGCAATTAGTTTCAGACTTTCAGAAAATGAGTGATTTAGGAAGTTGAGTAGTGTTAATTAACCTTCCTTTATCTGGTGCTATGGAGCCCCCTCCCCTTTTGATAGGCTATTTCTGATGGAACTGTAGCAGTGAGAGGAGTTTATAAAAATTCATCTAACGAACAGCACAGATTAGATGTCTAAGGTGGTGTTATTCCTATTGATTTGCTGTTGTATTTGTACTGAACGGTAAAGAGCAGACATGCTGAAAATCAATTGGATGCTGCTTTTCTTCCCAATCCTTCCACTGTGTGTCTCAGAATGAAATGCTTATATCATTTTTATGATATGTCTATGCCAGAGATGAGTGAGTCAGGAGATTAAGCATTGCACCGGACTTAACTGGGCCACTGCCCAGCACCTGCATCATTGTGCTCGTCAGTGGAAGTTGAGATGCAGTGTTTACACATTTCTTTGGAATTATATTGTTGCTACTTATTATTAACAATATTACCGTTATACAGGTGATCCCTTACTTAAGAACACACGACTTACATATAACCCCTAGTTACAAACGGACCCCTGGATGTTGGTGCCTGTATTTCTGTAATTGGTCATAGTGCAATATAAAGTACAAAGTTAGATTTATTGCAGTCTATGGACTTGGTGGCTCTTTATCCATTTGTAGAAGTAGTCAGAATCATATTAAGTCAGAGAATTATAAAGTCCAAGTTCTTCCAGAGAACTGTCAAATGTTCTTCTTACTGTAGTTCCCTAATGGAACGAATGGAAATAAATGGAATGGAAAAAAAAATCTCTTTTATTTTTAATTCCATGAACAACCGCCACTTAGAGATCACATGACCCTCCATCTACAGCAATTTTATGGACAGAAATATCTGGCTGATGAGGATGAGGTAAAAGACAGGAGGCTTTACTTCACATATCAAGAAAACAGAGCAGAAACTTTTACTAGATGAATATTGGTAAATTCCCAAATATCCTGCCCCCCCCCCCCCCACACACTTACACACACATTAAAAAATACATGAGGTATAGTGGCCCACCCCTTTAAGACTGATAAACTGAGCACCAGTCTTAATGCATTCCCTTCAATGTGTCATGTATAGGACTTTAAGAATTTTTGGGGGACTTTTTTATTCACTTGCTGGTTCTACAGTACCAGTAACTATAATATATACTATAGGAGACCCTATCACTTTATCTTCTAAAAAAAAAACCCTGCATGTAATTCCCAATGTACCTCATTATTACACCAGAGAGTTTTTCTTCTGTTCATACCATAGATCATTACAGAACTGGTTGGAGTCTATAGATAGGGATAACAAGCTCTCACACGAATCTAGGCACTTGTTACCAATGTTCACATAAAATGCCCTTCTACAATGGAAGTAAGTTGTAGAATAAGCAATGCTGGCATTGTGCCCACATCCCCTAATAAAAATTAAGAAATTGATTTTCTTTTGTTTGCCTCACAGGACAAGACTTGGCTCCTTTTTATGAGACTATAAATCCAATGCATCCCTAAGCAGAAAAAAAAACAATGTTATCTGTTCTGCTTTCACTCACTCGGGTTTATGAAGCTTAATTTACAATATTTGCTGGCGTGAAGCACAGCTGGGTACAAATCACTATTTCATTGCATTCTATAACATACAGTATGTTGATGACAGGCTTAACAGATAAATAGACATCAAGTCATACTGAATAGATTTGCTCCTTACAAAAATTGGAAGTTTGGTTTTTTCAACTATTTTAGGCTAATATTGGCAATTTTTATTGTAGAAACATAAATGTTTTGCAGAATTTATGAATATGTAAAGTTTGTTCATTCTTGAAAAAAACTTTTTTTTAAAAAATAATAAAAGTACAGACAAAAATGTGCTAGTAAAGTGTTCGGTGCCAGTTGTTTCTCGCAACATTGAAAAGCAATATACAGTCACAGACAATGGCAATAAACAGCCTGTCATGTGTTGGTAATAAATCACCGACAGGTTTTATGTCATGGGCAGACTGGCTGGCACAACGTATTAGAAAATAGCAGATATCGCATTGTTTCCCAACTACTAGATGGCTGTAAAATGGACTTAATAGTCTGCCTGTTTTAAAGGGTTAATGTCACTTGAAAAAAAATTTCATAGTTTCATAGGGAGGTTTTCTGCTTTGCGCTATTCTTTTGTGTTGGAAGAGTCCTTTTAAAATAAACACATTACACATTACAGTGTACCCCATTACTTAGCCCCCAGCTTTAATTTGTAGGTCTCCAACAGAATCTTCACAGAGGAAAATCATACCTTGCATGATTTCCATTGAAATACACAGCCCACATATATCTTCCTGCGCCAAGTAGCCGCTGTCAGGTCTTGTATGATTCCATACAAGAGACTTCTCCTCTATCAAAGAGAGACTTACGGGGAGAGGGTTTGTGTTATCACCGCTTGTACAAGTGATATGGTCACAATTCCTTGTGCAGAGCTGGGAATTGAGACTATTTCTTTCTCTATGCCACTTGGGCAGAAAGGGGGTGGTGCCGATCCATGGAATATTTGGTCCCCTCACTTGCTATAAGTTCAGGTGCAGGCTATAGCGCTATTCTACACCAGGAAGCTCCGGACCAAGGGAAGTATATATATATATATATATATATATATATATATATATATATATATATATATAAATATATATGTGGCCAAAGATGGCTGTCATATATGACGATCCAAAATTTATCTGCCTGGTTCCAATACACACTTTATAATAATAATACAATAATTCTTTATTTATATAGCGCACACAGATTACACAGCACTGCACAAAGCATTTGTCCCTCTGCACCCTGCCAATTTGAATTCCGCAGTCCTTCATATTGCCCCTGCTACGGGCAATAGTTGGTCCATGAACAGCTGAAGCACCATAGTCTGCCAACTTAGTATATTAAGACATACACACCTAACAGTCACATCGCTTCTCTGATGCACAGGGGGAAAACAGCTTGTAGTGAGAAGAAGCAGATGTGAGATGGTCTATTAAGGAAATAGTTTTTATCATATTATAGATGCAAAAAAGGTGTACATAACATTGCCCTGAAATTGTAATATTGATGATGTGTTGTGACCTGGCAATAAAGTCACCTAATATTTCTGTAACTAGATTCTTAATGAGAACAGAACATCCTTATGGGAAATGCGGATGCTTTCGATGGTTAATGAATTAGGGGTTTCAGATGTTGTCCATACTCTTGCTATGACACTTGTATCCTGGCTGACCTACAGAAAATCTTTTGGCACTAAAGACTGACTGGTTTACTCTAGGATGATATCATTTCTGACTTGCGATCCTGGCACTTGCTTGTTGTTTCCCACTAAGAGCATTTAGTGGATTTATAATGTACTTAATGGATTGTGGAGCGTACACCTATGTATCACAGGACTCGTGGGTATAACAACATCCTTCTGAAAAGCCTAACACTCGGGATAACACGGGATAACATGTCCCAGGCCCAGCATCTCAATGTATAACGACAATGAGCACATTCCGCTTTATGTTTTGGGATCATAACTACTTGCAATAGAAGGAGCTTCAACCTTGCAATCTGATCATCGTTGTTGAGTTCAGATGGCCTCTTTCTATGAGAGATATTACATTACTGGAGTTATGGGAATGGATATAATTTACTATCTGCTTGAATGCATTATATTCTAAAAACTATTGGCAAGTTAACTAGAGAACTATAATTTTGGTTTTGTATGTCAAATAAAATCCAGTCTTCAATTTAATAACTGTAATGTGATTTCACTGATGAAACCTCAGATTACACTCATCATCTTTAAATCATTATTACATATTTTAGAATCTAAGTTCCTTACAGTTTGGACATTCTTCATTTTTTTTGTTCTTTGCACAAATCAATTGAGATTTCAGATAATTTTTTATATTGTATTTTGGGGGGTATGGTGAACATTTCTCTTATAAGCTTCATGAACAAATTGTGCTTACTTTGTAAACAAATTAAGCTACTCCCTCCCATAGAGATCCGTATTTCAGCAAGTACAGTGTGTGTCTATGGAGGTTGCATGAGCTCACATCTAATCTGTGTGTTTGTGTTTAAACAGCTCTAAGAAGGGAAGATTAACCCATTTATATTCAGCTTTATGTTTGAATATAGTGCTCATAACATATGACAACCAGGGAGAGAGCAGGAAGGGTTAACACTCATACCTGTGTATTCTGTAAACTGAATTGCCATAGCAATGTAGAAGTAACATTGTAACTAAGGGACACTTAGCAGTCTGTTTCTTTGCAAACTAAGGAGAGTTTTAGAATGTTCACAACCCCCCCCCCACACACACACACACAAAATCATAAATCACCTGAAATGATGGTTATGCTTTAATCTTTGTATCTTTTGTTGATTAAGCTTAAAAAATTCCTATTTTTTTTTACATTTATCTAAAAAGGATCAGCTGTGTTACCCCACCTTCTCACATTCCTGTATCAGACTGTAGATGAGTTTGTTGTCAGGAAGAGGCTCCTCCCACTACTCGGTATCATGTAGGCAGCAGGGTGTAGTATTAAGCCACACCTTAATGACAAAGCTTCATCCTGTCAGCAACCAGAAATGAAGTAAAAATCTGCCATCTGTTTTTGCAGTATTTGATACAGACATATTAATGTTCCAAGATCTTGCAAATAGCTTAAGAAACAAAGCAACAAAACAATATGCAAAGCCCAACAGAAAACTGGTGCAAGGACCTTAGTATATGTGCCCCAATATATTGATTGGTCACTTTCTATCCTAATTACTACTGCTACAGATTATATTATTTCAAGGTTTTAACATACTAAACCATTTTTAAATCTAAGATGTAAATGTAGAGGCTTTTTTACAGGGAAAAGATATACTGTGTGTTTTTTATGAAGATGACAATTTCTTTGAAAAAAAAATCAGGTTGGATTATTTCTCCCTAGAAGCACAAACCCCATCACATGGAAACACATCAAACACACAGAATTTTGTATTTGAAACATTTTTTTCTATTAAAAGGATGTTGAGGGAAGCAACTAGATCAATATTGATTTATTTTCTTATTTATCTTCACAAATGAAGCAGAAATTTCTTTCTGTTGAATCCAATAAATGTAGCTGAGTAGCCACTTCTGACTAAACCAATTTCGTTTTTACTATTCAAGCATATCAGTCCTAGTTCCAATGGAGATTACACTCTAAAGTCTGTAAGGACCGATCGGCACATATCTGTAGAGATTTACAGAATACTGTATGTGTGTGCAATTCTAGGTTTTACTAAAAAAATAGTATGGAGCTGAGTAAAGTAGGTTCTAAATGTAAAGTCAGAAATACAAGAAAAGAAAAAAACAAAAAAATCTTCTCAAATATTTTAATGCACAAGCTTTAAAGAGGCTTTCCCACAAAGACAAGTTAGGCCCTATCCACGGGCCTGCCTCCTTCAGCTCCATAGAGATAAATGGAGCAGAACAGTCATGCCCGGCCGTCTGAGGAGCAGCGAGAGGTCAGCCAAACCCCTCGTTCTCGCGATCTGCGGGGGTCTCAACACTGAAACCCCCACTGATCAACAAGTAAGGCCATTTCCCATGGATAGGGCTTAACTTGTCTTTGTGGGAAAACCCCTTTAATAAATTCTTTTATAGCTTGTCCGACACAGGCTGAGCTAAAAAACCATACACAACCAAGCAATCAACAAATCTAGAGATGTTTATTCAAAAAAATAGTGCTTCTCAATCATGTAACCATATTTTCCAGTAAGTTTTACTCAAGCCTACTTTTGGTATGTGTTTTTTTTCACATCTCATCCTTTTTTCACTTCTGCAAAAAATGGATAGGTTTCTAATCTACTGGTTTCTAATCTACTTTCTTTCCTGCCTAGATGGTCACATAGCAACATTTAAGATCCCATTGACTTCTATGGAAGTCCTCGGACCACATGTAGGATATAAAATTGTGTGTTCTGTGTCTAGAATCTGTCTCAAACCCTTGGTAAATGTGGCTCAAAATAATTCAGAAAGTTTTCTGGGGTAACATATCAATAAATCGGATCCTCTTTATTTAGAAACAATGTAACTGCTTACCTGATACATGACTACAAGGTATAACTGATTCAGCCAATCACAGACAACATATAAATATAGACAATCATAGCCAAGTGGGAAGTCCAAGAACAGTAACATTGGATTCACTAGATAAGAAAAAGGTCTTTTGTGGGGGTTTTTTTTGCAATTTTCCCCATGGCAAAATTTTGGACAACCACTACTTGATCTGCACAAACTACTAAACTTAGTTCAGGAATGATCGGCCAAAACATATAATTATAGAGCAAAAAGAGCTGTTCCTGTTTATTTGCTATTACTATGGTGATTGCTCTAACCTACTATTATTCTAATTGAGTTATAATCCTATAACTCTACATCTGCTCTTTCTTTATGGTAATTATTAATTGTTAGGCGTCCAACAAACATCTCAAAAATAGATCTCAGATTTCTTCTCGTTCGTCAACCTGTGTATTTAATTAGATTACCTAAAGAGGTAAAACAATAATTGAAGTTCTCAAAAATATCACAGGCCTGCTCTCCTGTTCTTGGAGGCTGATGATGTGTGAGGCAAGGTGAGGAAGGGAGGCGATGGAAATAGTAAATGTGATTAATGCTACAGATGTGGATGACTGAACACATGACAAGGAAAAAAAATGACAGCTCATTTTGGTTAACATGTTTGTGAACCATAATTACTTATAATCCCCGCACACAACTGGGAATGCTTAATTATTCTGGGGTAATTTAAGTAAAACATAAAAAGACAGAGATGTGGCACTGATATTTACACAGCACCGAGTGCAAACTTTCTCCTAATAATTATGAGTTCTAACCTCAATCTTCATAGAAAACATGCTACATCTTCACAACATAACTTTCTGTTTATATGATTTCACTTATTGAATTTTGTGATTTTATAAATTTTAACTTAAAACCTGAAAAAAAAATCCACTATGTCCGATTCCTATACTTTGTTCTTTAACAAGGATTAACTTAAAGAGAACCTTCAAGCAAATAAACCCCCAAAACTAAATATATTTTCATAAACTATTAGAAAACATTGCCTCTATTCCTACATTGTCCCTCTATATGCCTGTAAACTTAAGCAATCAGGTACTAAAGCTGTATGCAAATGATGCCAGAGAGGTTCAATGAATAATCTGTCCGCTGTACAGCTTGTTCATGAGTGGGAAGCACAACCGCATTCCCAGTGCTTTACTGACAGCCTGTATTATGGTGGGACACTCCTGGTGCTGGCTCCTCTCTGTAGTACCTGGTGCTGGAGCCCCCTGCAGCCTGTGTGTGTATGAGATACTCCTATACACATGACTGACAACCTGTATAATGATGTTACACTCCTGGTGATGACACCCCCTGCAGCCTGTGTATGTATGTGATACTCACATGACTGACAGCCTGTATAATGGCTCCTCTATGTGCTTCCTGGTGCTCAGAACCCCTGCACCCTGTTTGTGTATAGGAAAGATACAATAGTCAGCCACTTTATAGCAGAACATGTCAGATTCATGTATAGCTGATGTCTCTGTCTCACACATGTGTATAGCAGAACACAGCATGTCACCAGGTAAAGCACAGACACTAGCAATGCTTAACTATATATTATTCACAGGATGAGCAGGAGGAGGAGATGTGCAAGAATTAGACATGCAAGAATTTTGCACCTGATATTTCTTTAAAATCCAGATGTGGACAGGTTAAAAAAGGCACAATGGTGTCACAAATAGTAGTAAAATGGCTCTATTTTGGTGCAAATCTTGGTTAGAAAGATGTAAATAAACTCCAGTCCCAATTAGGCATAGGAAAAACTTTAGAAGGGATCGCAGAAGGGTTTGTGAGTTACTAGATGTAACTTGCTCTTCTGTTTCTCTCTTCCTCTTTCATCAGAAGAACAGGAGGAAACACAGTGAGGGAAATTTATTAGTAGTCATATCTAGCTTTTTGGAGTATTATTTTACGCAATTTTTTGGGCAGATACCATTGTTGCATTTTTATGTGGAGAAAAATTGCAACCCTAAAGTCACGCAATGTTGGGTAAAATATGCCACCATGGCATACAACAACAAAAAGTGATTTATGTAGATACTAGACGAGTTTGTCCCTGTGCAGTTGATGGTGGGAAAGGGGAACTACCTGGAATGCATGTACATAGTACAGCTCAGGATTGTGGTGACTTCTGATGTAATAAGAAAAGCCGTGTAGAAGAAGGTGGCCATTTATGTCACTAGTTCTGGAGCTGGGTGTGATATCCACTGTGCATGTTGCTGGTTTACAAGACGGAGTCTGTGTTGGATTTTTACTTCAGGGTTTAATTTTTTTTTAAATGGCCTGTGTCCTGCTTTTCTCCACCTTCAATTATCTCAACATTGTGCAGTTTTAACATTTTTGTGCAATTATATGGGGCTTTGGCTTTTACATGTAACAGCAAACTCAGTCATAGGCTACATTCACATGAACGTATGCCCACACGGCTTCGGTTGGGTGGGCACACATCGGGTGCTAGAGAGGAGGAGGGATGAGCACTGCCATTGATGAGTTTGGGGGTCGTATATGTATACATACGTGCCCTATACATTCATGTGAATAAAGCCTTATACTGCACTGGATTAATCATCCAGCATCAGGAATTAATCTGTCTAGTTCTACTCTACACTGGTCTAGTTTAGGTGGTTTTAAGATGCAGTGAGGGTCCATCCCATATCGTAACCTCAGGTATCTGAACTCTCATTCACGTCTTCTTACAGCTCTGCACAGTATCTGCACTATTTTCTTACAGCTCAGTCCATAGGGACAATTACCTGGTTGGTGGGTATGCCGAGTCTTCCAACTATATTTCGAATGTATCAATAATAAGTTTAGCCCTGCAAAAACCATCTTATTTCCAAATTCTCTCTTAATAGAGGAACTTGTTGTCCTGAAAAATCACTGTACTTAGGAAATAAGAATTTGGAGTGTACACTACAACCAGATTGTAACCATGGATCCCTCATGATAGATCTAAATGATGGAAATTGGATATTTGTAATTTTCTCACGTGATTTTCAAGAGCTATGAAAAATCAATCAATGGATGCTTTTTGGGTTGTTTCTACAAGAGTAATGTTATAATTGAGAAGCAACATAGATTTTAAGAGCACTACCTTAACCTCTTTTATCACTTCTAAATGGACTCCTGTAGTCATTATACGAATGACAAATGGGCTCCCACCATTCCACAGGTGTTCTTATTTCTGGGAGATCATACATCTCTTGTCACATTCTTGGTGATTAGGTTGTGATGCCAGCCTCAGCCTTAGCTATCACATTTATTCATATAAAATGTTATTGTCTTGTATGACTTACAGGAGATACAGGGATGAATTATGGAAACAATCACACAGCCACGCCGCGCTATAAGTTATCATTTCATTACAGATCACACCAGATGTATGTAAATGTGTGACTATAGATCTTAACTAATGTAGTCTGCTGAAATAATCCAATTCATCAGTTTCAAGAACGTTTTCCTACATGAATGGCACCTTAATGGAGATCTCCAGGGAAATTTCACATGAAATCATTTACACCTTATAATATAAGAACAGTACCAAAGGATATATTATGGGAAATGTAGGGGGTTTTATCAGATCTTGTTATTAAGATTGTAAAAGTGTGAGAGTAAGGAATTATATGAAGAGCTAAGTATTCCCCAGCTTGGAGGGATTTTATTTTTTATTTTGCTGCTATAGGAGATTCCCCATATTTTGAAGAAGATAATATAATGTCCGGAACAAGAGAGAAGTGTCTCTTATATCATTATAAATCCAGTGGGTGGCTGTGATTCCAGACAATTGCATTCTAACTTTTTTGGAAACATTGTTACTTTTGTGCATTTTTATGTGACTTTTTCCCCTGCCCAGAAAAGTTCCTGAGACAATGTGCCTGATTTATATGAGGAATGCAGAGGATAAGAATTGGTTTCTCATAAATCAGCGATCATTGTGCAACTTTAAAATAAGAAAGTTGCAAAGAAACATAACTGGCTTTGATACCAGATTCAACACCCTCTAAAATAAGCAAACAAGACCAACCCCAAGGGCTGAACCTCAACTCTCTGCTGCTTGATAAAAAATCAATGCGCATTTCTGCTATTTAAGACTCCATTATAAGTTCTGATGTTGTGTGAAGAATCCACACTGCCAGCACAATCCTAAACTCCAGTTCCCACTTGAAAATGGAGTTTACATTACATTTTCTGTACTAAGAGAGCATAATGGGAACTAAAAACTGAAGGAGACCGGAAAGTCTTCTGAACTCCTTCTGTTCCCTGATACCTTCAACGTATGGGAGATTACCATCCGTTTCACCTCTTTTATTAAAATAAGAAAAAAAAATGCTGCACAATTTTTTCTGCTATTTGATAATATAAAGGGAAACATAACCTACCAAATGCAAGTGTGAGCTGCAACCCATGCTGGCATACGGGATGAGCGTTGCCACCATGCCACAACTGGGCGCATTAGCCGTCTATGGAGACGTATATCCGGTCATATATACATGATCACTTTGGCTGTGTGGAAGCAGCCTAACACATATATTTGTACATAATCCCACCTATCTATATACAGATAAATATATATAAACACATCATGCACATACAGTTTACATATACACACAGATTACACAAACACAGGTTACACATACATATGCAAACAGGTTACACATACATATACACATAGGTTACATAAACGCACGTCATGCAGACATATACACACCGATTATGCAAATACAGGTTGCACAGACATATACACACAGGTTACATACATATATACACACACAGGTTACATACAGACATGACACACACATATACATACATATTACATAAACACAGGTCATACACACAGGTTACACCACCATATACACCATTTACATACACATATACACATAGGTTACATAGACACAGGTTACACATACAATGCACACAAGGTACAAATACAATGGGCACAGGTTACACAGACACAGGTTGAAAGTACATATTAACACAGGTTAAACATACAAATGCACACAGGTTACCCATACATATACACACGGGTTACACACATATATACACATGCATGTTACATAGACACATGTCACACACACATATACATACAGATTACATATACACAGGTCACACACATAAACACAGGTTACACTGATACAGGCTACACAGCTATATACACCAGTTACATACACATATGCACATAGGTTACACATACAATGCACACAGGTTACAAAAACAAAGATTACACATACATATACAGATAGGTAACACAGACATATATTACACATACAGAAACACACAAATTACACATAAGGAAAATTTGTGGTGTCCTGCTCCTGACGTGGCATAGCACAGTGACCTCTCACCTTCCGACAACAGAAGGAAATGTGGAAGAGGGGAAATAATCACAGCACAGGGAGATTGGAGCTTTGCAGCACAGGAAGATGGGAGCTTTGTAGCAGGTAACTGTGCACATGATGCTTTCCCCCATCTTGATGCAGGTTGTGCTGCCTGAGGCAAGAAGCTCAACTCATCTCATCGCTGTTGCACTCCTCACCCTAAAGGAAAAAGGATAGGCATACATTTCTAGATTAAAAATGCATGGCCCCAATGTTTGTTGTTGAATGTTAGTGCCTATTAAAGTATGATACATGTAATTACAGACAATCTCTAATCCATACCTTACTTCCATGTGCCATTCATAATATTGATGTCTATTTATGCAGCCAATATTGCTTGAGCCCTGAATACAGCAGCAACCTATGTTCCCCCCATAATCTTTGCCTTTCTTACTGGAGTAAAGCAATGCATCACATTTATTGAAGGTTTCAAACCATTTTTATCAGTTTTCCAACTAGTCTTAAAAAGGGACGCATCCTCAAAAAATGGAGTGTGGTCTCGCAGGAGAAAACTCATGCACAAAAAAATTCTACATTGTGGCGTAGAAACCGGGACCAACTAATATGAGGTGCAAAGTAGGACCCCCGGTCTTATTCTGCACCAGATTAATCATCCAGGATGTGACAAAGTGATACATTTGGTGCTGTAGAGATTTGTGTAGTTGTACTCTGCATTGGTCTTAGGGCTGACACGTTAATAAATCTCCTCCAGTGTTCCCTCCAGTTTGCTTTGTTTTAAGATGAAGTGAGGGGTCATCCCGTATCCAAAACTCAGGTATCTGCACTCTTATTGCACTACAATGACAGCTGCACTTGCAGATGCACCACAGACGGAGCTATCTTCTTACAGTTCAGTCAATGAGGACAATTACTTGATTGGTGGGAGTGCCAAGTCTCTCAACTATGTTTTGAATATGACAATAATTAGTTTAGTCCCCCCCCAAAACCATGTCTTTTTATGTAGCCAATCAGACTTCAGCCCCGAATACAGCTGTAACCTATGTACCCCCATTTTGCTTTGCTTTTATTCCCACAATTTTTCTTCATTCTGTTTAATTTCATGTGCCAATCATATAATATGACAGCTGTATCTCTTTAACATACATCTGCCAAGACATTATCCATTAATAGCTTATGCATGAAACATGTTCTTCAGTAACTTTAGAACTTGTAGCTTCTAGCTCTCTGTGAGCCTGTCTCTGTAGGTTTAGCAGAAAAGGATTATATTAGCAAATTATCCAAAAATAGAACATGAGTTCACTAGAGTCCTGCCCTGAAAAATTAAATCCATTGATTTAATTCCGAAACATAGCTTGTTTTTTTCGGATTGCTTACCTTTCAGAAAGGCTTAAGGAATTGGCACAGCCAATTGCTTGCCCCCTCACTGGCTGCTTGCCATTGGCAGAGGCTGTCTCAATGATCCTTGCAGATTCTCTGGCACGTGGCACAAAGACTACAACACACAAAGTGCAATGAAACTGACGGAAATCTAATTAGTATATAAGGGATTAAGCAATGTGGAAAAAAATGATTTCATCTTTATGTCTGCATTTCAGCTCAGTTAATCCTTTAAGTGCCAGAAGGTCCTGGCAATATGGTTTTTATATTTGCCTACAGTCCAACGTGCATGTCATATGCATTGGAACAGATGGAATAATGTCATCTAGTGGCCAAAATGCTGAAAATAAAATGGGTTCACTATTATATTAATTTATTCACAAAACTATCTAATATAAAAAAGAGAATGGTTTCAGATTAGAAATCATTTTATGTTTGCGGCTCATATGCAGACTTATTAATCTCCATGGTAACAGACTTCAGACTGATTCGGTATAATCTGACCATGCAGTCATATGTACTACAATTTTACCAGTCAAATACAGACTACTGTCAAACTTTTTTTTTGTTACAAAATTAGATCTTGGTTGCGGTGCTAAACAAAATGTCATCCTAAAATAAAAAAAATAAATGTATTGATAGTAAAATTTAAGACACAGGTTAAACATTTTAAACATGCAATTGACTTAAATGATAGATATCCACAATATAGCTGATAAAATTTCTTATCACTGAGGTAAAAAAGAAAAAAAAACAGGGGTGATCTGTAAGTGTTAGACACAACTCTGAAGTAACTGAAAAAAGTGCAGCAGTCTGGATACGTACCATAAACAGGGTTGTCACTCCAGTCATGGTTAAAAAACATTTTTGTGAATTTTGGGTGTGGGAATATGAGGTGCACGATGACCTGATAGTTCTTGAAAAAAAATGTTTAAAGCATAACTGTAAAGTTATTTGACAAAAAATAGTCTTAGTAAAGCTGGAGAGAGCCTTTGACAGCAATTTCAACAATATCTGTATCATGCTTCTGGCGTCTTCCTTTCCTGAGATATATGGGTAATAGAAATATGAGGATATCCTCTCAGTTTTTCCTGAAGTGGGTAGAACTTCCTGATTGTGTCATAAGCTATGGGCAGTGATGCCAATAGCACTCAGAGCATTCACGTGAACGTGCACAAGCTGCTCAGCCAATCAGGACACAGAATCAGTGTTGCTGCTTGTACAGAGATCTAGTGCAGAGCAAGGAAGGGAAGACACAGAGCTGTGGAGCTCTGCATCATACAGGAGCTTAACTGGTAGTTTTCTTCCTGCTACCTGGCTGCAGATAGCTAATGAGTGTAAGTTACAGAAATGCTTATTTTTGCTTAGTGCAGAGCTATGCAGAAGGTTTTATACTTTACAGTTTTAATTTAATTATAACCTAATGAACACAACTTGTTTTTAAGCACATGGGCCTTAAGTATCATGTAGTAAAGATTGGGCAAAAACTGTATGCCAAGGGAATGATGCGAACATGTATATAAAAGTGCAAGTCACAGAAATAGGAATAAAACCAGAGGAAACAAGTAGTCAAATCCAGACATAAATAAATTAGCAGACATAAACAGATGCAGGGATAAATAAATATCTCCATGATGCATAATCAATCGGCAAATTGCTACTAAACTGTTGTTACTCTGCATCTAACATAAAAGTGGCTACTAGGAGCCCCCCACCTAAAACTACATATTTCCCCTTCCTCGGAGCATTTGAACTGTTTCGATTTTTGTTTTCCAAAAATGTATGCTTATCTAGGATTTTCTATATCCATGTAAATAATTATGAATGTTTAATGAGTACATTAATACTCCTTGATGATACAATTAAGAATCCTGATAAATTAGCATTCAAGATACACCTCTGAGTCTGTTCAGGTCCAGAATGTATAACCTAAGATTCATTGACGTATAATCAGTAACCAACTAACATTGTTGACTCTGGGACATGAAGAACCTCGGTGGCGTCAGGGATTCCTAAGGGTCCTTTAGTGTTTAAAAATTTAAGCCAAATCCATTAGGACTGCTAACCACTGATTATTAGCCATCTGTTTATACAGATCCAAATGCCAACTCATTAGGACAGGAAAAAAAATAGACAGGATATTTAAGGTGGTTAAATAGTCAAGTATTGACCGACAGAACAGCAACCTGAGCATAAGGGAATAGATATGACAAGATTTGCTAATTTATGAGCATAGGATGTAAAGCCCTGAGGTATTGACTTACATTGTGCCCAGGTAATGTGAAATGCGTAGTGTCACCTTGGACTATGTTCTTTGTAACTAGCAGATGAACTTCTTCTCTATAATAACAACGTATTAACATCTGGTTAGTAATATGCTTAGAAATTAATGTGGAATTTATATGAAAGATTAATTTGCATATATTAGCAGTTTACATATATTTCTACAAAGGAATCTATATACTGTTATATACAGCTGATCACAAAAGATTTAATGCCTGATATCTCAGCAATCTATACACAGGACGGAAAATGCCTGTTCAGAATATTGTGTAGTTTTTAGAATAAGATTAATAATGTACTAAATTGTAAAACGTTAAAATGTTATTTATTGGTATAAATACTCTGTAACCCTTTAATGACCACCCAACATAAATAAACAGTACCCACCCGTAACAGCTGCGTTCACTGAATTGCACTACAACACCTCCTGCTGGTTATCGTACAATCCTTTTTTAACATTATATTGGCAACTCAAGGTATTTCCAATCAATAGATCAATGAGAAAACATAAAATAAAAAAATAAATAAATACCAACATTTTGTTGAGTGATCAATTGGTCACCTTTATAATTACCTTAGGAGCACTAAAGTAAAACTAAACTAAAGTTTTTTTCTGGTTTCTTGTACTGCTGTTTGAGACTTTTGGGTCTCAGGAGTATGGGGACCAAAAAGTCTCAACTGAGACCAAAAAGTCACCACTGAGACCAAAAAGTCTCATAAAGCAGTACAATATAACCAGCCAAGGTGGTGATAGAAAACTTCTTTTGTTTTTGCATTCCTTCTATTGGCAAGGATGAAAAAATTCACTAATCTTCATTTTATTAGGAATAATCTGAGAGATATTTTAGTAAACATTCTTAGTAAATTGTCTTTTCAATGGAAATATCCCTGTTGGGAGTTTCCGTGATTCCGTCATTTCAGACACTTGTATCCGCCTGATTCTACCATTTTACACCAGGAATCCTGATCCTAATGATAGTCATGGTTACCCCTGGTCAGTAGAACATACAGTAAGGATACACCGGCTGATAAAACATTCATTGTACCTTTCTTACTGGGAGCATGACCTCGGTTCCTGTGACATACAGTATATGATTGCTGCATCCTCATGGGGTTAAAGTGGTTTTGTTTTGTAGAAAAAATAAATAGAAGTATGGGGTGCCCAAGGAAATAAGCCATGACTGTGAGCAAAGTGACAGGATCGATAAACCATCTTAGATTGGAGAAACCAGATGGAAGGCAGTGCATTAAAAAGCATTAGAAAAAAAGAAAATATGGAAAACAGCAGCCGGTTATTGGCCTGCACAACATTTCTGAGTTTCTTATGTTTAAGATCAGTTTCTTTAGACATCATGATAGATCTAAGGTACAAAGATGTCATGGTGCTTACTTGACACTTACCACCTAGGGCAGTGGTGGCGAACCTATGGCACGGGTGCCAGAGGTGGCACTCAGAGCCATTTCTGTGGGCACCCAGACCATCACCAGAGAGGACTCCAGGTATCTTCCTGCAGCCCTAGACAGCCCAGAACTTGCTGTGCACAGAGCTATTTTAAAGTGACAGCTCTACCTGGTACTACTGGAGGAGTGGGAAGGTGTGGACAGATCTGGATTATCATTGTAGCTCCTGCCCTGACATTTCCTCCTGTCTATGGGATCCTGGAGGGAAGCTACAATGATCATCCAAATTTCTTCTATTTTCTGCTTTATTGATGTCCTCAGGGTTCTGATATGAATGAAAGCTGTGACAGAGCAGGGAGTATAAATCACTAATTACATTTCTGTGTTGGCACTTTGCGATAAATAAGTGGGTCTTGGTTGTATTTTGGGCACTCGGTCTCTAAAAGGTTCACCATCACTGACCTAGGGTAAAATGTGACAGAGAAAGATTTCTCAGTAGACATAGGAGTTTTACAAATTCATTTTTTTAGAATATATAGCAGCCCCGACTATAATAAATGAAATATCAGATGTAAAGGAATAATAGTTTAATGTTATGTGACCATGCATGCCTCATACAAGACTCTTTACATCTATAAGTGTGGACTACATGGGAAATCTCCATAAGGCGAATTAACCTATGTTCATTGCCTTTCACCTAGCTAAATCCATTCCCTGCACTGTACTGAAGAAACATCTTAATATTAAACAGTTCTGTCCACAGTTACTGTTCTAGCTATTACCTAATGTCAATAAGCTTGGGATTGTCAAACTTTGCATCATTTAAGGTGGCAAGTCAATTGCTGTAGAGCATGGGCACCAAGTTTTGGTGGGTCCACATATGTTATAACGATTGGCCAAAGATCACAGTGGGAAATCTAGGATTATACCTAATAAGCATCGCAGCAGCACGGGGGGTTAGTGGTTAGCATTACAGCCTTGCAGCACTGGGGACCTTGGTTCAAGTCCCAGGGTCCACATCTGCAAAGAGTTTTTATGTTCTCTCTGTGTTTGCCTGGGTGTCCTCTGGTTTCCTACAAAACACACTGTTAGGTTGATTAGATTGTGCGCCCCATGGGGACAGGGAGTGATTTGGCAAACTCTGTGTAGCGCTGCGTAATCTGTCTGCACTATATAAATAAAGGAATTATTATTATTATTATTATTATTATTGTAGCACTGAACATATACATGATATAGATGTCACCCACTTAAACTGAAGTCAAGTTTTCATATGAATTGACTAGAAAGGCTATCAAACTCTAGCCAGAAATATTTAGAAGTAAAACAAAAAACAAACAAACAAACAAACAAAAAAGGCACTTCAAACTGGCAAATCTATATTCCCCTCTACATCTGCTATGGGAAGAAAGTTAAGAGGACCCCATATACATGAAACAGTAAATTGCCCCTCCAATTTCATTGGCTTTGGTTGACTTCCATATGTTGTGTATGGCTTTGCAATATACAACACTAACCATAGGATTTTCCACTGATAACATTACATTTGAAACAAATGCCATGTGGAATGGCCTAGTGAGTCTCTGACTGCTTGGCTCCAGTGTAACTTTTACTGCATCAGTGAGCATTAGAATGGTTGTTTGCTGAGATCTAAAGACTTGGAATGAGTCACTTGAAGCATACGTGAGAGTGGGAATTATCAGCATATGAGTCATTTGCTCTGGTTCTTTTCGCTGTCAATATAAAAATGGCAAAATCACTCAGTTATAGGTCAAATGTGTAACACTATGACATGGAGCTAAAAGCCAGAATGCAAAAATCAGTGATTTTTTACAATGTGTCTGTATGGAATAGTCAATGGTAGATACGACATTTACACATCTTGTCACAGTCAAGACTGAATTGATGAAAACAAATAAATAGAAAAATATGGCACAAATGTTTCAGAGAACACTGGAATATATTGAACCATAATTCAAACATCGCTGCAGCACTGCAATATCCGTGTCTTAGTGCATGTGTTTGTATATAGATAGATGAATACAGTAGATAGATGGATCGATACAGTAGATACTGTAGATGGATAGATAGAGTATGCATATTGTGAGAGAGCACTGTTAATATGGATTCAGTCCTACAATCTTTTCTGATAGATATTTCAGTATCAGAAGTCAGGTTATTCTGAAACTTATACAGTTAGTTATACATACATATACAGTATTGTAGCTGTAGCCAATTCACAATATTCACAATAGTACATAATATTTATAAAATGCTCCACTGATAATATTTTAATGTATTAATTCATGAAAAAACTAATCTAACAAGTGCAATTTATGTATAAAAAAAGGAAGAGCCTTGTCCAAACAAGCAGGACTATGGAAGCCCATAAAAGACAAAATAAGAGCACATGTAGTTGTCTTCTTGTAAAACTGCAGATTAAGATTCGGAACATGCTAGCAGCCCTGATGAGCAGTCCTAGGATTTGATGTTCTATCACAGAATTGCAATTTTATAGTCTTTTCCGGTCTTATTGAAGTGCCCTTCTGAGCGTCTACCTCTACCTGATTTTTGAGTGCTTGATTTATTATACATCAAACCATATAGTGAGTAATCACATCCATGTACTCCATGCTAATAAGGGCACATTTCTATACAACCCAAAATAAGTCTGTGGACAAACAATTACAAATTTATAAAGCCCAAAGCATTTGTAGAAATCCAAGATTTTGTTAGTAGAAGGCGACTGTGATTAAAGCCATCTAATTCCAAGCCTGACATTTTCCCTTGTGTTTGTGTTTTTTATTAATTTCCAGCACAACTTGTTTCTATAAATTATTGATGCCTATTTGCAATTACAGTGCTAAAAGGTTTATTAATACACACAGCCTTGTTGAATGGCTTGTAAACTAGGCCAATAATTAAATATATTCAGATTAGCCTGGAACTTGCTAAAATCTACTATATTATGTGCAAGTGATATATTAACTACTAAAATAAATGGGGACATGACATATTTAGTAGTGGTAAATGTAGGACGCAGGGTAAATATGGTGGACAGAAGGATTAGAAGATTCTCTACTTGGTATTGGTCAATTGCAACCACATAAGAGATAATAAGGCCCATTATCTCTATAATTAGGCACAGTTTGGAATTAGTAAGGCAAGTGCTACACTTCACCTTGGGTCCGGGTTCAAGCCCAAACCAATGACAACATTAGCAGTGAGTTCGGAAGTTTACCTGTGATCGCATTTTCTTTCAGCAATTCTTAAAACATAATGATTCAATAAGTAAATAGTGTACAAGGATTTATCAAGGCTTGTAATAGCCAGGAATTTCAACTCCCTCCTGCCTTTGACCAAATAGGCATGGAGGGGCATGGATGGCCCATATCAGTCCAGTTTCTGATGCCCAAATTAACTCCAGGTGGAGCATAGAGTTGATTTGACCACTCGGTCATATGGCGTTGTACAAAGAGATATATAGCATATACAGTGTGACTTGCGGGGTTCGGTGAACATCCAGCACTGGTACTCAATGTGATAACACTTGATAAATCAACCCCACGGACTACATTGCATTACAATTATGTGAACTTGATTGTCCTCTTAAGAATAAGGACTAATATCAGTGATCAAAATCTCTGTATAGTCTGTGGCCTCATGCACACAAACATGTAATGCAAGGCCCCGTTACTTTCCAATTACTCATGTCCACCGTCGGTGCCTACACCATGCCATGGACAGGACGACTGCCTGCAAATTATAGCACTAATTTCTACTCACAGCAGTGAGATGTGCGGCGCTCACGCGTAAATATCAGTCGGTACAAAAACAAGGGATTACGTTCGTGTGCATGAGGCCTTATAGAATATGTTGGCAGCCTGTAAGATGTCCATGACACAGTTTATCACTTTTTCAATTATAGGAAAAGCCATCATTTAGTGTATATTTGATTTTCTTCTTTTAAAGGTCCGGTTGCTGTGATTAGTGGAGAAGAAGATTCTGCCAGCCCCCTACATCATATTAACCATGGAATCACAACACCAAACTCTTTAGATGCTGGTCCAGACACAGTCGTCATTGGAATGACTCGGATTCCTGTTATTGAAAATCCACAGTATTTCCGTCAAGGCCACAATTGTCACAAGCCAGACACATGTAAGTAAACCAATTTTTGAATATGTATCTTACTCAGTATAGCATAACTAGGGAAGTCTCATTGAAGCAGAAAGTCAACACTTCTTATCTGTCTGTTTTAGTAGTTGGATTTCTTGTTATGTAACAATGGAGCATCTTTTCTTAGTGCTCAGCACTTGATGCCCGATATTTATGAATACACGTACAACTAGATATTTTATCTTCCTTATCAAAGAGATGCACCTCTAAAAAGTCTTCATGATTTTATGAAGAATACAAATGGTTTTCTAAAATGGACAAACCAGGAGTGGAGACAAAGCCAATTTTATTAAATTTAGTATAAGATGATTGTAGGTTTGAGTTGATTTTGTTGATGATATTATGGATTTGTTGTGTTGTAGATATGGAACTTTGTAAAAGTTAATGGTGGATTAAAGCCCATTAGACGTTAAACATAGTTTGATTAAAAAAAATATTAGGACCTCTGCTCTAAAAAGATATACAGCTATGTAATTTGGAGCTTGAATTTCAATTAAATTTGAAAAGTTGTATGTTTCATTACATCATAGCCCTTAGATGTCCATGTGTGTTATATTGCAATGTTTTCATTATTAAGCCCCCTATTTTATACCCAGTAAGTGGCCCCCTTATACTAAATGCTGCTATTGGTTAAAATGTACAAATTGCCTTTGTAGGGTAACATTCTGTTAAAAAAAATATTTATTTGTTGTCAAAATTAATAGACTCCCCCCCTACATTCTTCTCTCTACATAATACCATTGGCAGAGTGATTACTCAGTGATACCTCAAAGATTACCTATAATGAACCCAGTCCAAGTCAGGTGTCTATGTTACCTTAAGGTGCCTTCTACTTTCACCAGTGTTTTTGTTTTTATAGGAGACAAAGTTTCTTGACTTGGGCCATAGTCTTTCACTTTCATCTTTGCTTTCTGCATCCATTTATCTTTGCTTATTGCATTTATCAACATTTCCTTGTTACTTTTACTGTCTGCTTTATTTTGAAAAATTCTGTAAAAATAAGTCATTCTTGCTATTACCATCTTTATGGTGTTTGATAATGAATTTTTAAAACAGTTATACTATATATGAAGCTTACAATATAAACAATGTCAACTCTTTATTACAATTATGTGCCATACCAACAACAGGATAGGTGATAAGTCTCTGCATGCTAGGTGCACATCTGCTGGAATATATATTTCGTCTGCATTCGGCATCTCTGATCAATATTTTTCAGTCTGACATCCTTTCAATGGAGTGGTAGCAGACATGCATCACTCTAATTTAGTTGAAGGACAAGGGACCCCTATTTCTGCAATTAATATGAGTCTAGAGGGCTGGATCCAAGTGCTAAGACATTTAGTAATCTGTCTTTCGGTGATTTGTTGATGGCAGGATCTGCTCTTCTTTAAACTTATAATGCACTTGTTTTTAGAAATAAAAGGCAGTCAAATTATGCAAATGAGCTTGAGTGGTATCTAAGCTCCTTTGCATATTTTTTAATGCCCTTTATTTGTTAAACATGGATGCAAGAAGCTAAAAGAAAAGTGGATCCTACAGGGGGCACGTACCCGTATGTAAGTGTTCTTCTTTTACAACCCTTGATCCTGATGGATGAGTCACCTTAAGTATGTGGCATAATCTGTGTAATAATGTACATATATGCTATTTACAGATACAATACAAATAATAGTTATTATTTTTTAATCTAACCGAAGTTTGGAAAGTCCTAGTTTGTAGGAGGTGGAGTTATATTATTGTTTTTTTGCATTATGAAGACCAAAACTTTATTTAAAATAGGGTCCACTACTATGCTCCATGAATGACCCCCATTGGGTATATTACCGTATCTTGATTTTGTACAGTATAAATGAGGCAGGTTGAAGTAATAAAATATGAAAATCTATGTAAAAGGCTACTGACAAAAATGTAAGTTTGTGGTAATTGTACATCAATATCAAATCAGTGGGTGTCAATACTAAAGACTTCAACTTATCAACTTATTCTATAATAACAACAGAGAAAAGAGGAACAAGTCCAGCTCCATTCTCTACAAAATTGCCAAGTCACTCCAGATCAGTTCTCATTCAAGTGAAATGGAGCTGGCACTACAAAACAATTCTGCTTTGTTCATAGCTAATCAATATTACAACCTAAAAAAAGTTGCTGTGGTTGTTTGTTTATTATAGAAACAAGCTATTTTGATCCATATATAGGGTATTTAACCCCTTAACGCTCTGCGCCGTAGCTCTACGGCGCAGAGGTATAAGGGATGTATGAAGAGGGCTCACGGGCTGAGTCCTCTTCATACAAAGGTGGGGGTTTTTGCATAATGCATAAAACCCCCACCGCTAATAACCGCGGTCGGTGCTAGCACCGATCGCGGCTATTAACCACCCCGTTGCCGCCGGCAAAGTCGCCGGCGGCATTTAAAAGACGGCGGCGCGCGGGCGCCGCCATCTTTTTTTCGATCGCCACGCCCCCGAACGTCATCGGGGGGCGGCGATCGGTTGCCATGGTAGCCTCGTGTCTTCGTTTGACACGAGGCTATCTGGCAGCTGCAGATTCGTTACAATGAGCCACTGGCTCATTGTAATGAATGTGCTGCAAAAATGCCATATATTGCAATACAGAAGTATTGCAGTATATGGTAGCAGCGATCTGACCATCTAGGGTTAATGTACCCTAGATGGTCTAAAAGATAGTGAAAAAAAAAAGAAAAAAAAAAGTTTAAAAAATAAAAAAAATTAATAAAATATTAAAAGTTCAAATCACCCCCCTTTCCCTAGAACGGATATAAAACATAATAAACAGTAAAAATCACAAACATATTAGGTATCGCCGCGTCCCAAAATGCCCGATCTATCAAAATATAAAAACGGTTACGGGCGGCGGTGACCTCCGATGCGGGAAATGGCGCCCAAATGTCCGAAATGCGACTTTTACACCTTTTTACATAACATAAAAAATGAAATAAAAAATGATCAAAATGTCGCACAGACCTCAAAATGGTAGCAATGAAAACGTCGCTTCATTTCGCAAAAAATGACCCCTCACAAATTTCCGTGCGCCAAAGTATGAAAAAGTTATTAGCGTCAGAAGATGGCAAAAAAATTTTTTTCTTTTTTGTACACATTCGTTTAATTTTAGAAAATGTATTAAAACACAATAAAACCTGTATAAATTTGGTATCACCGCGATCGCACCGAACCAAAGAATAAAGTAGGCTTGTTATTTGGAGCGAAGAGTGAAAGTCGTAAAAACTGAGCTCACAAGAACGTGACGTTTTTTTTTTAATTTTTCCACATTTGGAATTTTTTTTCAGCTTCGCAGTACACGGCATGTTAAAATAAATAATATTACGGGAAATTAAAATTTGTTACGCACAAAATAAGCCCTCACACAGGTCTGTACACGGAAAAATGAAAAAGTTATGGATTTTTGAAGTTGGAGAGCGAGAAATGAGCTGAAAAACCCTCTGTCCTTAAGGGGTTAAATCCATCCCTTTCCCCCAAAGCATAAAAAATATTTAATCTTTCTCAGACACCCATGCACCATGACCAATTTTATTCAACCTATCAGTATGCTTAGAGTATAATCCATTAGGAACCCACAAAAATACATAGTGAACTATCAAACTCCATGCAGTAGTTGACCTTCGTTAACTTGAAACTCAACATTTAACCCTGTAAATGGGTTGCTCTGCCAATTACAGTCCTAAGCTTCACTGACCAACAACATCAGGTAGAAAAAATTGGTAGCATCGTCTTGTGATGAACTGTGTATTGTTCATATCTTCATGACAAGGCCCAAACTCACATTGATATTTGCAATATATTTTATCTGTCCTATAAGGCAGATTCATTTTGTTGAGAAGTTATCATTCTTATCACTCTCATTGTTCTTCTCCCTGTTCTTAATTTAATTTTCCAGTCTATGTTCATGCATACGTCCTATTTATTCTGCTTAGCAGCTTCTTTTTCATAAAAGGGCATGTCAATAAATGTTACTAAGTTACAGCCAGTGAAAAACAACTCCTTGATACACTATTAATAGAACATTGGCGTAGTATAGATTTCTGTCCACCCTATGCTAACAAAAATTGCTTATGGCATACGATGACGGATCCTTATTTGTTTCCACTTAGTTCAGCGTAATAGAGTCAGATCTGAAATATTGAAAACAGGTTTATGGATACTGATGTTGGGATGGAAGCAGCTTGGAACAATTTCCAGCCTTGGATATTTTTCACTCCTACTATAGCGATCATTAGTGTACTGCTAGAGAGAAGGGTCATAAGGACAAGTATGTTGTATCAGCGGTGATCTACAATCCTACTTAGCTTTGCCTTGATCTTAGCAAATTAAGCTATTAAAAAGTAAAGAGTGATGTCACTTATCTAAACAGGTGGAAAAATTAGCTGTAAATCACTTCGGGTCATTGACATAGCAATTGGGTTCACAGAGGTCACACTTGTAACTAGTTACTTCATACTTGAATGTCATTTGCCCCCACCCCTTATTTTCCTATTCTCACTTGTCATATCTCAATATTATTATTAGGACTATAGTAAAATCCTGATAAGAAAAGACTCAATAACATTATGTATCAACAAAGATTTCTAGATCCACAGTAATTATTATCATTTTTTTACGATATTGATATTTCTCAATGCAATTGTTGACATAAAACAGCTTCCCCTCCCAAACCCTATATACTTGCATACTTACCTCTTACAAGCAAGCATGTTAAATGTTTTGGCCCAGTTTGACTGTTATCCCCAATCCGCAGGATAGAGGAAAACAATCTGGTGGAAGTCAAACTGTTAGAATCCCCACAATCATGAAAATGGAACCCCACCGATCACAAGAACCCCGTCTTGTCTCTTACAGATGGGGCGGCTGTAATGCTCCTGCTCCATTCAATAATTTGAAACTATTGGATATTGCTGAGCACAGTGCTAAGATATCTTGGTTACTCTCATAGACACTGAATGGGCACCAGAGATATCTGAGCACTGTGCTTTGATGATGTTGAATGTGTAAATCTGTGTAAGAATGATCACAGCACTCCAAGGTGGCAGCAATATTCATTATATTCTTAAAGGGGGTCTCTCACAAAGCAAGTCAGGCCCTACAGGATAGAGTCTAATTTGCTGATCGGTGGGTTTCTCAGTAATGGAACAGATCACTAGAATGGGGATCAGATGGGGTCCCCTATCACACCATTTGTAGCCCCACCAGGGTGGTCAGAGCAGCTAGTTGCGCATGGCCAGGGTGCCGCAATAATTTCTATGGAGCTGACGAAGATTTCCGAGTATGGCGCTCAGCAATCTCCATAAGCACCATAGAGATGAACGGGACAGCCCACACATGCACGACTGGCTGTTCCGGTCATCTCGGGGTGTGACGAGAGTACATCATTGGAACCCTGTTCTTATGATCTGTCCCATCGATCAGAAAGTTATCCACATGATAGGGCCTAACTTCCTACTTGGGAAAGCCATTTAATTTGAAGTTTCGTCAATACAAACAAAGTATGTGTGTTGCTTTCCTTGAGGCTTTTGAGAACAAAGGCTCAGGTAACCCAAAACGTATAATTCACAAAATTTTAACTAAGAATTAAAAAGGATTACTCCTGGGATATAAGGCTGCATGGTTAGGAATGGTTTACATTTAAAGATGGACAATTATTGCTACACTGACTGGATGTGAATAAAATAATTGTATCATGATAACGTCCTGCAAATTGATTGCATTCAAACTCCAAAACCTACACCATCTATAAAAAGACTTAACATGTTGAGTTTTAGTCATGTTGACACCAGTTTACACTGGTATTTGGTCATCAGGTTGAAAATTGTCAGAATTACATAAAATAATTTCTGCAAAAAATTCATCCATTCATCAGATTGTGTGATAAACTTTCAATTCCCTTGTATTCTATTGCATGGTTTGAAGAGTAAGCCTCAGGGGCATAACTTGAGGGGCTGCGGAGGTTGTGATCGCACCTGGGCCCAAGAAGTTTAGGGGGCCTTTATGGTGTCACTTTCCCATATGAGAAGACTATTACTATAAACCATACATTATAGTTGGGGGCCCGGCACAGACTTTGCACTGGGGCCCATCAGCTTCTAGTTACGCCACTGGTAATCCTCTAAAAAAACCCTATTTATTTAATCTTTGGACTTTAAAAATATCTAGATTGCTAATATTTTCATGGATACTGTAGTAAGAAAGTGTGCATATAATCCCAAACTAGCATTCACGGTGTACACCACCAGTATGCAAAGTATCTTAAAGGAGTCTCCTTTAAAATATTTTAATGGATACAGATTGGGCCGTCACATCACATGACTATCATATTATTATTGTCATCTGATTCTTATTAAGGTCTCTTGAAGACTTAGTATTGAATTCTGTACAATACAGACCTCTATAGACATGGAGGGATCAGGAAAATATTTTGTTACATTGTCCATGATTTTTTGTTTAAATTCACACATCACACATGAAGGAATCTATAAGGACAAGAAGAGTTCACATGTCACAGTCATGTCAACATTACTAATGTGTTAATCTGTGCACAAATCTAACCCTATTAAATCGGAACCCTGGGGTGTATAGAATAGCGGGGAGGGTAGGACACTCATATATTTTATTCTTTCTAGAAAGATACATTTTACGTTTACTCTAGCGATTTGTGGAGAAATCAGTGAGCCCTTGCTAAGCAATGACACCGCTGATCAGTTCATAGGACATTGTGTTTTGTCAGCTGTGAATAATAGCATTTCTTGATACGTGAAATACACAAAGGATCCTGCAGCTGTACACCTTTCATTAATCGTATGCACCACTGTTCAAGACAAACACTCCATAACGCCTTACAGGAAATAGGGGTTAAGATGTGCTAAATCTTTGATAAATACAAGTCACTTAGGATCAAGAAACATTCGAAACCACTGTACTAAAGCCAACAATCAGTTTTTGCCAATAGCTTATATTATGCAATTCCTGTAAATTAGTTAGACATATGAACAGAAAATATTGCAGAATAGATTTATTTTTAAGTAAAAAAGAATTGTACAAGAATTTACAAAGAGTTGTAAATATATTGGCTAAGTCTCCTCTCTGGAGACACCGCTGAACTTTGGAAGATTTTTTTTTTCTGGCATTTTAAAACAGATAATGATATTTTAAAAGGAATAATCTCTAGATTAGGCCAAATGGTTATAGATATTGTCATATCATGTTTTACTAGGTCTCAAATAATGTGATTTTTATTAAAATTTGATTATTAAAAAACTTGAAGACAAATTAGTCCAGTGTTAAATGAGTCAATTAACCAAATAGCGCATTAAGACGTACCCTTACGTCATGTTGCACATGAGGGAGTATGAAGAGGGCTCACATGCTGAGCCCTCTTCATACTCACCGAGCATTTGCTTCAAAATGAAGCACACGCCCATTGCTAAAACCAGCTATCAGTGCTAGCAACGATCACATGTGTTAACCCTTTGATTAACGCCGGCAAAGCTGCTGGCGGCATTAACGAGGAGGGACATGGGTACCGCCATCTTGGCTTCGATCGTCGCTCCCCGTGACGTAATCGTGAAGTGGCAATACATTGCTATGACATCCTCGGGTCACACAAAGATCTGCGGCTATCATGATCTAGGCCATCTATTACAATGTGAAATTTAATAGATGGTGTGCAAAATCCCCATATACTGCCATACTCTAGTACGGCAGTATATGGTAGAATCAATCAGACAAATGTACCTTAGGGAGTTTCAAAAATAGTATAAATATATATATATATATATATATATATATATATATATACATACATATAAATCACTCCCCTTTCCTAAAAGTCATATAAATTTAAATAAACAGTAAAAATCATAAACATATCAGGTATCGCCATGTCTGAAAATGCCCGAACTATGAAAATATAATAACTGTTTTTCACTGCGTTTAACCCCGTAACGGAAAACAGCGCCCAAAGTCGCAAATGGCATTTTTTTGCCATTTTGAAAAATATTAAAAATTCAATAAAAAGTGCTTGAAAGGTCATCTAGTCCTGAAAAAAGACGCATAGAAAACCTCATCAAATTCGCAAAAAATGACACCACACACAGCTCTGTAAACCAAAGTATGAAAAAGTAATTAATACCAGAAGAAGGCAAAATGAAGAATTTTTTTTGTGCAGGTTTTAATTTTTGTAAATGTATGAAAACATTATAAAACCTATACAAATTTGGTATCTCTGTGATCATACTGACCCAATGAATGAAGTAGACCTGTCATTTGGGGCGCACAGTGAAAGCCGTAAAATCCAAGCCCACAAGAAATGGCGCAAAAGTCTTTATTCATCATTTTCACTTCATTCAGAATTTTTTTCAGGAGATACCTTTTCAAGGCTGAGTGTATATATATATATATATATATATATATATATATATATATATATATATATATATATATATATATGTACTCAGTTAGCCTCAAAAAGGTATCTCCTGATTTCTTCACTCTTCTTTTGGTCTCCATGGCTATCACGGTACAAATCTACACTTTTAACATCCTAAAGTCATTTGTGGCCACAAAAAAAGATCAGATACTTATAATTCAGCATTATATTGAAAGTGTTTAATATTAAGGTGTCCTGTGGACTCTACACCGTAGGTATAGGCTGCTTACAAGGTTTCCAGGCAGTATACTGTCAAGGTCCAGTCAGAAGGCTTGTAATCTAAGGAAAGACAGCTGTATTCTAGAGAGGAAAGAGTGAAATAGAAACCTAGAGCATTAATAAATATGGTTTTGGCATAATACATTATGACTTGGATGCATTTTTAATGTCTGGGAACACAGCTGATTTATAATCCACACATCTAAAGCTGTAGCACATAGTTCCAACTTATAAATAAATGACAGGTAACTTGAATTAAAAATATTATTCATTTTACATTGCCAGAATCTAAATGATGTAAAGTAGGGAGGATTGGCTGGAAACATCCAAAATATTGTCACTCACAAGTGGTGATGAAGATGTATGTAGTTGATATGAATCTGAACTTGCTGTCAAATAGAAATGCTAGCAAATCGTATTAAGAGAAAAATTGTGGAAATACACTCAAAAGGTAAATTCTTTTTTAAAAAATTGTTGGATTTAGTTGACAACTTCACTACACATCATTTGTATACAGGAGCATGCTTATACCCCCCTGACGAGCATCAACAAGTCAGTATTCTCATAAGATATGAGATATATGTGACCATCAGAGGGGTTTGGCACCAGTATATAGATGGATGCTCAGCTAAACCACTTTGGTATTTTATTTATCCAAATCACTGAAAATTTTCAGACATTTGGGGCAAATATGTGTATGAACTTTTTTCTTACTGGAATCTATGGTATTTCCACACATCCAATTTCTCCAAAGGGGTTGTGGAGATGCTAAAAGCAAAGATATGAGACAACAAAAGCCTTCGGACATAACCTCAATGCACTTGGAAAAGCTAAAATCCTAAAAATAGTTTTTTCATAGTTGTACTACTACATACACAAAATTACGATGAAGCATGTCTGTAGTGCTGCATGATCAAAACTATTGACAAATTTCCTTAAAGGAGTTTTCGCCCATGAAAGACTGATCTCAAATTCAAATCCCCTAGTGACGTTTACACAAAAGAGATAATTTTTAATCCCATACTTTATAATTTTACTCTGTTTTATTACTGTTATTTCTACTATCAAACAGTGATGGTCAGTGTAAGATTCCAGAGTGTGAGCAGGGACTCTCTAACCAGACACTTCATGATCCCTCTGTGCCTTATGATGCTGTGTGCAAACAATGTGCTTTTATTATTAAAGTACAGGGTTAATCTACACTTTCATTTAGCCTCTGAAGAGTCTAATAATATCTAAAAGAGAGATGAGACAGATCAGAGTCATGAAATGAAAATAAGAAACAATGACACAATGATAGCCTTGCTATCTCATCTATAAAACATATAGTTTGCTATGCCTCCCCCTCTCCTTGGATCAAGACCGTCTCTTATCTATAGTATGTAGAGAAGTTATCTGCATGCTACTTGCCTACAGGAAGTTTCTCTGTAGTTTACAGTGCTGGTCTAGCCTGCACACTGCAGTGCTGTCTGCCTCATCCCCCTCCCAATGAGATAGATTAGATAAAACTTTATTAATCAATTAAAACATACAAAAAGATACCAGAGAAGTTATTCATGAGGGGAATATGCCTGACCATAGTCAGCAGTTTATGGTCTGAACCAGGGAAAACAAAAATACAAACATCAGGACTGATAGAGACAGGTTGGAATTATATCTGTGAAATGCTCTATTTTTGTTAATAACATTGAGTTAGAGAATGTGTTATTTTGTTACCCTGAGAATATTTAAGAAAGATATTACTGTGGGAATACCCTCTAAAAAAAGTGAAAAATGTTTAAAACTACAATACGGCTTCTGATCTGATTGGATATCTCCAATCTATGCCTGGTCAGAGAATGACTGCTTAGTAAATAAGTAAATAATTGGCTGTAACCTTTATGCATCTCTGCCAGTGATTGGTATATTCTGTGGAGAGGGGCCTGGAGATAAAATTTGGAGGGGGACCTGACAACATGATCAGCAGAGAATAACCATTATTCTAAACAGGTTTTTATATAATTTATAAACTGTTGGAAAAAATCATTTGTGAATTATTAGTAGTAGTACAGAATAATAAATAATTTCATATGGTAAAATGCATTGTTTGTGTTACACACACACACAGACACATATATATATATATATATATATATATATATATATATATATATATATATATATACATAAATATATATTATGTTATATAAAAATATTTCTGTGGGAAATGTATGCCACATTTCACAGTGGCAGATTGTCAGTGGTAACTAAGTTATTCTAGACCAACAATAATTTTGCATGGAAATTTCTCAAGGCCATGGCTGCTGTGCCTGGAATGAGAAGAAGCCATGACAGTTAAAATAAAGCACACACAGGGGTTTTCTACATGGAAATTAAGCAATTAGTGCTGCTAAATGTCAGTTCTTAATGTTATCTTTCTTGACTGTAGAAATTTTAGCAGCGTTGCTGTCAGTTTGCGTTCCAAGAGGATGTTTTTGAATGCAAGTGAAATGTTGTGATGTTACTCGCTTGTAAGTCAAAACCATGAACGTAGAAAAAAGAAAACAATTCTGCATTGTAGAACGCCTTTCATCGGCTTCATTAAGAACAATCTTAGATTTGCTTCCCAAATTCCTTTACCCTCTAGAGTATCAGGCAATGTCAAGACGTTCTACTCTTATAAACATTCGGCCAATTGTAGAACATATTTAGAATAATTTTGAGATTACTAAACCTGTCCACTTTTAACAAATCCATTAAAGAAATGTGGAATGATTTTTTTTTTATCTTCAACACAATGTCGGTAATGTTAATCGGGCATCAGTACATGACATGTATTGTAAATATCAGGTGTTCTGGCTTTCTGGATCAATGCAACATCATAAAAAAACTCATTCAATCCCAGAAGGAGGATGAAGGAGATATTTCCTGAGGGCTGTTCGAGGAGATATCACTTAAAACAGCAACGTCAACACAACTGTCAATCTCTGGAAACATAGGAGCTGCTACAATGTGAGCTTGTGAGATTTCACAGCTCTCAGATTTATTTTTAAGGTATATGAATAAAAACTGGAATCGCTCAGAACTGTGATAACTTCCTACATCATGTAAAACAATACATGACAGTCATTAGATCAACTTACAGTTCTCAGGACACATGTCAGACATTTAATCCTTCAGGTTCTACTGGTACCTAAGAACAATTATTCTATACTACATTGTAGCTGATGTTATTCGTGTTTTCCCATGACAGTGGTTACATAGGTCATCAGGTCAAGTTTCGTTAAAATCAGGCAATGGCTCCAGCCACTTCGATTTCAAGCCTCTTCTTGAGCCAGTATGTTATTAATCCTGGACCCTTAGCTGTCCCTCAGGATCTTTGAGAAGAAGCTTTTTTTTAATGCAGAAGAACACATGGACAGTTAGGTGAATGTCACCGTAAACATGGATGGGCTGACAGCCATGAATCTAATTATGTTTGTTCCCAATGTTGGTTGTTATGACTTGTCATGTTAGCAGTGGGATGAGCTGATTGTGTAACATTGGCTGATGCACTGTGTAGCTCCATTTGTGCTCAACTCGGGATAGTAATATAAAGACTTTAGTCCCATACGTATTAGGATTTTACTGATGTAGACTACTGTCTGCATAATCATTCAGTAAGAATTATTTTTATCGAAAGCTGAACCGTACAGGGTGAAAAAAACTGCACAATGGGTTTGCAAAAAAGATTAAGTTTACTGCAATGAAAGATTGGACACATTCTTTTTGTGAGTTTCTAATATTTTGTGATTACTGAATTATTGATATGAGTGACCATGAATCCCTATACTTGGCTGCAGATTTGTTTTTACACTATAAAACCTTTTTTCTACTATTCTGCAAAACATATTAGCAAATTGAAGAAATGATGATAAAACAACTGCTAGGACATTTTGATTCTCTACAACTAACAAGCTTTTGAGTGAAAGTTCAGGTTTCAATTGGCATGTTTCTAAGGTTTCAAAGTGTAACAATGTCGCATAAATTAAGAATAGATAGGGAGCAATTATTTTAGGAGAAAAACGCTCCCTTCATCAGGTCCAAAGAGCACAGGGTGCTGTTTGAGAGAACCTGTCACCAGGGACCTCATTTTCACTAAAGACAGGTTACAGTAGCCCATTACAGCTGCAGTGCAAATATTCCTTTCTGCTTTCTCTAAGCATTTACATTACAATATTATTGTGTGTTATAACTTAACTTGAACAATCCTCTATCTAGTCCCAGGGGTTGGGCTTTGATCTGGATGCATTTCAAAAAACAGTATGTGACTTGTCAGTGCTGCAGACTGCTCAGCTCTTGGTCCCCACCCTTGTGCTCCTGTACAGCTTCTCCCTCCCCCACTGATGTCATCTCTCCAGGCTGTGAGCTCTATAATGGGGCAGGAGGGAGGAGTTGTACAGGAGCACAAATATGGCAGCTGAGAACTGAGGAGTCTGGAGTTGTTTTTTGAAATGCAGCCAAACTAAAGCCCAACCCCTAGGACTACACAGATGATTGTGTCAGGGTGCACGCAATTATATTGTAATGCGAACTTTTAGAGAAAGAAGAAAATAATATTTGCAATACAAGTGTATTGGCCTTCTGCAACCTGTCTTTAGTGAAAATTAGGTCCCTGGTGACAGGTTCCCTTTAAGGAAGAAAATTCAGAGACTTTAATGCTCTCTTCTTTAAGTGGATAATGACATTATTTAGTTCAAGAGGCAGAAGGGGACACTGTATGTTACCTACACTTATGGAAGCCAAAAATTTTGTGCATTCAACACATTTCATTTTGCAGAAATGCATAGACAGAATACAAACTGCCCTAAATCATATCTGCATTCTGCAAGTCGCAAGGCTATTTATTATAAAAATAGGATCATGGTTTCCTTTACAAGTTAACAAGAGTGAATGAAAATGACAAAAATACCCAAATGATAAAAGAAAACTTGGAGCACATATACTTGTTTCCAATAACAACTCTTGTGTCATGACAGAGTTATTTGTGATAAGTCATTGATCCTGTGTGTAGCCCATCACTTATCAAATCTTGTCTCATCTTGTGATATTGTAATAGAATTGGTGCCATGAGAAATCGCATTCCTAGATTCGATAGTTGGATTTGCACATGTCTGATTCTTTTAAATATAGAATATAAGTGTTCATGTATTGGGATCAAGAAATATAGTGAAAACTACCCAAGTTTTCATAATGAATAAATTACATGTTTCAGTCAAATTTCCCTATCCTAAATACAAGATGTAAAATCTTCAATCTTTTTTTCCAAAGAAATTTGATTTGGATCAACATTGAATCGGTCTGAGCCCAGAGGTTTCAGAAGCAGTTATCAACTTCCTAGAAACCTTACAAGCATGTCCTGAAAATTCTATCACAACTAATGTAAGGCACTCACTCTGGAGTCCTTGAATCCCTCCATTTCTCGTACCAAGACCTTGCTCAAAGTCATGGCGGGCACTACCTGGTAGCTGCCCTTGTAGTTCACCACCTGGTGAACCCCAAGCCAAGAATGGGCTCCAGGAGGACAATACATTTTCAGAATTTGGACCAAAGCTTTCCAAGTCACTGTGCGAATTCAAGTTGTTTGTGATGGTGCCAGGGTTCAGTCCCTCACTGATCTAATATTAGTTACTTATCTTAACGATAAACAATCATTATTTTAATCCTAGGAAAAGTAAAACACTTAAAAAGCAAACAATTTATGTATATAGTAGATAAACAAATGTAACAAATCAACTTGCACATGGAATAAAATGATCTGTCTTGTGCTCGCCGCCAGCCCCCATTTGTGATTTGAGACACGGGAAGGGTTGAGCAAATAAAATTTTTTACAACATTCCTGCAGTTACATTAGTATTATAATAATTAATTTTGAGCTCTTGAATAAGGCAGTTGATGTAAATAATTGCAGTATTTTCAATATAACAAATGTCTTGTATGGAATATTTTTTTTAGTTAGTGATCGAAATTAAAAAGCAATGCTTTGGGATTTGCCTTTAGTTTCAGTTTCATTATGAAAAATACCATGAATCTTTGAGGAGAATAAAATGCATCAAAATTTCGGGGATCAGTGTTTATATTTCTTGTCATAAACATCATTGAACTACGTGATTCTTTCTACCAAAAGCTAGGACACAGCAATATACATTCAACTCAATGGGTGTGATATATCATTGTTTTTGTCTATGTTTGGCATTGTTTTGGCGCAGTTGTAGTACAAATGCTGTTTTGTGACTTTTCATTACGCCAAATGAACATAGGACAGTGCAAAGTCACTTTGACATAGACCCTGCTTGCACCAAATTCATTATTTGTTTTCAGTTTTCAGAATAGGACAAATTCATTATTTGTGATTTTCCATTCAGGCCCAAGTTTTAGTCAAATTGACGCCAGTCCCTACCATGGTCTATGTTCTGGACTTTTGTGACTCTGCCAGCAGATATATCCAAGGCCAAAGTCTTAATCTGATGGCAGAGGAGCTCCAGAGACGGACATTAACCGGTTAAGGACCGGGCCCTTTCCCGTTTTTTCATTTCCATTTTTCACTCCCCACCTTCAAAAATCTATAACTTTTTTATTTTTACACGTAAAAAGCTATGTGATGGCTCCTTTTTGCGTTACAAATTGCACTTCATAGTGATTACATTGAATATTCCATGCCATGTACTGGGAAGCGGGAAAAAAATTCCAAATGCAGTGAAAATGGTGAAAAAACACATTTGTGTCGTATTCTTGTGGGCTTGGATATTACGGCTTTCACTTCACGCCACAAATGATGCATTTAATTTATTCTTTGGGTCAGTACGATTACAGGGATACCAAATTTGTATAGGTTTTATAATGTTTTCATACATTTACAAAAATTAAAACCTCATGAACAAAATGTTTTTTTTTATTTTGCTGTATTCTTGTGCTTATAACTTTTCCATCCTTCGTTGTATGGAGTTGAGGGTGGTGTCATCTTTTGCGACTTTTGATGATGTTTTCATTGATATTATTTTTAGGACTGTAGGACTGTAGGATTATTTTTGATCACTTTTTATAGAATTTTAATTTTTTTTTTAAATGGCCAAAAAGTGCCAGTTTTGACTTTGGACGTGATTTTCCGTTACGGGGTTAAATGCAGTGAAAAACCGTTATTATATTTTGATAGATCAGGAATTTTCGGACGCGGCGATACCTAATGTGTTTATGATTTATACTGTTTATTTATATTTATATCAGTTCTAGGGAAAGGGGGGTGATTTGAATTTTTAGGTTTTTTTATTATAATTTTTTTTTTTTTAACTTTTTTTTTTATTTTTATTTTTACTATTTTTCAGACTTCCTAGGGTACTTTAACCCTAGGTTGTCTGATCGATCCTACCATATACTGCCATACTACAGTATGGCAGTATATGGGGATTTTACTCCTCATACATTACAATGTGCTGATAGCACATTGTAATGAATGGGTTAACCCGAAGTAGCTTCGTGAGACCCGAAGCTACCATGGCGACGGATCGCCGCTCCCCGATGACGTCACGGGGAGCGGCGATCCTCGGCGCTGCCATCTGTTTGAAGCCGCCGGCAGCTTTGCCGGCGGCGATCAGCAAGAAAACACCCGCGATCGGTGCCGGCACCGATCGCGGGTGTTACAAGTAAGCTTTTGCTGCAATATGCAGTAGAGACTTACCGGCTATGGAGAGGGCTCGGCCCGCGAGCCCTCTCCATGTATCGGAATGCGACCGCCGCCGTGAATACACAGCGGGCGGACGCGAACCGGTTAAACAGTCATAATGGGGTCAGTCTAAAGACAAATTACACTCAATGTATTTTTCTCCCAGAAGTTTCAACTGAAAGTCCTATGCAAATCCATAGTCAGTTTGTCACCAGTACCTTCATATCTAGCAAGATTTTCACAAGATAATAAATAATATAGAGAAATAGAGCATAGGTACTGCTTCTTATGGAGTAAATACTACCCACACAATATGTAGAGTTAAGGATTACATACAGTAAGGGTTATATCATATGGCCAAGTTCAATGCAAAAGCAATTCTGTGTGTTGGCTAGATTTACTTGCCTGAACCCCTATCAGCTGAACATGTTCAATCCAGTTCAGCAGTGTGGGGTTCAGTCTGGTTAATGGTTAATCAAACCAACACATGTAGAGAAAGCCCAGTGAAGAGGAGTTGATAAAATTGATAAAATATAGTGATAAAATAGTCAACAATCTGTGGTGTGGGGTGAAAACTACTGATATATTCCTTTTATCTTAGTGAGAAAAAAAATTCTGCATTGTAAAAAATATGAACTATTCATAAAGCATCCTCTCTGTAATCGTAAGTGTCTTGTTGTCATCTAAAGCTCATTACTCCGCCTGGTACTTGCATTAATTACATAGATATGGCAGTGATACTTTTTTTTGCTGTTTAATCTCATAAATATGGCTTCAATGAATCAGCTATTTGCATTCTGTCTAAATAAATATCTAAATTGCCCCTGAGAATAGAGCAACTGTTATTGTGAGTTTATGCCTAATCCTCAATAGATTTCAATGCTAAGAAGCTCAAACTGTCTTCTTCCTCTCATGATAAAAACAGCTGCCGAGCCCGGCTGTTTCTTCAGCCATTTCCCCCTGCGTATACAACATGGGTTGTAGAAAATGCCATTTCCTGCCTTAAGTAAAAAGAAATCAATTATAATCTTGTTTTAATGATGTTGGTTAAACTGTGGCAAACTATTGTCTGAGACAAATGGAAGTAGCAAGGCTTGAAGCAATGATAGCTGCCGCTCTGCCCATTACATGGTTTGGTGGTTGGGTTTGAGCTGTTCAATCATTAATGGAGAGAAAAGCTTTTACAGACTCAGAACATTGTTGACCACGTATAAGGATCCTGTTATATATTTGTATTGTGGTCAAAAACATCTTTGTAAATGGGCATGAGATCAATATTTTACAAGAAGGAACTGTGGTCATGGTTAGAAAGCATTTATGGGTTACAAGTTGGCCAGCATCAAATACGATTGATTTCACATGCGTAATGGACCTGTATGAGCATAAATGTCTAAGGGGCATACTTTACTGTGTAAGCATTACAATGGTCAAAACCCATTCCATCTAAAAAGACAATGGTGTACTTCTTCAATCTAGAGAACTCTCTTCAATCTTTCATTTTTCTGGTCACAGAAGAAATATTTGATAGCTCAAAAAGCACTTTAAAAAGTTGTTACATAGTATTTCTATTTGACCAAACTGCTTGAACCAATTTGAAATCATGATAAAAAATTTACATTTTTAGTAGGATAACATTAGTCTGACCCTCCAGTAGGTCTAGACTCCTCCAACAGGGAGTGGTACAAGGTTTGACTGTCTGATTATCGGGATTCAACCACTGAGACTTCTACTAATCATGAGAATTGGGTTCCATTCTCAATCGAAGTGGAGTGGCATTTAGAAAATTGGACTACCACAGATCCCTGTTATTCACCATCATCTGAAGAGCAGAGTTACTCAATATTATTAGGAAACATCTTTCAAGCAGTTGTGTTTCTGTGCACTGGGTTCCTTAAGGGTGTTACTAGTTTACTGTGGACTGTTTCATATTTTACATAGTTTGATGGACCTTAAACTCAACCCTGGTATACATGACCATTGTTACATTAAAACCCCATATCTAGAGATTATATGCCAGAGATTTATGAATGAAGAACAATCATTAGCATGGTGTTGTGGACGAGGAGCATGTTAATACTTTATGCTCTCAAATAAATAATAATTATTATTAATAGAATAAACATCTTAGAGGTTGAAGATGTCAAGAGCCTAATAACAAATTTCATAGATTCAATTTTTTTTCAGAAAATATTGAAAACTGCTAGGGGAACAGAGAGAAAGCATGCTTACCCTGCTTCGGCTCCCAGTTCCAGTTTTTTGGCCTACATCCAGTCTAAATTTCTAGGGGGTAACAACATGTACTTCAGCTTCTGGGTAGCTAATTTAACAGGGAATGTCAATTTATTTTATGTTCCCTGGTCTAAGGGGGGCACTTATTAGCTAAAGGAGGACTCTTGATACCCTGAAACTTCCAATTAGAAACCTGGTTATTCCACCCTAGCTCCCTAGGTATATGGAAAACTCCTTTGAGACCTGCATATTGCTGCATTTTGCAGTGTATGTAACACATTATAAAACAGATTATAAAAAGGCCATGAATTAATGGATCTGATTGTTTTTGCCATTTCTTTTCCTTTTTTTGAGCATTCTTATTTTGCTGTAATTACAAGTACTGTTTTTCCTTACGCTCGGTGCTATTATATGTATATCAGGATTTTAATAAGAAAAAGAAGTGACGGCAGCTACTTTCCCAGCTAGTACATTTCTTTTCACCATGCATTCAGACTCTGAATTATGCTCAGCTATTATGTATGACACTATGAGGAGTGAAGCCATTGACTGATAAACACCGTAAAAAAACACATTTTCTGCACTGATAGAGAACTATTGTTTCATACTCTGACAATCATTTATCAGTATAAGTGTATTGACGTAAGCGCTAATGTGTTGAAATTTCCAGTCCTGTTTGTACCTATTTATAAATCCTATTTGCCACACTCCTCGTTGATATCCAGGGCTTTCATAGCATTTAGTTACATTGTGATAACATATTCTAATGTTTTCCCTTGCTAGATGCAAGGATTGACCTTGTAAGAAAGAAATATCCTACTCAGATAGGTAGATTTACAAAAATATATCTGTTATAAATGATCCCTATTCACCATGTGATATAACCCGTAATGGGAGATTTAGAACGGGTTGAATTGTTATCCGGCTCTCATGTTTTTAAATGAAGTGAAATAGATAAATTTCCATTAACACAACACTCGGGATCTATTTGTAGAAAAATGTTTATTAATAATATTGCCTTTCATCTAAATAAGATTTGTGCCCATTTAACGATCTGTTTTTGGAAGGAAAAGCACAAAAAGTTCTACTCTGTTTGTGAATATTGATAACCCCTAGTGAATCATTACTTTCTAAATCAGAGACCTAACAACATATGCATAAATTATTATTGTTTCACTCTGAAATTTTTTGTCTTTTTTCCTGCTTGAAGTGTTTGAGTCTTATATTTTCTTTTTTATCCTTAGTTTATAATTAGTGATGAGTAGAGATGAGCAAATATACTCGTCCGAGTATACTGCTCGGTTGAGTATTAGCATACTCGGAAAGGCTCGTTACTCGGACGAGTATTTCCCCTGCTCGCGATCGAGCATTAAATTAAGTGAAGAACAGTGAAGAAAATTGTTTTTATTGTTTAATAAAATATTCCAGAGGTTTCCTGATGTTTTGCTTGTAAAAACACATTAAAATAAAACTATTCTTCACTTTGCAGGTGTTCGCGCGTGTCTCCCGCTAAATTCAGAGATGTTCGGAACATCTGGAATGTGAAGAATATTGTTCTTTCAATGTGTTCTGCACTTAAATGGTCCTGTATTCACTGTTTTTAATGTTTTAATTCTATTCTTCACTTTGCAGATGTGCGCGCGTGTCTTCCGATAGGTTCGGAGATGCGCGCGCACATCTGCAAAGTGAAGAATAAAATTAAAACATTGAATATTCCATGCCATGTACTGGGAAGTGGGAAAAAATTCCAAATGCAGTGAAAATGGTGAAAAAACGCATTTGTGTCGTATTCTTGTGGGCTTGGATATTACGGCTTTCACTTCACGCCACAAATGATGCATCTAATTTATTCTTTGGGTCAGTACAATTACAGGGATACCAAATTTGTATAGGTTTTATAATGTTTTCATACATTTACAAAAATTAAAACCTCATGAACAAAATTTTTTTTTTTATTTTGCTGTCTTCTTGTGCTTATAACATTTCCATACTTCGTTGTATAGAGTTGAGGGTTGTGTCATCTTTTGCGACTTTTGATGATGTTTTCAGTGATATTATTTTTAGGACTGTACGACCTTTTGATCACTTTTTATAGAATTTTAAATTTTTTTTTAAATGGCAAAAAAGTGCCAGTTTTGACTTTGGACACGATTTTCCGTTACGGGGTTAAACGCAGTGACGCGGCGATACCTAATGTGTTTATGATTTTTACTGTTTATTTATATTTATATCAGTTCTAGGGAAAGGGGGGTGATTTGAATTTTTAGGTTTTTTTATTCTAATTTTTTTTTTACTTTTTTTTTATTTTTATTTTTACTATTTTTCAGACTCCCTAGGGTACTTTAACCCTAGGTTGTCTGATCGATCCTACCATATACTGCCATACTACAGTATGGCAGTATATGGGGATTTTACTCCTCATACATTACAATGTGCTGATAGCACATTGTAATGAATGGGTTAACCCGAAGTAGCTTCGGGTCTTTGTGAGACCCGAAGCTACCATGGCGATGGATCGTCGCTCCCCGATGCCGGCGGCGATCAGCAAGAAAACACCCGCGATCGGTGCCGGCACCGATCGCGGGTGTTACCGGTAAGCCTTTGCTGCAATATGCAGCAGAGACTTACCGGCTATGGAGAGGGCTCGGCCCGAGAGCCCTCTCCATGCATCGGAACGCGGCAGCGAACCGGTTAAAAACCTGCTGACCCCAACATGTCACATGGTTGTTAACTTTCAAAATGCTATTGGCAAAGGTGCCAGTAGCCTTTAAATTACTGCGGCCACATTTCCCAATACATAGATTGGCTATGCAGGTCTGAAAACATACAAAATAGATCACACATTTCTTCAACACTATAGCAGGGATGTACTTATGGAAAAACGCAACATTACCTCACTTTGAGGATCTTGAAGGGGTCTCAGTATGATGCAAGCAGGGGAGAAGTCTCCATATACCAATGCTGACCTGCAGTCGAAATATGACTTAGAAGATAGGTGGTTCTATAGATAAATTCAACTGCAGCAAGCTCTTAGGTCTCAGTTCCCACCAGTTTCACCGCCAATATCCAAATACCTCATGGGCATCTATAAGATCCAAGTTCCAAGATGCCTTATATCAGCTATATACACATATCTGATCATGTAAAGGGTAGAGCATGCCCCATTGAAGACAATGACTAAATGGACACAGCTCTTTCAGAAGATACAGTCTCTGACCACTTATATTCCCACACTAAAGTCTCACCAACGATTGATTATCATTGAACACAATTGTATATATTTCATGAGGTATACTTTACCTTAGGTAAGCATTCAGAGAATAGGTCGAGTACATACAACTGCTTGTACTAGATGGGGCTCCCTGGAATCCAACTTTCTGCATATGTTATGGGTATGTACTCCGGTTGTACAGTCCTGTGAACAGGACTTCCTGACTAGTCTCATCTCACTGACAGTTCCATGTACACCTGAGATCTGTCTCTTGGGCATACTATCTGAGGAAGAATGGTCCCACCAGCACCATGCTTTTCTGCAGGAAGCGTTGTTCATGGCCAGGAAATTTATTGTGTTACAATGGTGTGACACTCATACACCTACAGTGAGAATGTGGAAGACATTAGTCAACCAGCTGCTTCCATATGAAGCAGTGATATACAAAACACCGGAACTACCCAGATAAACTTGAATGGATCAGGAGTGTGTGGTGTGATTCCAACCTGACAAGTTATTCCCCTTGTAAATACAGGGCAGCTAGACCTGAGATTCACCTCACTGTTGAATGCATGCTCTCCTTAAGGAAAGGTGTACTACCCTTTCAAACTTGTGGAGATATCCCTCATTTGAGGATCCCTGTGTGTCTTCCTTATTGATTAACCAAATGTAACACCATTAATGGAGACAGAGTGAATTCTATACCACTTATGGCCTCGGTCAGTACCTGCAGAACCAAAGTTACTAGGTTTGATTGTTACCTTCAGTGTTGTTTGCACTCTGGATCATCAGGTTGCTCTATGCTGAATAGCATGCTAAATCAATGTACTGCTACAGTCAACCTCATAATGGCTTTTGAGAAGCTAGAACTGGAAAGTAATAGGCAGTATACATTGTTCAAAATTGTATAAGATGTGACTGTATCCGCCGTACAACATTGTCGTAACTGAACTGTATGTATGAAAACTTGCATGCTTTATCATTCTCGACCCATAAAGAAATTTAAAAAAAATAATGGGTCCGTTGACCTAAGCTAAAGACATCATAAGAAGATGATGTCCATGATTTGATTGTGGGAGTCTGGCTTTGGAACATAATTTATTTCTGGCTTTAGAACTTTCAAACAAAGCAAAGTCTTTTTTACAGTAACCTAAAGGAAAAAAATGTGTCTAGTTATAACCGTACTGTACTTTGGCAGAATAGTAAAAATAAATGTTTTTTTTTTTGTTACGTGACATAGTTGCTTCTCATCTATTTTTCCTTTGGTAAGTACACAATCGATAGATAACAAGCCCAAGCTGAACTGTTTTACTTAATAATGTAAGTGGTGTTATTTATAGGGCTTCTTTTGTTTCTCCTTGTATTGGCAACCAGGCGCCGGTTCTCTAGATGTTTTATTATGGACATAACTTTTCCGTCTCATAACCAGTTGTGTGTAATAGCCGGGAGAGGAGACATCGGAAAGATGAAACTGTCTGAAACCAAAGTCCTTCAAAACACTGTCATAAACTGCATGACAATTCGCTTGTACAGGTGCAAATAATGGTTTCCCTTGGTCAGCTCCAAATAATTATATGTCAATAGCAACTACAAAAAAATACTCTGTCTCTGTCTTCCTTGACAATATAAAGTAGTTTAGTTCTTGCATGGCCAAACAATATAACACTTATGTACTTTATGCACAGTCCAATTGGACACAGCAGAATAAAATACATTTATGTTAAGCTTCATAGATAATGTGGAGTAAAATGTAATAGTAACTAGCATAGATCAGAAGAAATGCCTTCATGATGTTTCAGATTTCAACTTTTAAAATTGATATAGAAATAAGTCTACATTCTTGCCAGGAATTCCTTAGTGATCAGAGTAGTTGTTCTATTGTCCATCAAAACATGACAGAATACTTTAAAGCGGTTCTGTTCTTCTAATGATTGATGTCATAGCACTAGGATATGCTATAAATATGTGATCGGTATATGTACAACTGCTGGGAGCCCATCTGATCACAACTACAGCTAAACATGACCTTGGCCCCCTTGATGTTATTCAAACGCGGAGCTACCTTGTCTTCTTTAATAGCTGCTCAGCCTTTAGCTTGCATTGCACTAGAAAAACTTTGCTAATTTTTTTTATATATAGTACCACAGGTTCAAAAGATGTGTTTTTCAACTTGAATGTGTTGAAATGAAATAGGAAGAGCTGAAATACCTAAAAATTATAGATGTGAGTTGTAGGGGGGGGGGGGGGGTAGGAAAAAAAGATGTGCTGTTTTCCTAATCATGGTCTAATATCAGACACTGCATACGGACTGAAGAGGCACTGTGTGTAGTAAAAGTTACAGCGCCAATGGTTTAATTATTCACTTATCCCTTACTAATTTTCCATTCAAATTTATCCTAAATGCAATAGCCATATTTATACACTACATCATTACCTCTACCCTGTGCCAGTTACTCTACTGTTTGCCTGTAAACAATAGATTAAAATCTAGTCATGTCACTCTTGCCCACACAGTAATGCACCCCTTATCTTTCCTTTCCCATCTCTGTCTTCCACCCTATCCTTGTTCTGTGTCATGCGAACAGTATAAGACAAACTCCCTTCGATATCTAACCATTCCTCTTCCGTCTCCTAGAGATGATCACTTCTCCAATGGTAACCATAATACTCCTTGATTTAGAGCACTTTGTATCTGCGTCACTCCTAATTCCCTACATTTTGTAGAATTTTCACTACATAAAAATAAAAAAAAAAGTTTTGGGGGCATATTTATCAGGGCCTCTGCACCTACTCAGGTTCATCAAAAGTTAACTGATTGTAAATGACAGAATCTCTTTCTATTCCCATTGCCATTTTTTTCTGATGTGAGAATACCATATATCATATTCTAGACCAGGGCTAGACCATGGTTCTCTAGACTATTATTCTTTGCCTGCTATTGTTTTGTACTTACTAAATTAGTTGTGTTATTCTGTCATTCTGTATTCTGTAATCTTTGACCCTTTAACTGTAACCTTGACTATTTGATTGCCTACAGATTTTGTATTGCACTCTCCTTTTGGTTTCAACCCAATTTTTGATGTCTATTCCTCTCTGTTTGTATTGTTTAGTCTTTGTCTTCTGTTTGAACTTTGGCAGAGGAAGGGGATGTTGACCAATTGCTTACATATTGCTTAGAATAGGCTGAGTTATTAGGCAGGGACAGTTGGAAAGGAAAGTGGATTTAATCTCAAAGCCCACTATCTGTGTCTGTGTCACCAGTCTTTTTCCTGACTCTGCATATCTCTTATCTCTTGGAACCAAACTGAAACAAAATGAAGACAATGTTATCTAATTGAAATCAGAAACATCTTTGGTTTGCTCTTTGGTTCTTTGGCAAATCAGAGTTTTGGAAAGCGAGCTGTAGTTGTCACTCAATATCTGACATTTCTGATTTTGGAAAGAACTGAATATTTTCTTGTTCGTGTAAAGATTATTCCTTTATATTATTTAATTGATTTGTTTCCCTGGTTGAATCACAATGGTCATGTACTGTTGACATTTCCAGTCATCAAAAGTCTGCAATGTATCTTTTCACATGCATGTTTTCACTGGCAGTGCAATAGCTGCAGTGAATGCTCAAGAATTCATATCAGTCTTTAGCGATAATCATTAGGGAACCATTTAATAAAACATCCATACTTAATAATAACTTAATATCTTAAATAATAATAATTTGATTAGACTGCTAACATCTTTCAACCAATTAGTTGCAAACCCTCATTCGAGTACTTATGTTTCTAAAGCAGCTGTAACTAAAGAGATTCTTTTATTCTTCTATTCTATTAAATTGTACTTTTTGACACTTACCGTTAAGAATTTTTGTAACTAAGTGCAATTGGTATCTAAGAAAGGGAAAAAAAAACAAAACATTTTTAAAATCCAGTCAATCTTCAATTATCTATTCGCTTCACAAATTTGGTTTTAGTCAACTACCAACCATACAATTCCCCAGGTCGGAATCTTGAGGTTTTTTTATAACACAGACTCTCATTGTTCATTTATTTCAGTTTATTCACTTAGCAATTATAACTTTCTGTAATGTAGCAGAAATAATTGGGTAAGCATTAGAAATAAGATAGAATGACTATTAATTAGTAACAATTAACTATCATTCTCAAAAGTGCTAATCAGGCTTTCCAAGGAGTTCCCCCTTGTATATCATCTCGCAGTTGGAATAGTAAGAATCTTGTTTTAATTTTACATAAATTAATTAGAAAAACAAAAATGTCATTAGCAGAAGTCAGGAACAAAAGAACCGAGATTTTCTTATATAATCAGGTTTCTCCTTTTACATTTTTATTGCGTTGCAGGAAACGAAGAGTGCTAACACAGTACTTGGGCACCTCGCCACGAAAAACCATTTTCTCTTCCTTTCACATATATTTTTCGCTGCATTATCATAGACCTTATTTTTGTAAACACTTTCAATATAATGCTCAGCACTTATCATCACCTACCAGGGTGGGGGGAGCATTAAAGCAACTGCTCTAAAAAATATCTGACATATTCTTACATATCTTACTCTGTTTTCCCTAATCTTTAATGCATTATATAAAGAGAATATCTAGAAACCGTGTAGATTAAAATGCAAAAATACCAATGTGAGAAATGTGGCAACTCTACAAATAAGTTATATTCTAGTTTTGGATAGTGCGTTTTGAAGACTATGAATAGGCTGTAAATAGACACTTGGCCAGATTTATTCAAGCCTTTGCACCAGTTTTCTGCCTTACCTTGCACATTCTTTTTAGTGCAAACTGCTTGAACATGTATTTATATTTGTGTCGGGGGTGCCCTATTCCCAACGAAACAAAAAATTCTGCCTGACAGAATTGTGCTGCCCTATGTTAAAGGAACAATAAACAAAGAACAGAATGTATGCTATATGACCAACACAATCAAAATGTATTTATATAAAAAAATAATAATAATAATTAAAAAAAATATATATATAAATATATATATATATATATATATATATATACATATATATATATATATATATATATATATATATATATATATATATATGAGATACACCACAGCACGAACAAACATGTTAAAACCATCTAAAAGTGTGAACAAAACACACAAATATGATCATTCCGGAGGACCTTGCATATGACAATGCTGGTCGTCCAGAGATATACCAACCGCCACCTACTGGAGAAGACCCCTCTTGGTAGTGAGCATAGTAACAAAATAAAACTATAATGAAACACTCTCAAAACAGGCAGAGTATGAGCAAATCAATACAAACAATACAAAACGAGTACAAATACACTCTGTTTTTTGTTTCTTGTTTGGTTAGTTTTTGTGTGACTTTGACCTTGACAATATTCATCTGAGTAGTGCTAGCCCCGTGTTCTTGGGTGCACTATGTTAAAGGTGCACCAAAAAAAAGTTGGTGTACTCTGCTGAAGCAGTGCAAGGCGTACCAGATTCATGAACAACTTTCAAGTACTGAGTATCTGTCGCACACTTCATGCTCCACGGGCACCTTCTACTATTTTTGATAATTCTGCGCCACTTTTGTTGTATAAAGGACTTTTGAAGTTGGGATTAAGAAGCTTGGGTTGTTTAATTTACCCTCGATTACAAAGAGGGTTATGGAAATCCCTTTGGGAGGCACTTGGTGGTTAAACTGGGTAAGGGTAATACAAGAGGTAAAACTGGTTAAGTTTTTATGTGGTGGAATCTTCCATCCATCTTTTATTAAACAAGGTAGGTTTTTTTTGTCTGTTTAGGACTATTATTATTATATTCTATTGGGTGAACTGCATTATTTCATTTCGTGCATATGACTCACAACCACACAACCAGCAGGTAATTTATGGCACCATTGAATACTATTATAAACATTCATGGCACTATGCATACACCATGTCTAACTGTACCTTGAATGTGACAGCCCTATAGACATTTGCAAGGGAAGTGGCACTCATCCGCCAATGTCAAACAGGCCAAAAGCAACAGTACACAGTCCCTTGCTTGGGAATTTTGTGATATTTTAAAAAAACTGGATAACATATGAAAAGGATCTGTATGTTCAGGTCTTTGCTAGAATATTCTGTACAAAATCCTCTCTTACGGTCTGAAATTGCTAGGGACTATTGTATACAGCCTTGTTGTTGTTGTCTTTCATCTAGTACTTTATGTGCACATTGGTTCAGGGTGGGTAGAACATCCCTGCAGTTCAATGATGGTATGTGTGGGAAGTTAGAAATTGGAGTTCAGATTCCACTTTGTCACCTCCTTGGTGATGTTCAGCACATTCAGTAAGTATAATTACCGTTCCCATACAAAAGTTTTTTTCCTGCAGCCGTTTCCCACAGATTTAAGCTGTTTCTTCAATCCTCATTGTCAAATTACAAAATGAAAACAGGTAGAGGGTTAAATACATAGTAAGGTAACTGGAAATAATACAAGGACAGAAGAAACATGCAGATTTAATGACTGGGATTTGTGAGTAACAACAGAATAATCACACGTCCTTTTAATAATTCAATTTATTTAAATTTTTTAATTGTAACCATAGAGAAAAAAGGGAAAGGCAGTTGAGTAGCCAGGGACACCGATCTTCTACCCTCCTGTGCTTGATGTATGGCCCCAGGAGAGGGCAAATTTCAATGAAAAAACTCCATGAAGATTGATTCTAGTACCACATGTAAGAAGTGAATTCCGACCTTGTAAGGGTTATAATATTCATACAGCCCAGGGCCCATGGCAGTCTTAATCTGCTGTGATCAGTGCAGATAGCACTTTAACAAAAAGTATGTCCACAACTGCAGAGCAGACACTAATGAGAGCAAATGATCATTTTTTAAAAAGAAGTCGGTGGAGCAGCTTGGTAATTTTGACACCTGCTTCATTGACCACATAAATAAGACCAGCACATGTAGTGGTGTCCTTAAAATAATAACGTGGAGGTAGGAGTGGATTTGGAATGGCTGGTCACCAAGACTGTTTGTGTCTGACAAATGCAAGGATTAACTTTGTTACCTCATCGTACATTTCTTTCAGAACTTATAGTATCTATACAACAAATCTGCCCAAAGACTGAATGCCAGCATAGAGACTCTACATTTTCCTGCAAGCATATGGCATAAGATGAGAGTAAGAGATCATCCAAAATTCAATTCATAGAAGCTTTGTCAAGTTTTTCAAAAGATGCAATTGAATTTGTCTGAATTGATGTTACTCCTAGAAATTGGATTATAACCCTCTCTAATTTTTTAAAGAGGATGTCCCATTTCTTTTTTACTTTAACTGGCCCTCATTTTGAAAGATTTGGTGAAGCAAAACAGAAAAGATTCAGATTAAGTTTGGTCCCTAAAAAATGAAGGATTTGAGCCTATATATATATATATATATATATATATATATGAATATATATATATATATACAGTATATATAAAAGAAAATCAGCATCACAGTCCTTAACAGCAAATGTAATGAGTGCTATCCTCTACTCTCACCAGCCAGAGTCCATTAGATATCCAAAAATGAAAAAACGGCAGAACTCCAATGTAGTGAAAAAACAGACTTAGTGTTTATTCCGCCTCCAGCAATGTTTCCGCTGCGTTCTTGACAAAGGCTGGGAATACAGCCGAAACGTTGCTGGAGGTGGAATAAACACTAAGTTTGTTTTTTAACTACATTGGAATGCTGCCGTTTTTTCATTTTTGCATATATATATATATATATATATATATATATATATATATATATATATATCTATATCCTTACCTAGAAGCAGTGTTTGTAGTTCGACATGAAATTCTTCTTATTTTAAGAAGTCCATTGAGATGTACATATCTTCTTTGTTACTCTCATAGTGATCTGACTGCATGCTTTCACAGTTAACACCCACCTATGTGTTGGTTCCCCTTTCCACATCCCAAGTACTTAAAGTATCGAATATGTTATTAGTCTTTTTATTCACAACCACTTACCATACATACATTTCCTTATAGCTGTGGTATTCAGATATGGAATGTATAAGGTCCTGTTCATCTATGGGTCTATGGTTTGGGTTTGGACAATTTCGGCCAAACCTCAACCTGAAAGTTCTCTTCCATTCTCTTCAAAGCTGAACCCCTCCAGTAACACCTGCAATCAGTGCTGGAATGGGTGTTACCCTTTAAATGCCACTGCATTGTATATGGAAGCTATCATGCTAGTGTTAACATATAGGCAGTTACATGTGTTTTATTGTAATCTGTGTGATTTGAAGATAATAAGCATGAAACACCATAAAAAGTTCATACCATAACTTGTCTGTTTATGCTTTCTGTTTTTAAAAAAAATCATTATTATTATCAAATTCATCTTCCTCCTCATTGTCATCCTTCTTGTTGGTGCTGCATCACTTTTGCAAGTCATGTATACTGGCTCATGTGGCAAGTTCTTATTTAAAAGGAAGTCGCACATATTTGTTTAGGTGTCACTACTTTTTTGCTGCTTATTTCACACATATATATATATATATATATATATATATATATATATTTCATATCTTCTATTCTAAAATATATAGAATAGGTTTTTAATAGGATTTTTTCCTGGTTTTTATGTTTCTCAACTGCGATACTATGAACACATACTGCTCTGGCATATATGTGGATAATGATTTTTTTTTTGCTTGCTTTTTTCATTTTTGCAATAATAATTGACCTGCTGACTGTCTCTTATTTCTTCACTCAAAGTGTAATAAAAATGGTGGCCCTTTCTTATTTTGACAACTTGTTTAATGTTCATCATAGTTAAAACAAAACCAAAAAAAAATCCTCTTCCTTTTTCCTCTTCCCTTTATTCTTAATGGACTAATTTATTTGACGATCTGTTCCCTTCAAACTAGAATTTATTACATAATATTTATTTGCTTATTTTTCCCTAAATTACCTTCCTATTTTTGTTTTTCCTTCCTTTATTTTGCCTTTGTTTTTTCTTTTTTTTTTAGGTTTCAGAGAATATATGTTGAACACAATAAGCCTTCCCGGACACCCCAAACCTCTTAACCAAGGCATTTATGTTCACGACGTCGGTGTTTATTTCAGCAAAGGACGCCACGTCTTTTAAGCCTCTAAAGTTCCTTGTTTATGTTGTCAAGTTTAGGCTGTTGTCTCAAAATGTGAAGGGAGGCACAGAAAACTTTTGGATCAAGGTTTCACAAGACTGCACTAGTCCTCTGTTGTAAACTTTTAATACGACAGAAACGTATTTCTGTCGAAAGATAAATGTTGCTTTAACTACAGTAGCTACTGCTTTCCAAATTATCCAGACATGCCACAGCAACAGCAGCAGGAGCAGCAACTTATAATAAAACAAAGGAGACAGACTCGAAAGGAGCCATCTTTATAATAAACACTAGTTGTATTTGTTTAAAAAAAAAATCCTTAGTCGTGTTTTTCCTGTTTGGAATCTGTGTTTGAGTTTTCTGTGATCCTGTGACTTCACACCACCTTATTAATGATGTCATCATCCTTTGAAATGGCAACCTAAAGAGATCTCATAAAGCAGGGCCTTGTATGTCATGGAAGTCTCTAAATAATGAAGACTGGTAAGAAAAGGGCATCGTAGGTTTTTGTGACTGAAGAAGCGACACAATAAGAAGTGAAATCTTACTTTTTTTAACAGGAGAAATTGTAATTATTTTTCAATGAAATGTTTTACAAATCTTTTGTGCGTCAGAATTTTTATTATTTGTATTATTTTCTTTTTTTAGGGGTAAGACGTGTGGGGTTGGGGGACAACACGTGAGGTAAAAATTATTAAGTCACAAAAAGCAATATTTGCTTTGACTAAATTGGTCCTTTTAGGGTATGATACATGGATTTGACTCTGTTGTACTCACCTTGTATACACAGAAAACATATTTTGAAGATGGTGCCAAATAGAGAAATGGCCTTATCGTCTAGATTTAAGAGGAACAGCATATTTTCGGTAGCCATTGATTACCTCTTACTCATGATGAAGAAGGGAGACTACAGCAGAGATAAAACATGTATATCTACACTAAGACCTCAAACCTTTATCACATAAATATCATCCTAGAGCATCATACACACAGCTCTTCTGTGTGCACGGAGCCTATATAGAGGCACCTGGATTCAATATGGCTCCTTACTAATGAGTCATATGTTCCCCATGTGTCAGTTTATGGTGACTCCATATGGTAAATTATTACAAAAATACACATTATACATCTTATAATATGGCACCCCATGGAACATGCCAATGCCCACATGTGAAATAGAAAGCATTTGTAGGCATTGTATAGGCCCAAATCCAAACTTTTATACAACCGCTAAACAGTTGTGTGCATGAGGCCTTATACTGTCATGTTGTCTAAGGCACCAAACCAGCAAACTATTGCTGCATGCACTTCATTTGTGATCAATGTTTTGTCATGCACTTTGTCCAAGATACATCGTTTCTGCTTCATTGATCACCCTAACAATTTAAAATTCCTGTAATGATATCAGAAGCTCTGCAGATTGATGAGATTATCAGATCTATAAACATATCCATAGATATTGTGCTTTATTTGCCATAAAATTCCTGCGTCTTTCCTGTGTCCTGGTAAATTAGAGTTTATAGTTCTGAGCAAGGTTAGAACTTGTAAGTCCCTTAGCCCAATAATTCCCATAAAATATAAAAGTAAGAGTGCAAAAATCCAAGCCTGCGTTCCCTAGAACCATTGTGCCTGAAAATGTGTCTGTTTGTATGTACACTTAGAAATATTACTACACATCAGACAAAAGCTATGTTTTCTATGATAATTTAACACAAACAAAATGACTGCAGATCAAGTAATGAATAGTAGAGAAATATTTTGCTCTTATTACATATGAAAATTTCTGAATAATATCTACCAATATTTATAAAAATACTTCTTGAATATTAAATTGTGCCAAGTTTCACTTTGTTATATTCTGTAACACATTCATCTTATTTAAGAGAGCTAAACAAAATGATTAATTTATATCAGTTGAAGGGCAATTGTCGTATGGTCCCAAAAAATATTTGCTTTGTATACAGGGAATTATGAATAATCTTTCCAAATAGAGAATTTGTATTGGGCGAGAATGACTAAATACTTTTAATTTCTCAAGAATATGTGCTATGGCTTATATTTACCAATATTAATTCCTTAAAACTCGCCTCGATGATGTGTGAAAAACTTCATACATCTTAAACCACTGTATGACCCAGAATGAATGAACACCAGTTTTCTTTTTACATTTTTCTGTTAACACACAACTAAAGCCCTAATATTTTTTTTTTGTCAATGTAACTGTAAAAGGGCATATTTTTTGTGCGAAAAGTGGAACTGCCCCATTTTGGGGAACATATACTATATAACATTTATTATTTTTTTATTAACTCTTTCTGGTTGGGAATAGAAAAATACTACATCTCACCAAAAGAATCTCACCACTGCACTTTTTTGAAAGAAAAATATAGACAAAAAAAAAATTACGGTATTTTGGCAAATTCTTTTTCAATTTTTATTATGGTGTTCCCTGCATGGGAAGACTAATGTGATGTTTTTATAGCTTGGGTTATTATGAACACAACAAGAGCCAAATTGTATTTTTTTAATTTCTAACTTTCATAATATATTTTTGCACATTGACCTAGGGTCCACAATTCGGCAATTAGGCAACTGTTTAATGGCCCACTGTAATGTGTTAGAGGGGGAGATAGTGACAATATATCCCAAAGTGTATTTTACTATATTCGCATTACCTAAGAAGTGTTAAGCAGACCCAAACCCCAAGATTTGACTTAGCCTCCCCTGCTGGTAACACCCACGATCAGTCAATGTGGTGCGCAGCACTTACATGTTGCACAGCGCATGTGCACCTACATTTTAGGGAGGAGGATCACCCACTGGGGCCGGGCTTTGTAGCTGGACCTGAACAGAATATTCACAAACTTTATCTATTCTGCTTATCAGTAGATCAGAAAGCTAGTTTCTTAGTCTAAGCTTGGAGCTATATGGTCTCCGAAATCAGTAGTTTGTCAGTAAATCAGTAAATCAGGTTGTCCTGTAGTGGTTCAAATGTCTTGTGTTAGTGGCTTGTTTCAGGCCAGAATCTTACACAAAAATTTGGTGCATTTAAGTCACGGTCCCTTTCCCTTCAAAGTCATGCCTTTAACCGCAAAGCCATGTTGTAGCCTTTCAAGTGATTCTGTAAAAAAAAGTTCTAAATAATTGATAAAATTGCTCCATCACTGTATACAAAGCAAATGCAAAATACAATAATAAGGGGCTCAAGGACAGCTCTGCTTTAATAATGAACATATCAGTACAACATATTAGCTTGTATAAATGGCAATTGTACAATGTTTATTACTGTAAAGATTCATGTTTGTTTAACGTTGACTATATGTGAATGTATAATTTGACACATTTGTAATACTTTCCATTACATTTTTGCAGTTTGTACTTCATGTACCATATAATATATTGTTCATCTTTATGTTGCTACCTGTAAAACTATAAAACACATTGTTGTGTTGCTACCTATTATTTGTCAACGAGCTGTTGCTGAGGAATCTCTCCTATGTATTAAAGGGGTTTTCCAGTCACAATGATAGGTATAAGGTATAACTTGTTGATTGGTGGAGATCTCAGTGGTGGGACTACCACAGATCACAAAAACGTGGGTCCATTGTTCACCCAAATCAATGGAGAAGTTGCACACACATGTGTCCTGCTGTTCTGTTTTTCTATAGCTGATGAAGGCGGGGAATAGGTGATAACTCATTGTGACTGGACAACCATCTTAAATATTTACATTATATTGAATATTTAAGGTATTCATGTAACAATAAGCTCATTTTCCATTACATGGTACAGGGTCACCTTTTCTCACCTTCATTGCGACTTTTGTTACCTTGGTCCAAGTACTTTTTTATTACCTACCCTAAATTAGATAGCAAGTAATATTACGCAGTACTACAGTGTCAAAAGTCCAAAATGCTGGTTACCTCTAGTTCTGTCATCCGGTACTTACAATGGAAAACAAACCACATAGTATTACCAGATCTGGGTTAAAGACATCCCTGTAACATGCAGTGGAAATTAGGTTATTGCTTCCGTAATACTTTATCAATGCAGTTGCCAACCAATGACATGATATCATTCTCCGAAAATAAGTCTGTTGAACTTTTGATAGTAAAGACCTTCACAAGAAATGTTAAAGCTACTATGATACTGTACATAGTAGCCTTACATTTCTTGGCCATTTTTTATCATACCAGACAGCGACAGTTTTGTTCTAAACTACAGAAGTAAAAAGATAGAAAAATATATTTGCTAAGGATAGTGTCAATGTTATCGAAGGTGGACCTCCACTCTAAGCATGACCATTAAGTTCAACAATTTAGTGACCACCAAAATTATGTATTGTACCATGTTGATCAACTGCAGGGAAACTCTTTTTCTTTTTTTGCCATTTTATTGGACCAGCGATCTAAAATTGGAACAAAAGGCTGATATTTTAATTAAGATTATTACCTCACATTCAGCCTATTGAAAAACGAAAATGTAACTTTAATACAATGAATATTGTGCCATAATATAGAAACTGGTTACACAAATCTTGTGTATTCAAAATATATTCATTATATACAGTTTCTTAATAAACACTTTATTTTCTATGAGATGTATCTGTGTTATTTAACTGCTTAGGTGTTTATTTGTGTCTGATCTAAATGGGTTGTCTTCTGCAGCAATCATTTCTGACATATGATATGGTTGGTTTTTGTAAAGCCATGTAAATTAAAGGGGTTGTCCAGTTTCCACCAAATAATGAAAAGTTATACAATGTTTAAATATGCTTTCGGTATCAGTTCATGGTTTTCTAAATCTCTGTTTCCTGACATTCTACATGAGGTTTCATTGTTTACTTCCGGTGTATAGAAATCTGTTCCTGGTCATGTGATGTCACACAGATGCCCAGCTCATTATAGTAATCTAAGCTGTGTGTTATAATGAGTCATACACCTGTGTGACATCACATGACCTTGGACAGATTTCTATCCACAAGAAGTAAACAATGAAACTTCCTATACAATGACAGCAAGCAGAGCATAATGGATACAGAAATTATATTGAAAAACCGTAAAACTTTTATGCAAACACTATAATTTATTTCCTAAAAGTGGACAAACCTTTCATCTAAACTCCATGGCATTTGTATGCTTTTGCCCCTGTGCTCATAACTGGACACATAATTGTGTTTACTCTTATATGTGATATAGTGATTTTGGTTCTACCTCAGGATTCACAGGCAAAACTTTATATCTGTATGGTTTTGCTAAACCACCAACATGATCTTTGGTATGAAAAATAAACATCTGCATTTCACTTTACCCAAAAATCCACAATAAGGTCACATGTCTATGGCTTTGCTTATTTCCCACAATAATATGTGAAAAAGCAGAACTGCATCATACATTATTTTGTGGTCACCTTTTTCTGTGTGATGTGCCATATCACAGTTCAAAGTTTTCATAGAAGTAGAGAAAACCGTTATTAGAAACATTAACGAAAACTGAACCGGGTGAATTACATCCACTCAATAATCCTGTAATAGTTTCATGCAACTTTGCTCAAAAACACCTATTTCTTATGTGTATGTATAAAGTCCCAAATGCTTTGTCAGAGAAGGTTCTCTCCTTGACAGGAATGGATGGATCAGACATGTTAGATATTAAAATGATGGATATTTTGCTTTCAGGGGAGGTTTCTGCCAGTGGCATGCTCCTCTTTCTATGAAGGTCAGGTTCATATGTCCAACATATAGAAGGGATAGGAGGACTACCATGACAGGTAGTTGATCATCAGTCTAAGGTAAATGGCTACTTTTAGGATTTATTCATTTAGGAACTTCATTTGGAGCAGCTAAGATGACCATCAAAACACAATTAAATAAAAATAAGTTCCTTTAGATTTTCCCTATAAAAAAGCATTGCTAATTTAATAAGTACAAACCAAAAAATATGACTTGTTGTTTCTTGTTTTTTTTTCTAAGTTTGTGAGAAATCTGTCCAGAATAGTACATGCTGTTGTTGAAGAATTATCGTGCAGAAACACTGCATTTGCTATTGTTTGAAAGACAATATAAAAGTAACACTGATACATGTTGTAGTACATCCCGTTCTTGTACTTCTTATAAAATAAAAGTTCCAGAGCTAAACTTCCAATGCTTTTCAAGGAAAATACAAATTTCCCCTGCAATGTTTCCGAAAAAAGGCAAGAATGGTAAAAGTGTAACAAACCCAAATAAATAATAAATAAGTCACTGAGTATTTTGAGTATTAACACCTACCAGATCATGTATGTGGTGACATCATCCAGAAAATCAACTTTTGAAGTGAAATGCAAAACGGTTGTAAAGAGTCATGGAGGTGGATAGTTTAGCACTGCAGTTAAGCTCACTCTGACTCAGAATGCCCCTATTCTCTAATTAATAGCCCTGCATTGAACCACTCACTGCGGATGGAGCAGAGACTGGAAGAGAGGAAGAGGCAGTGTAACAGTCTATCACACAGGTGGTAGAGTAGCACCTTAGGTTTATTAACATAATTTTAAAGGTTAATATTAGAAAGAAGGAGGCCATGGATAACATATATAAGGAGATTACCAGCGTCATCAGTAAGTGCTCCTGATTTGTCATGCTTGATTTTGATGGTAGACTTCCTTTACGCTGCTTGACAACATACTGGTTTATAAAAATCAATTTCTACTGACAGGTTCTCTTTTCAAATCTTTAGGTGGTTAAACAAAGAATAGGATGAAAATATTCTTGTTTCGTGACTTATATTTAGAGTTTATATCCGGCTGGATTATATCATATATATCTTGCAGAACTTAAAATGAGAAGCGCTAAAATAATGCCTTTATGTACTGTACGGTATTGGGGGCAAGTATGGCTTCCTCTCTTTGGATGTTGGTCCATGGTGTGATGTCTACACACTGAATGTTGTACAGTCTCAAGTTTTGGCATTTGTCAGCTTCATTGCTTTAAGAACATAAAAGCTGAATCGCAAAAAGTTTGTTCATGGGGGAAGAATTATTCTGAAGAAAATAGAATCCCAGCTTCACAAATAATTAGAAAAATGAAAGGCTAGAGGATTGCTCATCTCTAATTATCAGTAAATGGGTTGTTTTTTTGGAGCCTATGACTGAAATGAAAATACCAAGTGGGATTATCAGCATGACTAATTTACACAGTATTTTGCAGTAAATAGCAAATGGCTTATTATAGTCAGAGGTTGTCATCTTAGCATATTTTCTCAGTTTTATTCTTTTATAGCTGCAGCTTATTTTAATTCTATATCAAACAAAACTACTTTTCAGTACCATGTAAATTAAGTATGAGAAATAATTGTACAATTAACCCAATAAGATTTACCATAATTAGAATTTTTTTTGTATATATTAGATGATATGAACAATTACGCCAACATTGTATTAATATATATGTGAATGCACATAAAAGGTATGCTCTAGATAGCTGTCAGGCCGGCAGTGGACAGCAGTGAAAAACAGCCTTGATCCACCATATCTGAAAGGTCTATGTATGAATACACTAAATACAACGGGGTAGATTTATCAGAGTTTGTACACCGTATTCTGTTGAATGAGTTCTGAAATAGTCAAACTTCCATGGGCACAGCAAGGAATTGAGACTTTATACCCCCTTACGCCAACTCATCAGCAAGTTTCAGGTCACCATGCTCCATGAAGCCACCAAAGAAAAATGTTCAGATAATTAATGCTAAAGATCCTTCCAGGTTGCTCTTTCCGGTCTCACGGGGGTCAACCATGGGCAAAGGGGCTAAAGTATCGTACCTTCTGTGCAAGTTTTCTGCCATGCAAACATGAATGTATTAAGATTGCCATGGGCCCTGGGCTGTATGAATATTATAGCCCCTACAATTTCAGAATTCACTCCCTTCACATGCTACTAGCATTAAGCTTCTTGGGGAATTGAGGATGCTTCCCTACTGTGTTTCGGGACCTTTAGAGGATCTTCAAAGGTCCTGAAATGGCTTATGTGCACATGTGTATGGAAAGCAGGAACAGATTTACAAGGATTTCATGGGTGGAGTATAAAATTTGGTCGGCGGTTTGGGTGGCTATATGGAGTCAGCAATTACTTATGGCACAATTAGCATGAATGAATTTGCAGAAAGTATTCAATTATTTTATTTTTCTAAAAAGGTTTACCTTTTTTAATAAGAAAACTGTAAAAATTGATGGAAACTCATGCAGGAAGGGACAGTTAAATTCTGATCCTCAGGGTTGTTGTGGTGGATTGCATTCTGAAACCACTGTACAGGCAGTTTTGTACAAGAAAGGTTCTTTAAGTTTCTACTTAAGCTGAATTTGTATGCAAGTCAGAACTGGTATATTTTTTAATCGTAGCTCTAGAAAAAAAAAATTGTGTCCCTGTGACAATTGGATTTTCAAAATTATTTTGTTGTCTTAAGTACAAGGCTTATGAATATAGCTTCATTATAGACACCTTACAGCTGATAATTGCAGCCTGGAACTAAAGAATCCAAAGAGTTTCAACAGAGGTCACAGTGGGCAGAGAGGCCGGACTGTAACTAGAGGTTGTGTGTAAGTCAGGTGTCCTTAAGTCGGGCTCCGCCTGTATTAACAATCTTTATTCTCTTAAATAAATGTTAAAAACTTAGCATTATGTGCTGCATTAGAAAAAATGGTGGAAAAAAATCTATTTGGTGATTAATCAATTTAAAAAAATTGAAAATATTTATCCTCTATTAATCCTCTACCTCACTTGCACTTCATATGCAGTACGGTATTTGCATCTGTAGAACTGATGACTTATCTTTTCAGAGAAAAATATCTTCATCTTTTTGAAAGCTTTAATATTAAGTGAATATGTCACAGATCATTTAACTTAACCTCGTTGGCACAGGCAGACTACTGCAGTCCTCTGTGCTCTCCTAATAAATCTTACCAAATAGTGTACATTAAAAGTACCAATAATGTTCCCAAGACTATAAATCATAAATACTTGGGAAATATACAACAGGGAGATTGGTCTAGTTAAAGATCAATTTGTAAACTCAATGTAAGATTTTTTATTTTAATTCACGAACAGGGTCTTCTAAGGGAAAGGTCCTTTTTCAGTTAAATCTTTGTAGGGCATTGTATGGAACTTAAAAATTCTGCTTATATCTCTACAACTAGAAAAAAATTCTGACTAATTTTACGGAATTTTACTGTATTTAGATTTTCTATAGGATGTAGTTGAAGATTAGCCACTGTTCTACTGTATGTCATCATACATATCAGATTCCAGGTAATGAAATATTCCTCTTTAATGTCACTCACAATTTTTAAAATAATTCTAGTCTAAAATTGGAAATTTATATAATCATGTTAATTAACTGCATTAGAAGTCCTAAACCCATTACACAGTTTCAATATAACCTATTTTTGATCAACAATAGTTCTACGTGTTGTGTCTTCAACATATATGCTTAATGGAAATCTACCACCAGGATCAAGGATTGTAAACCAAGCACACTGACATACTGGTGTGCACCTTCTGGCAAGATCTACTCTTCTTTTAGCTTATAATGCCCTTGTTTTCTAAATAAAAAATGTTTTAATTATGTAAATTAGTTTGAGAGGCTCCAGGCTTCATAAAACGCCTATGGAGGCAGGTCCCACAGGCTTATTTGCATCATTTTTAAAACCTTTTTTAATAAACAAGGATAGGAAGCTAAATGAAGTGCAGATCCTGCCATAGGGGGCACACATAGTATGTTGGTGTGCTTGATTTACAATCCTAGATCCATTTGGTAGATGTCCTTTAAATGCTTATCAACTTCTGTTAAGTTCAAAGTTTTCCTTTAACTTCAGTAGCCCACCTGGCTGGTCATCAGTAGTTATTATTGTTCATGTGATATGCTTGCTATAAGAACCCTCTGCACCCCATTTTTGCTAGTACTAATGTTTGGGGTATTTTCAGATCGAAGTCAGCACTCTCAAAGGGAACCTATCAGCAGAAATTTACTTACACCACTTTAAGTTTGTTGTGGAGCAGCGTAACAACTTTCTGATCCTTATCATTTCATAGCTTTACCTTTACTTTTTAAATTTACTTTAAAGTGAGATATACATTGGTTGCATAAAGCCACTAAGGTGGAGAGTTTAGTGCTGAAGTCACACTCTCCCTGCTTCTGAAGTCCCCTTTTACTGTAATTGATGGTCTTGTATCCATGAACATTTGCAATCAGTTCTGGAGGACTCTGGTGCATGATGTCTATTTCATCAGTGGGGTGATCTGAAGGAGAGAGTTCGACTTTAGTTATTTTGCTGAATGATGCCAACACGCTAGTTTATGAAGGAACATGATATGGAAACTGGCAACAAACTGGAAGCGGTTTATTAGGACAATTTCTGCTGACAGGTTCCCTTTAAGCTTTAAGTATTCATATTGTCATTGGAGCAAATGTAGACTTTGCAGAAATAATAAGTTCACAATTACATCATGAAAGTCTTTGTTTAGAAGTAAAAATTGACGTAGATTTGTAGAAGAAAGAAAGTTAATTTAATAAATGCAATGTAATTTCCTTGCCAGACAAAAATGTTGATGCCCTGTGGATAGCCCTTTCTCAAATTTCCCCTTCTAATTAGAAAAAAAGTAAACAATGGAAAAGTTATAGAAAAAAATCTGCAATATATTATGCTCATTTATTACAATATGCTAAAGAAAGCAATGAAAACAGGTAGGGTGTATGATCCTTGCTACTAATGGGTCACAAAGAATAATAAAGCGGTAGATTGGGAACTTTGGGCAAGGAGAAGTATTTCCAATCACAACCAATGCGATGTCTTTCTTTAGATTTCCTGGTATTTACATCAAATTTCTTAATTATTGTACAGTATATCAAACATCCCGTAATTCTCGAAGATGACCGGGGTCCAGCTTTATTCTACCGTCACATAATAATAAAGCTGTTCACCGGTTTTACAATGTACAAGGCACTGCATTCAAAGCTTTTGTGAAATCTGAAATGTTAATTTGAGTTCACACGGCACAGCCTGTTATAATAACAACTTGTGTGATTTTCGTACTTTTCGGGATATAGGAGGTTTGTAAGACCTCTGTGGACATGACCTGACAGCATAGCAATCAGTTTTCTTAACACCCATTTAATGCCTACAATTTACTGTCTCGAGTGTGTTTGCTGTCAGCTTGGTAGAAATGTTAGGTGCCAACATGGTTCAATTTCTGTAGTATATATGGAGTACCTGCTCCAGCATTGCAGGACATAGGAGGAAATTTTTATTATGTAGAAAACTTAGTGTTAAAGGAGGTGGAATCGATTTCTGATCAATGTACAATATATTGTATCCCATAAGATCTCAGGGAAACATGTGGATATAACTAAGTATTAGAAAGACACAAATCTTACATTAATTGCTTTGTCTAAGGTCAATGCAATTTTCGGCAGAATTGTGAAATCAACCATTTATTGTCTTCCTTCTTTCATAGAGACTGTGATATTGCAGGTTAGTTACAGTAAAACTCAAGGACATATTACGAGGTGTCTGTCAAATGGAACACATGCAGTTTCGACTAGGTAGAAAACTTAAAAAGTAGCCGTCATTTAAGGTGATTTTTGGATATTCGGGGGGGGGGGGGTTGAGTGTTGTAAACATTTATGTAATATACTAAATTAAGAAATTCAGCTTAGTTTGTAAAGAAACAGACTGCTAAGTGCCCCTTAGTTACAACGTTACTTCTAAGTTGCTATGGAGACTCTGTCTACAGGATTTAAGATGGGTCTCTCTCTCTCCTCAACTGCGTGTTACACAGCTGTGTGTTAACCCTTTCTGCTCTCTCACTGGCTGTAGTATGCTCTGAGCAGTATTTCCAAAGATCAATCAAGAAAATGAAGGGGTTAATCCTCCCTTCTCAGAGCTGTTTAACCAAACACAGGGAGATTGGATGTAAGCTCATGCAGCCTCCATGGACACACTGTACAGGCTGGAATAAAGACCTCCATCGGAGGAAGTAGGTTGATTTTATTTTACAAACTAAGAAAAGTTTGTTAATTAATTATTTTTTAAAAATTTGTCAACACATCCCCCCAAACACAATAAAAAAATGTTATACAGTTAGGGCCAGAAATATTTGGACAGTGACACAAGTTTTGTTATTTTAGCTGTTTACAAAAACATGTTCAGAAATACAATCATATATATAATATGGGCTGAAAGTGCACACTCCCAGCTGCAATATGAGAGTTTCCACATCCAAATCGGAGAAACGGTTTAGGAATCATAGCTCTGTAATGCGTAGCCTCCTCTTTTTCAAGGGACCAAAAGTAATTGGACAATGGACTCTAAGGGCTGCAATTAACTCTAAAGGTGTCTCCCTCATTAACCTGTAATCAATGAAGTAGTTAAAAGGTCTGGGGTTTATTCCAGGTGTGTGGTTTTGCATTTGGAAGCTGTTGCTGTGACCAGACAACATGCGGTCAAAGGAACTCTTAATTGAGGTGAAGCAGAACATCCTGAGGCTGAAAAAAAAGAAAAAAATCCATCAGAGAGATAGCAGACATGCCTGGAGTAGCAAAATCAACAGTCGGGTACATTCTGAGAAAAAAGGAATTGACTGGTGAGCTTGGGAACTCAAAAAGGCCTGGGCGTCCACGGATGACAACAGTGGTGGATGATCGCCGCATACTTTCTTTGGTGAAGAAGAACCTGTTCACAACATCAACTGAAGTCCAGAACACTCTCAGTGAAGTAGGTGTATCTGTCTCTAAGTCAACAGCAAAGAGAAGACTCCATGAAAGTAAATACAAAGGGTTCACATCTAGATGCAAACCATTCATCAATTCCAAAAATAGACAGGCCAGAGTTAAATTTGCTGAAAAAGGCCTCAAGAAGCCAGCTCAGTTCTGGAAAAGTATTCTATGGACAGATGAGACAAAGATCAACCTGTACCAGAATGATGGGAAGAAAAAAGTTTGGAGAAGAAAGGGAACGGCACATGATCCAAGGCACACCACATACTCTATAAAACATGGTGGAGGCAACGTGATGGCATGGGCATGCATGGCTTTCAATGGCTCTGGATCACTTGTGTTTATTGATGACATAACAGCAGACAAGAGTAGCCGGATAAATTCTGAAGTGTACCGGGATATACTTTCAGCCCAGATTCAGCCAAATGCTGCATAGTTGATCGGACGGCGCTTCATAGTACAGATGGACAATGACCCCAAGCATACAGCCAAAGCTACCCAGGAGTTCATGAGTGCAAAAAAGTGGAACATTCTGCAATGGCCAAGTCAATCACCAGATCTTAACCCAATTGAGCATGCATTTCACTTGCTCAAATCCAGACTTAAGACTGAAAGACCCACAAACAAGCAAGACCTGAAGGCTGCGGCTGTAAAGGCCTGGCAAAGCATTAAGAAGGAGGAAACCCAGCATCTGGTGATGTCCATGGGTTCCAGACTTAAGGAAGTGATTGCCTCCAAAGGGTTCCCAACAAAATATTGAAAATAAAAATATTTTGTTTGGGTTTATTTGTCTAATTACTTTTGAGCTCCTAAAATGTGTACAATTCCTACATTTTCTATCAGATATTTTTGTTCAACCCTTCAAATTAAACGTTACAATCTGCACTTGAATTCTGTTGTAGAGGTTTCATTTCAAATCCAATGTGGTGGCATGCAGAGCACAACTCATGAAAATTGTGTCACTGACCAAATATTTCTGGCCCTAACTGTAAATATAAAATTATAATATACACTCACCGGCCATTTAATTAGGTACACCTGTCCAACTGCTCATTAACACTTAATTTCTAATCAGCCAATCACATGGCGGCAACTCAGTGCATTTAGGCATGTAGACATGGTCAAGACAATCTCCTGCAGTTCAAACCGAGCATCAGTATGGGGAAGAAAGGTGATTTGAGTGCCTTTGAACGTGGCATGGTTGTTGGTGCCAGAAGGGCTGGTCTGTGTATTTCAGAAACTGCTGATCTACTGGGATTTTCACTCACAACCATCTCTAGGGTTTACAGAGAATGGTCCGAAAAAGAAAAAACATCCAGTGAGCGGCAGTTCTGTGGGCGGAAATGCCTTGTTGATGCCAGAGGTCAGAGGAGAACGGGCAGACTGGTTCGAGCTGATAGAAAGGCAACAGTGACTCAAATCGCCACCCGTTACAAGCAAGGTAGGCAGAAGAGCATCTCTGAACGCACAGTAAGTCGAACTTTGAGGCAGATGAGCTACAGCAGCAGAAGACCACACCGGGTGCCACTCCTTTCAGCTAAGAACAGGAAACTGAGGCTACAATTTGCACAAGCTCATTGAAATTGGACAGTAGAAGATTGGAAAAACGTTGCCTGGTCTGATGAGTCTCGATTTCTGCTGCGACATTCGGATGGTAGGGTCAGAATTTGGCGTCAACAACATGAAAGCATGGATCCATCCTGCCTTGTATCAACGGTTCAGGCTGGTGGTGGTGGTGTCATGGTGTGGGGAATATTTTCTTGGCACTCTTTGGGCCCCTTGGTACCAATTGAGCATCGTTGCAATGCCACAGCCTACGTGAGTATTGTTGCTGACCATGTCCATCCCTTTATGACCACAATGTACCCAACATCTGATGACTACTTTCTGCAGGATAATGCGCCATGTCATAAAGTTGGAATCATCTCAGACTGGTTTCTTGAACATGACAATGAGTTCACTGTACTCAAATGGCCTCCACAGTCACCAGATCTCAATCCAATCCACATTCATCTTTTGGATGTGGTGGAACGGGAGATTCGCATCATGGATGTGCAGCCGACAAATCTGCGGCAACTGTGTGATGCCATCATGTCAATATGGACCAAAATCTCTGAGGAATGCTTCCAGTACCTTGTTGAATCTATGCCACGAAGAATTGAGGCAGTTCTGAAGGCAAAAGGGGGTCCAACCCGTTACTAGCATGGTGTACCTAATAAAGTGGCCGGTGAGTGTATATATATATATATATATATATATATATATATATATATATATATAAATATATATATACAATAGGAGACTGATATTACATTTTACAAAATGATTGCCTGAAGTGATTTTTGCCATACCATCTATGAGGGGGCACATTTATCACATTCTGGTGCATGGTGTCCCATCTTATAATGGTGCCCCTGATCCACTCCACCCCCTTCCCTCTGCACCAGACGGATCTTTCAAGAGGCTCTGGCCAGGCATAGAATAGCGCCATGTCCTGCACATGAACGGCCCCACTCGACATGGGGCACAATTTCTGTAGACCAGAAACTGTGCCTATATCAGAGCTCTAATGCCAGCATTCTCTATAGTATACGATTCTCGGAGAATCAAGTAAACCTAAAATAATAATTAATTAATCTTTCACAAATTTTCTTTTTGTACTTTCTTCTAACTTTTCTTTATAAAAAAAAAATAAAATGTCAAATCTGCTCATTTTGGCTTTGCAGACACAAGCTTTTTTTTAAACTATGCTCTCTTAACAATGTATGATATTATCTCTATTCTTCTGCTTCAAATTATTGTAATAATATGAAATTGATTTGACTTTCTCTTATATATTACTACTTTCAGACAATGGGGGAGATGCATTGTGCTCCATGCGCCAGTATATGATAAAAGCCCTGCTCCTCCAGCACCACTGAATACATCAAGAGACCTCCGGCCTCTTGTTACGGCCTCCGGTATCTGCCAACTGGGCTGTGCAGCGCATAGTTCTATGCCAGGTCCAACCTGGTGTACAAATATTTCATAGCCTGGAAACGTGGGGCAGGAGCTCACTGTGCCAACCCACTCCACAGACGACCATGCCCCTTTCACACCACCTTACACTACCTTGGGGTGGAGATGGCATGAAGGGGGAAATAATCACAATTTCTGGAGATTTGCTAGCAAATGTGATTATTTCAGGTCTTCTACAACTATTTTCTGGCATAGAAGCCCTGATAAATGCCCCCCCCCCTTTATTTTGGTTACTATATTCTATAAGTCATTGCTCTTTTTATCAATAGAGCTAAAGAGTGGAGGACTTTGTGGAATAATACAGATGACAATTTACTTGTTACAGAACCTTGCCTCCTCAGAAATGGAACAAAAAGTCAAATTCTTCTGCCTTATCTTCATTAATAAAAACTTGCATTCCTTATAAAATGCTAAATTCTGGATCATATTTTGTATTTAATTAATGCATAGACAAAGCTTCAACTGCTCCAACAGTTGTCAACTTATTCAGGACTTTCTAGAAAAATAATGTGGAGACACCACAAAAAAAGGAAAAAAAAAAGCTTCAGAAATATAATATAGTCAACCATTTACGGAAATAAAGATCTGGCGAAACACAACATGTTCAAGTATAGAAATGATGTAGTCACAAGCATGTTGGGAAAATCCCCCCATTTCTACGTGTTTATAATCCAGGAGGACCAAGGATATAACATATCAGTTTCCCAATAAATAAATCTGGTTGCAGGGATTTATTAGTCAGATACACCTGAGCTATAAAAGGAATCCTTCTTCTCATAAACGTATTCATCAATATCACAATAAAATCAGCAGCTTTGCCTTTGCTACGCTTGTGCTCAATGCCTTCCTTGCGGCGCTGAAAGATTGCATCAACACCACAGTGTAACATTCAGGAGTAATTACAAAGTGTTGATAGAAGGGCTGAACTTAATACCAGACAATCCTGTGATTAAACTAACAAGAAACAGTGAGACACAGCATCTCTCCATCGGGCTCTTCTGATTCAGCGAAACGAGAGTCTCTATCCTGGAGAGATGTATAGGAAGTTTGATGAGCTCCTAGTGGTAGCCACAGTGAACTCGAATGGTGTCGGCTTAATTGTACATTATTAATCAGTAAAGCCACGTACAGTAGAATACCAACGCTGCAGTATCATGATGTATATGAAGCTGAGTATGTAAAATGTAGATAATGAAAATCTACAATCAAGATCAAATGTGATAAAGCAGGGACACTTACTCATAGACCCGGGCACCGCGACTGTGGTAATCTTCTTATATTTGTTATCCATGGAATCCTTCCTTCTAAAATACACTCTTCAAATTATGCTAATGAGCCTGAATAGCACTGGGGTTGTTACCTTAGTTCTGCAGATTCAAAGACGGTTACAATGAGCCGAACATGTCTTCCCCTTCCCCTGCTCTCTCTCTCCTCGCTCTGCCTGCATAACCTAGCAGCAGCAGGAAGTGCAGGGGGAGGAGAGACCTGCTCTGCTCATTGTAACAGCCTGTGAAGTTACAGCACAGTAGGGCTGTGAAAATGACCCAAAAACCCAACAGGCTCATTAAAATAATAACAGAAATTGACCTTAGAAATATGGCAGACAACAAATATAATATTAATAAGTATACCATGATTATCATGATGGATTTTGATGGTAGATTTTCTTTAAGTTGTCATTCACCAAAGCTATTCTACTACTTTTTTCTGTTTTACCTCTATTTTTTATATGGATTTGCTGCTGTATTTAATTTTATCTAATTTTACCTGCTGCATTCATTCACTTTTATATATCATTTTTTCTAATTTTAACTTCTGCAGACATCTTGAGGATGATCTTTTATGATGCCTCCCATTTACAGCACACATAGAAATGTGCATAACAATGCAAATATATAAAGAATAAAAGACCAATATGTTTCTTGTGAACTTTACACAAGAAATTTCTAACCAGGTCCCAGGGTTTAAAGTTGACCCTTGTTGACCCTGTTAGAAAATGATGCCCAGAAATATCAAGTTATTCCCTATACACAGCATAAGGGAAAACTTGAGGTTCAGTGGGGGAAGGGGGGCATATGGAAGTAGCCCAGTACCACACTTGGCCATCTCCTTCAGCACCATACTGATGAGTAGTCAATCTTTTCATTTTAAGGTACAACGGACCCTGTTCTCATGATATGTCAGGGGGCCCGATTGATTAATGTATCTCCTATCCTGTTGTTATGGAATACCCCTTTAAGTCTTTGTAATATATGTACAACTATTGTAGAAAAATATCCAGTATACCTTTAAAAATTTTTCATTCATGATCTCTAAATCAGATGGGTGTGACGGGTGCAACCGCGATCCATGTCTCGGATCGCGGGCACACTCTTGCCCCTCTCCGAGGTGCTGACCCCTGGCACCAAACTCACCTCTCCACGCTCCTGCTCCCGTCCGCACGCGCGTCCCCTTTCCCCTCTCCACTCGAGGAATTAAAGTGCCAGCGCACCTCTTATTTTCTCTGGAACTCCCGGATCTCATTAAAGGCCAGCCGTTCCCAGGATTCCCTGCCGGATCTTTGTGCTCATTGCTATAAAGAAAGCTTCACAGTGTGTTTCTGTATTCCGTGCTTTGTTCCTGTTCCCTGCTATGCTGAATTCCTGTTGTGACCTCGGACCTGACCTCTGCATCTCTGCCGCCTTCCCATGACTCCATGCCTGTTCCTGACGTTGAGCCTGGATCACATTCCTGTACTGCGACCTTGGCTGCCACCGCGGGATAGTCGCACCTGTGGAATAACCTGGTGGCACCACGCTGCCAGCAAGACCAGGTGCCACTTATTCTCCTATCCCAGGTGTTGGGTAGTTCCATCTCCCGCGGTGGTCCAGTGGGTCCACTGACCCCGAACCCTAACAACGGGCACTACCCTGAGGAAAATTTTCCAAGGGGATACCCCTGGTCAATAATAACCATGGCTAATTGCTAGGTGTGTCAATTTGCCAGATTTTCTGTTCAGCCTCCAATGCAGCAATACATCCGGATTGGGCAGCCAAACCCAAACCCTGAACCCAAACTAGATTGCAAGCCCTACCTCTAATGATCAATGTTGCGTTTGATCAATGCTTGCAAGTGAACTAAGTTTGCTTTACCGCTTTTAACCATTGCAATGCTACAGCAATAGGAATATTATCATGAAATATTTATATCATGGTGGAATTTAGAGAAATTTACTGCCGATTTTCCATTTTCCTGTATGGATCCAGCCTATAACAGATACAAGGTTGAATGATCTATCCTGCTCTGCTACATCTGCTGTTCCATTATTTTGTGCTTGCAATACATTTTCTTCACTAATGTAGAGGCACACAATCCTCCAATAGCAGAAAAAGCCTTCCACAATCCAATGTGCCTAGAGGCCAATTTAGTTGCCAACAGTTTCAGCTAAATATTGCAGAAAACAATATATTGAAAGGTCAGGTCATGCTTATAACGTAAAGGTACTTATATGAGTTCTTACTGTATTTCTTTGCATCTAGAACCAGTGTGAAGCAACCAAACAAAATCTCCCTCAGCCATCTCTCAGAGGCCCTGCCTTATTATATATTGCAGCTGCTCCGCATTTTTTTTCCGATTCATTTAAGTGGAACAGAATCTGTCAGCAATGGAAAACAGCTTTGCTATCATTTAAAATGAAGTCAAAGTGATTGCCAGCTTCTGGGGCAACCATACATCGGATTTCTGGATGCACTTGTAGAAAACATGCAATATGAACTATGGTGTAAAATAAAATCCTAGACTTCTATATTTCTCCCATGCTGCTCCGGGTGACGGTTTCCATCCACTGGACCATGTGATTCCTCTTTAACGTCTTGGTTTAGTATTTGAGGTGATCAAAGGCAGCTCTGTCAAGCAGACACTAAGGAAAAATCTCTTGGCAGACGTTCTGAAAACCCAGCTGCATAGAGCGTGTTTGCCAGAAATATTCATAGGTCATCAATATTCATTCCCCGATGAAGCAAATGATATGCACCAAAATGGGAAACGAGCAGAGAGTGTGTACGTATTGCTGGGGATCTATGTACAGTGCAGCTCAACCATTTATCACAGATTTAATGTATTTTAAATGTTACGCCTAGAGCCTAATGCAATGATTTGATAGGGCAATGGATTATTGGAAATGGCAGGTAATCAGTGTTGTGATATTAGTAAAGATCTGCTGTCATCTTTACACGTAAACAGTATGTTTATTAGAAAGCGGGAAAATAGAGGCAGAAACGGGAACCAGGAATTACTATTGATATAGGAGCCTCTTATAACATAAAAATAATTATATATACTTTAGATACGATAGATACTGTAAAAACATTTGTTACCACCAGGTGGCAGTGCACCTTCCAGTCGCATCATGTAGTGTAATTTTTTATAATTACTAGTCATATTCACCAATATTTTATGTACTGTATATTGTATGTTATTATATGCTACATATAGATGCCTGGATCGTGGATTTAAGCATGAGATGAGACTTTTCCCTGATTCTCTGCTATGCTGACTTTCCCATTGCTATTACCATCCAGAATGTTGTAGGCAGGTTACCAGCATATTTGTCACTGGATTGTTTACCATAGAGGCAGAAAAATGGCAAAACACCAAAGTTTAGTTTTTTTTTTTATGATGTAATAAACTAACCTTTTTAGTGTATTCTTGAAATGTCTTTAAGATTTGTTTTGCTTTCTTTTCATTTGAGGTCTGGCCTGTGATAGCCCCCACTAATGGAACATTGTTCACTTGTACAGGAATTTCCCATCCGCACACTGGAGGGAACTCATTGTACTTTCTCTGACAGTTTTCTGGGAGGGGCTGCTGGATGTAGCATAGTCTCCACCAGAGACTATGCCAGATCAGACCTGGTCTTAGGTCCGAACTGCCAAAGTTTGTGCCCATATTGGTTGGACAAGTTGGAGCAGGGTAAATTTTAAGACAATCTAGTCATAATGGCCAATCTTAATGAATTCCCCCCATTGTAAAAGAAAAAGTTTAAAGCCAATGTAATACTAAACTACTACTTCCTCTTGCTCATTCTCAAAAGTGGTTCTCACAGGTCAAACCCCCATTAATACAGAGCTGCTCGATTTTTAATAATAACAGGAAATGACAGTGGTAAAATGTTAACTTAACAATTGAATACTGTATTTAAAAATCATACTTACTATCTAAGTCATTTAGTTATTTCCATAATCCATCCTTTCTTTTCATCCTTGTTTCTTGAAGACCAGTTGAAAAATTACTTGATCAGCAACAAACAAGTCCTGAAATTAAATTTCACAATTGAGACTGCCAATATCACTCACTCTGCCGATGTCAGCAGAAAGTGACTGCCCCTCCTCATAGCCTGGCAGGAATAGGACCTGCCTTATCTTCTGTGGTGTAGGCAGTTCCGGTGCTGTCATGCATGGTGCCTTATGGTGCGTGCCCAGTAGACGGCAAAGTAGTTCCTGTGCATGAGACCTTATTCAGTATATGTATTTCTAGGTCAACAACCCCTTTCATTAGATTTGCGGAGAGGGACATATCTATAAGCACACTTAAAACTCGAAATCTAAATGTTTTGGTTTATTGATATTTCTATGGGAAAAAGATTTGTATTTCACAAAAATGATACGTATTTTAGAAAAGCCTAGATATAGTACATATTGTTTATCAGTAAAAGTAGAACAAATGCACTTTTCAATGAGACAAATAAAAGTTTGTGATAAAATAAAGTATGTTAAACACAATTTATGTAAATCTACCATCAAAATCCATCATGATAAACCAGGGACACTAACTCATAGATCCAGGAACAGTGACTGTGGTGATCTACATATATTTGTTACCCATGTATCCTTTCTACTTACATTTTTGTAATTATAATGTTAATTAGAAGGGGTCTCCTCGGTGCTATAGCTTACACTGTGCAACTGTGCACTCCCCCCCTAAAACTGCGTTAGATTACATAAGGCAGAGGGAGTGCTGAGGGACGAGGGGGAGGTGTTAACACACTGTGAAGCTACATCATGGAGGGACTAACAGAGCCCTTCAGCTGCAATAGCCTAATTTTAAGTTCATTTTAGAACGGAGACCATGGTTAACGAATATAAGAAGATTACTACAGTCACATTTTCCTGGATCTATGAGTAAGTGCCATTGGTTTATCATGATGAATTTTAATGGTAGATTTCCTTTAAGTACCGTATATACTCGAGTATAAGCCGACCTGAGACCCCTAATTTCGACACAAAAAACTGGTAAAACCTATTGACTCGAGTATAAGCCGAGGGTGGGAAATGCATTGGTTACAGCCTCCCAGTATATAGTCTGCCAGCCCCTGTAGCATACAACCTGCCCAACCCCTGTAGTAGGAAAAAAAATAACACTGTGCTCATCTTTCCGACGTCCCCCATAGGTCCTCTTCTGTCTCAGACAGAAGAGGACCTACGGGTGACGTCAGAAAGGTGAGTCTTTATTTTTTTAGTTGACTCGAGTTTAAGCCGAGTTAGGGTTTTTGAGCACAAATCTTGTGCTGAAAAACTAGGCTTATACTCGAGTATATAAGGTAAATCAAAATATCAAATATTAATACTTTTTTTTATACCAATTTTGTTTAATCCTGATTTTTTGCTCTGGTAATCTTAAAGCATAGGTGCCCTCACTAAACTTTTGTCGATATATGCATAAATTTTCCCTGCTGTACACATAATTGTGCTGATGTATAAATATTTCTGCCTGTAGAAATATTAATATTTCAAAACATTAAGATTTTACATTTTGTATATATGCGTCTTTATTGATCTGCCACAAGACCTGATGAAGGAGCAGTTCACCACAGAAACACGTGATCTGATTAAAGCCAACATTTTTCCCAACTTGCATTCCTACCTGTTCCATAGCTCATATTTATTGTGACATCGAGGCACACAGGACAGGGCTACAAGCAGCCTAAATACCTTTCTTTGATTGCTAATCTTAAAATTTAAGATAGGCCTTTATCTATTGGGTGTGGGTATAGGTGTCAGGAGAACACCCTTTAATCTTTATCCTATTTTATCATAAAAGTTTGTGCTGTGCCATTCTTCTTTTGCTTCTTCTAAGAATCTAGGAATAAATAGTTTTTTCCTGTGTTTTTAAAAGGAATGTATATCTTTATAGTAGGGATGTAACTCTTTATCAAGAGTTGTTGCATTAACTCCACTGCCCACACATCGCTCCAGGTGTCCTAAGAGCCACAAATAATCCAGGGGTCCCCATCTGGTCCTACTCTGACCCCTCCCGGGCCCATTCTATGCCTCTCCTTACCCACTTGGTGTGGAATTGCTGTAAGGAGGGGGGTAAAAATACAATTCCGGACTGTACACCAGGAATTGTAACACTTTCATGGCTTTCATGCATTGTCAGTGCAAATTAGACATTGCTATCCTGCCTGCACACATATGGGCTGTGAATAATAGATCCAAAGGTTTGTTGTTTACAGCCTGTTTGTCATTGGCATGTGAGCTCGAAAAAAGACTGCCCGAGTTGCAAACATCTGCAGGATTAGGACCTGCTCTGAGTTTTGTGGCTCATACAGGGCCAGGGAAAACCTTGCTGTATTTACAGGTCAATAGAAATCACTGCATAACACAGACATGTGCATGTAGCCTTACACCATGAAAAGAAACACCCCCATATCCCCATGTGTTTCTATGAGGAGTCACAAAAAGAGACTGAACATCTTTAATAAAAAAAACACAAATATTTTTCCAAAATTTTATTAAATGGTGGACATAATTATTTACAGAGATTTTGCTTGAATCGGCAGGTTTTCTTTGAAAATTGTGCAAAGTTTGTGTTGTTCTCTAATATTCTATAAAGTTTTTGAGACAATCTAAAATAAGTAAAAGTATATAGAAATGGTTGTCCATAGTGCTTAGAAAATCACCAACCTTCAAGACGTGAGCTCAGAAGACACAGACTATTAGCACCCTTGCCCTTCGCCATTAAAAGAAGAAGACATTTGAATTTAGCTTTTCAAGGCATTCGACCTGCTTCCATTTTGACTTTCACTTTGCATTACCACAGTTGAGCAACACAACAATTCCACCTAATGAGGTTTGACGGGAAGCAGAATTCATGGTGACTTACTATCTGTAATTTGCCATTCAAGTAGTTTCTTTTTAAGACTCTAAAATGTCTTTAATGAATACACAGCGGGCCGAGATTTCCTTTAAAAGCTGATTGCTAAATCCACACAAGTGACAAGTGTTTAGCTGAGAAAACTCTACAGGTTGATGTGAAACAAACAAACAGCGGTCTTGATGTATTCCACGCTAACAGATTTAGCCCTTCACAGTCTGATAGAGCCACCTGCAGCAAGGACACATATATGTAAGGGACAAAGGGCAGAAATACCTCAGTGATTTATCACAAATTGGATATATGTAAATTTTATATTTTAGTCCAATATGTAGTAGACAAAGGCAATACAACAGTGTAAAAATTTACTATATCTAGAAGCAATGTCAGTGTCTAAAAAGACCAAACACTTTGATGGGCTACATTGATTAGTATCTACTTGTTCTATAATACCTTGTTCTTAAATACCTTTGATGGCTATTCAATAGGGATGAGCAGACGCTTTCAGATTTGGGTTAGCCTAGTTCTGCCAAACCCTATCCTGAAAGTTTGATTCGGAACACTCGCTCCAACTGTTCACACCCGTGATCGGTGCCAGGACTCTTTAAATGCATTAGAATACTGGTGGTGTGTGCTGGGCCACTATTTTTCCTAGGATTGTTGCTCCGCTGATGATTTATACAGTTACAATCCGTTGCAGCACTCATCACATATGTTACCAATGGAGGTTGAACCCAAACTTGAGCTTCTTGCAGAAGTCTGGCTTCGGGCACCTGAACCCGAAATGTTTGGGTCCACTCATCCCTACTATTAAAACTTCATAATATGATGGAAGTATACTATCTCCAGGCAGCATAATATGAAGCAGGAGGATCTGAAAAGATAGGACATAGTATTCTATGATTGAGTGGTTGGACAGAATAGACAGATTTTCTTATTTTCAAATAGCATGATAAAGAGTAACAGGGGTTGAGATAATTGTACCACATGTCTTGTGTGTAGGCAGCATGTTATAGAGCAGCAGAGACTGAACAGATTGTACATTTAATTCAATCTGCTGACTTTTTCCCATGAAGCCACACCACCTTTTCAGTGGCCATGACCCAAACTAGTGGTAAAAAGTGTATGAAACCCTTGATATTTGTGGTGCAAGGCATTTAAGAAGGTTGTTTTGTTTTGTAACCCAATCAATAAACCTGCTGCAAAGTGTCCTGTCCACAGGCAACATGTTATAGAGCAGAAAGAATTGAGAGTAGTATCCTTCTTGTACACCTTGTTGGTGTACAAGTGGAGGTCCACTTCATCTATCCTTTTGTTCATTGGTAAGGTATTATCTCTACCTGTTTGTGCACATTACCTATGTTTATGCATGTTAGCAGCTGTGTGCCACTTTACACCTGTTGCCTTCATTATATGTACCTTCTGGCCTTACCTATTACATGTGCATGCTTTGTCCATGTGTAATTCCTCCTATGTCTGCCCGGGGTGACGACTTTCTCATTTGTTGTCGCCGCCTTGCACTGTCATTCCCCCTCAGCATCGTCTGAGGATTCTCATCCTGCTTTTATCATTATGTCTTAAATAGTCATTAATAAAGTATTTTTTACTGCAATTATTCAGACTCAATTTGGTCTTTCATAGTGCTTCCTTTTACCCCTCTTTCCCTGTCCCTCCTTAAAGGGGTACCTTTTGTTTTTGTGTATGCTCATGGGAAGCCTCTCTTTGGTGTGTTACTTACCATACCGGTCCAACCCACACTTTATTACGTACCACATGGATCTGGACTTACTTGGTATATAGGTTTGATACCTTCACCTCCCTTCTCTCTCCCTTCCTGATTCTCCTGTTGTTTTGACCTTGTTGGGGGTATAGGGGGTGGGGTACTGGGCAATTAATTAATTGGGCAGTTAATTGTCTCTCAAGCTTATAAATTACTGTAAGCAATGAAGCTTTTACTTGAGGGATGGATTTGGTCAATCTTTTTTAAATGTATTATTCATAATATATGATATAGAAATTGGGGCACATTTACTTACCCATCCCTGGAATTCACAGAAAGTGCATTGTCCGACAATAATATACTGTGCCGTGATTCACTAAGATTGTGCACCCAATATCCTGCATGTGTCGCTTCCCTGCTCAGGTCCGACAAAGTTTGTCATATTTTTAGTGGTGCATGTAAGTACTTGGGCTTGCGACACAATTTGAAAGTTAAATCCCGCACTCAGTCCGTATCAGTCAGTACGTCCGGCATGGCACGCCCCCTCAATTCTGCCTCTTGGAAGCCAGCGCCAAAAAGAGGGTCGCGTGCGACACAATCGCAATGCACCCACTACTTAAATAGGTGTGCAAGCATTGTTCCCATTGAAGATGGGGCACAGTCCGGAAACAGTGCGGCACAAAGCCTAAGTAAATGTGCCCCATTGTCTCTGAATAGGTGGAATTTGAGCAGAAGTACCTGTCACTGTGAGACGATTTTTTTTTATATCTGCTGCTTTTTTTCTGAAAGTAAAGGAATCTAGATCAATATGAAACATTTGATATGAAGGTGTTGTCACCTTCTGTGATTTCAGTTTCATGATTTACAACTAAGTCAGTGCCAGCGTTATATGCTTATTCCTAATTTTACATTTGCCAGGGCTTGGAAGTCCAATTTAAGTAGATCTGAGGGATTTCCTGCTGACTTTCTATCTGGTTGTGCTGAACCAAAATCATGAAAAGGTAAATTGCTTTTTCTCACATCAAATGGGATTTCAAATACAGTCAAAAGTGCAGTAATCCTGGCAATTTTTGAAATCTGTTTTTGTGATCATTTCATTTCGATTTGTTGAAATCTTTCGGAGAAACTAGCTACAATAATTGACACCACTTTGGTTACGTTTTATTTACAAGTCTCACATTAGGGTATAATATGGAACTATAACCTTATTGTAGGATTATGGCTTAGGATAATGATTCTCCTTTCCGTTTCTTCAGTATTGCGTTAAAGGGAACCTTATGGACCTGTGGGTGGTTTAGTGCCCCAAATTGTCCTGTTTAATTTTTGAAGTGTGCAGCAAAACAAATTACTGGTAGGGAAAGCGGAGCAACAGAGAGGGTGAGTATAGCTTTCTTTTTGCAAACTTACCTCTCTGGCCCATATGTTAGTTTTTTAAAATAGTCGGACAACCCCTTTAATCTGCCCTGGACCCCAAGAAATGTAAGAGTTATTTGCCAATTGGCCATTGCCAGTTGCAGTTGTTCCTTGCACAGTTTGGCATTAGACGCACGGATGAAACAATATTAAACTATGTAGAGATCGGAGAGATCATTGCAGCTTTATTAATAGGTGTTATTACAGGATTGTGGCTTCATATATCACGTGTGAAACTTTTAGTTTTGTTTATTTAATTTTCATGCAATATTGAAGCATACAAAGATAACTTCTACAAATACAAATAAATAACCCAACAACCCTTGAAAAATGCTTGCTGGAATAAAAACGTAGAAATTAGGGAGATAACATGGGTAGATGGCATCTTAGATCTATGTCATTAGTCAACATGCTTTGTCATTAGTTCATGATACTAAATGTTGATAGTTAACAAACCTGAACTTACCACTAAAAAGGTGGTTAAATTTGCTCATCAGTAAATATAATTTTATAGTCAAGTCATTCACCGTAGGTAGATGTAATTGTCTTAAAAAACAGATTGTATTACCGAAGTTACAGTGACTAAGTTAGAGCATCATTCTAAAAATAAGGTATAGTGTAATGTATGCCAATGTGCTAAAACTTTAAAGAATGACAATCAATCATCTATTGTTACTTGTTTCTTGTCAGTCACGTAAGGACTAATGTTCTAATGGGAAAACTGAAAATAGTCATAAGATTATTATGCATTCGATAGGCACATTACCATTATATATACTGTCTTTTTCAGACTATAAGGTGCATTTTTTAGCAAGAACATTTTTACTAAAAATTGCCTGCATGTAGCAGAACTGAGTGTGAGTGAATGGTTGTAGCCAAACTGTGTGTGAGTGGTTATAGAAGAGCTATGTGAGTGGTTATAGCAGAGCTGTGAGAGTGGTTGCAGCAGAGCTTTGTGAGTGAATGGATGGATGTAGCAGAGCTGTTTGTCAGTGAAAGGATGAAAGTTTTATTAGTTGTAATGTTAACAGTGTTCATGCATCAGCTCCATAATTTCAATCAATCACTTCCAGCAAAAATGTATTTGGGAAATTTGTCTCCAGCATGTCGTGTAAACCCTGCAGCCTCCCACTGCGACAGACCTAGAGGCTCTGACCTATAAGAGGCTGGAATATCTTATAAGCTGTGCCAGTTCCACTCTGAGAATAGTCATGACCTCCTTCATGTCAACTTGGCGTGGTTTTTGCGTAAGGGTGTAAAAAGAAATAGGATGTGCATCAGGGATTGTAACTATTTTAGGGCTTGTACATCAGTAAAATAAAAATAACTTTGTAATGTATCTGGTCAGCAGATGGGTAACTTGAAGGGACTGTCACACATGGGCCCAAGAAGCCTAGGGGGGCCGTAAGGTGTCACTTTCCCATATGAAAAGACTAGTACTATAAACCTTACAGTATATTCGGGGGCCTGGCACGGACTTTGCACTGGGGCTCATTAGCTTCAAATTACACGACTGCTTTTTAGAGTAGATTACTGCTTTCTCTCCTTTACTCCTTATATTTTTTTTCTCTCTGAAAACACTCTTAAGCTATATTCACATGGCTGAATGGGGGACGTATATACGGCCGATGTATGTATGGCATATATACGTCCCCCATAAACGGTAGTGCGCCATCCATCGCTTTGGAGAGGGGCAGGGGTGAGCATTCCTCCTCTCCCAGGCGTCCATGTGTGCCCGCCTCACTATGGTATGGCTGGCACACGTTGTGTGAATGTAACCTTACATTTCTTTTTTCTAGTATGAATGACCCCTTACTAAGTTGTCAGATTATACAGAAGCTCTTTGCAGAAGGGATATGGGAGCAGTGAGTCACTGTCGCTAGTTCTCCACCCACCAGAATAAAGAGGAACACAGAAAAGAGCTGCTTAAAATATCTCTTCTAGGCAAAGTACTAACATGTTCTATTGCATTTTCTAAGGAGCGGGACATGTTTAGAAATCTAGCTGACATTGTGACAAATGAATGTTGAATGAGCCATATTGTGTTTGAAAACATGGACCATTTTCATGCGCAATTGGTCTTTTTTTATTGAAAAGGGTGTACAGGGAAAAAATAATAGATTTCTTCTCACTAACATTCAGTGTATGTTATTTAGTGGGAATGATATTTTCTGCTGGAAGTACATTGTTCATGGACAGCCATCTTTTATGTTGCCTGACATCAATATCATAGTTCAGTGGATAGCTTCTAGTACAAACTGTGTGCAGTGATACATCACGCTAATAAAACACATTAATTCCATGCTCCCTGTAAAACACTGACCTCATCATCCAGAAACTGGTCATCATTGGCCTGAAGTTTCTCGAGAAAGTTAGATAAGAATAGCTTTGTACGTCGCAACCCATCTGTCTCTTGGAACTATGGTTATGGATATGTTTCCTGTAACGGAAAGTATGTTATGTACAATTACCATATATGACCTTGAGAAGTGATTGTGAGGACAAATTTAGGGTGCAATGTGATTAAATGCCACCCTTGTGCATTGGATATGGCTGGAATAACATATTAGTTCCATTCATGTAAGCTACAAAACCAAACCTAACCCATAGGTAAGAGTAGCACATATAGGAATAACATTGACCATATCTTTTAATCTCATAATCATTTTTCAAGGGATTTTGTTTTTATTATAATAATTTATTTCAATAATTCATATTATTAACACTATTTATTATAAATAAAACTATGAATTAAAATGTGAATAAATATAGAAATACATGGGGGCTGCCGTGTTCTCTCAGCATCTGTGTATGTGTCTCTTTATAACACGTAGACAGGTGGTTACTGCCCCACACTACAAAGGCAATAGGGAAAGGATGAGTTCACCTATTAAAATAGGGGCATGCTCTATTGGAAACATTCACTAGTTGTCTCTTACTACTTAAGATAAGTTTGGCAACCAGGCAGGAAGTGGATTTAGTCTCACGGTTCACTGTCTCTGTCTGTGGCCAGAACTTGTTTTACGGGGCTCAAGTCAAAGCTGCCTTCAGCTGTAGAGTTACGCTGATGGAAAGTGGAATGTTGTCCTTTAATGTTAATGGTTAGTGGGGGTCTCTACACCAGGAACAGATCTAGTAATATCTATGAAGATGTCAATACGGCACATGGAAACCATTTTGAAATCACAGTTGCTCTGAGGATATTTATGCAGTTCCCTAATTTTGTGTAAATTATGAATTTAGGCATAACCCCTCCTTCCACAAAACAGATGTCCATTGAATCTATTAGTAATGAATCTGCTACTTAAGAACACCCAACTTACATACAACCCCTAGTTACATACAGACCTCTGGATGTTTGTAATTTACTGTAGTTTTTCCGTAGGCTACAATACAGCTGTAACAGTTATCAAAGGCGTCTGTAATGAAGCTTTAATATTAATCCTGCTTCTTATGACAATTCAACATTTTTAAATTCCATTTGTCACAGACACCAACAAAAAATTGGCTCAGGCTATTTGTAAAATATACAGTTTCAACTTACATACAAATTCAACTTAGAAACAACCTGTACTTCCTGTACTCTCTGTATTTCTTCTCAGCCTGTTTCAGATGAATGTATTTAAAGCTCAGCTATATATCAGTATATCAATAAGCCAGCCAACAAAAAATGTGGTTGTCCACTTGTCCACAAGGCTGTCTTTTTATGGCTAAATCCTGCTGCAGATTTGATTTCTCTATTACAAGAGCGTGTTATCTCTTTTCAGTTCAGCCATGGCTTATCGCAGAAAGCAGACATTGCTAACTCTTGTGCTCAGTTCTGGCACACGAACACTGTAAAGGTTGAAATTATTCTTTACAGAATGACTTTATTTTTTTTTTCTTATACACCCACATATTACTTTTATGCAGCTGCCTTTTGTAACTCTTCCAAAAGAGAAAAATCTGTCTATGGGTGGTAGAAAGAAATCTTTTAAAGTAATTAATTTCAGTAAATTGTTTATTTCGTCAATGTGGTGTGAACATATCAGCGAGCTATACACAATGGACCGGGTTGAGTATGCTGGAAAGTCTTTTATGCAGAAAAACCTATTATTTGCTTCTTTTTTTTTAATAAATCGTTGTTTAGTCATGGAATGAAATAGGAGTTTTATATGTCATCTTTTTGGTTACCATGACTATGTCCAAGGATCTTTATGTAAATACAGTATACAGTATGTATCGCCTCTCTCATGCTTTCATAAATGCAACTTAGGCTTCGACGCTGAGATAGGATTCATTTGTTGTGTATGGAAAAAGTTTATTCTTACATTTGTTTTAGTGTATCCATATATCAGTAATCTTTAAAATGGAACTTGTCAGCAAAAAAAGGATCCAAATAGATTCACACCTGTAACATGTTTGTATAAAGTCAAGGAGGCAGAGAGTTCAGCTCTGAAGTCAAGCTCTCCCTACCTCAGAATGGATCATTCAGCAGACTTATGGAGAGCCAGCTATGACGTCTGTGGGAACAGTACGATCAATTACAGCATAGGGGTGGGGTTTAAGCAGAGCAATTACACTAGAAAAACAGCACACAAAATCTTATGGTTTGTTAAATTATGTTATACTTACTTTGTCCTAACCTCCAGTCCTGTGTAGCACTATTTCCACCGCCGATCTCTGCTGGTATAAAGATGATGCAGTAGTGTCATTACATTGACAGATTGGGGGTCATTTACTAAGGGCCCGATTCGCATTTTCCCGACGTGTTACCCGAATATTTCCGATTTGTGCCGATTTCCCCTGAATTGCCCCGGGTTTTTGGCGCACGCGATCGGATTTTGGCGCATCAGCGCTGGCATGCACGCGACGAAAATCAGGGGGCATGGCCGAACGAAAACCCGACGGATTCGGAAAAAACGCCGCATTTAAAAAACCGAAAGTGTCGCGGAGCTTGCACTTACCTTCATCCAGGATAGGCCGGTGTATTTGAGTGCATTCCGATGCTCTTCAGCGCAGCAGCACCACCTGGTGGACGTCAGAGGAACTACCTTAATGAATCCCGGCCGGACCCAAATCCACTGCAGAGAACACGCCGCTGGATCGCAAACGGACCGGGTAAGTAAATCTGCCCCATTGTATCCACTGCAGCTTAATGTCAACAGTATATGATTGCAGCAGCCTCTCACTGGCCTCAAGGGTGTTCATCTGGGGCCAGTGTTGGACCTCAGCTGAACATCATTGGCACAAACTGGTAAGTTCTACACCATGAGACTGAAATCTTACTGCTACGGATCCCATTAGCCCAGATAAGCAATGCTACTTATTCCAATGTCTGCTTTCTACCTATACAGTATTTCCTCCGAGCCATCTTTGACAACTGCTGCTGGAGCAGACTTCCATTGTGCTGGGGGTCATACATATTTTTAGTAGAGTGTATTAGATTTTAAAGATTGTCTGATATTGTTTGATCCAATGCCCACCTCAATTGATGTTAAAAATCATTACGCTTCACTGGATACAAAAGAACATTGGACAAATAGAAAAGTCCAGACACAAGAGTAGCGAGTAAATACATTAAATACAAAAGTTAATAGGAAACTTGCAAGCAAGTTGACATCGCGCAGCTGTTAGGAATAAGCAAAATGTCAGTGCTGTAATTGCCCAGATGTATTGTTCCATTATTCTAGCTCAGAAATCTGCTGCTGTGTAGTTAGCTCCGAGCCGAGGAATGTTAATAATTTCAGATAAATGAAAGTTGTGTCTTTCTACCACTGCACCAGGAACATTTTTGGCTGCACAGCACAACAAGCTTTCTGTGCTGTAATTGCCAAAATTATCGATGTCTCCTCTTATGCTGATATATAGAATATATAAACTGTACATATCGTCCAGGTCTGCAATGAATTGCTGTGTTATTCAGGACTCAGGAATGTCTTTTTTGTTTTTCTCATGCAGATGTGCAGTACATTAAAAGGAGGGACATTGTTCTGAAGAGGGAACTTGGCGAAGGAGCTTTTGGGAAAGTATTTCTTGCTGAGTGCTACAACCTCAGCCCAACCAAAGACAAAATGCTTGTCGCCGTCAAGGTAACTTAAACAACACAAGGAAATATTTTCTTCCTTACTGTATACATTGCTAGAATCACATGACTTATGTGGGGTAGTTTAAACTTTGACTTGGTGGTTATGTAACCCAGCTTGTTGTGCAAAACATTATGAATAGAGATGAGAGGACCTGAACTACAGATATTCCACACAAATTTTTAACAATTCGGTTTTTATTGTTTTTAGTGTTCAATACACAAAGCCAACCGAAATCATACATACCAGTCATGTTTTCCACATCTCTTCGATAAGGAATTTCAAACCATGGATACACAAGGGATCAAAGACATCAGCAGTTTATTTAGAAGTGAGACAACAGTAAAATACATTGGGGCACATTTACTAAGAGTGGCACAAACTGCATTATAAGCAGTTTGCCTGTGTATAGAGCAGTGCATCCAATTCATGAACAACATGCTCCAGAAATCATCTGTCACTTCCCTGCACTGGCCCAGCAGAGTTCACCAACTTTTTTATGGTGCACCTTTAACATAGGGCTCATGATACACTTCTGCCTGACTTTGCATAATAAATCTGGTGCACGGTCAGGCTAAGCCCCGGAACACCCCTTGATTTGTCTTGCATGATGCCTAGTGAAGCAGCACCACAAAAAGGTTGCGTGACATTTCTTAAGTACGTGTACAAGCAATTTTTCTCTAGAAAGAATGTGCAAAGTCTAACAGAAAACTGGCACATGGGCCTTAGTAAATCTTTCCCATTTCCCTACATCAAAACTAGTGCAGTCTGTACCACGTGCAGTTGCCTGTGGAGTGTGCAGAGGGCGATAGATTCATCATAAGTGGCGCACAGTCTTCATTAATCTGGTGTACCTGCACTGCTCAGGAAGTGTGCACCATTTTTTTTGGTGCACTTTGTTGATGCTGCACAATTGTGTGGCATGTCAGTAATAAATGTAAATTTGGCGCAAACTCAGACTAAGCAGTAACACGACTGTCTAGGTGAACAGTTTTTATGTCATGTCAGACACAGTGCAGCCTCAACACAAAACTGGTGCAGACACTTCATAATTACATGTGCAAGTAGTTTGCATGTTCTTAGTGCAAAATCAGACAGAAAACTGGTGCAAACACTTGTTGTTTTTTGAAATGCATTCAGACCAAAGCCCAGCCTCTGTGACTACCCCAGCATTTTGTCAGGGTGCAAGAGTAAGTTATAACACAGAATTATATTGTAATGCAAATGCTTAGAAAAGGCAGAAAGGCAGATTTGCACTGCAGGTGTCATGGGCTTCTTTAACCTGTTTTCAGTGAAAATGAGGTCCCTGGTGACAGGTTCCCTTTAACATGGACAATATTGTTAAAACTTAGAAGGTTCTATTAATTCCATAATAGTTTGGATCTTACCTTTGTATCTTATCTTTGGCCTGAATCTAGGCCTCTGCAAGATTGGTACAGAGAACAACCAATTTCTAACAAAGTTTTTATAAAGTTACTTACGGTAGATCTTTAGTGTTACAGAAACGGTATACATATATGCTAATAGCATACAACATATATTTGAGAGGATTCCTCAATTATGATACTCTAAAACCTGCTCAGGTGCATCGTTATATTTATGCATAGTCCTTATGCATTTACTTACTACTTCTGGACACCTCTCTCTCCCACCTGCAGACGGATGCTATCCTTGAGAGACTGATATGCATTGACCAGCCCATTAGTTCTAGTATTATGTTGTCTTATTGTTATGTAGACTATCAATGTTCATATTAACTATAAAGTGAAGGAACCATGAGAAATGTATTAACAAAAATCTTCCTCACAAAGAACCTTTTTGACATAACCTATAGCCACTATTACAATAATTTTTCCACCATTGACCAATCCAACCTTGGAAGTCACTCACCAAGAAGAGCTAAATACAATATTCGCAAGAAAGGTCAAACCGTTTCCACTTATCATGCAGATGCCCCAAATTACAGACATCGGCTGGAGCTTCCTGAATCATGTCTTATGACAAGTTCTTATGTTGTCCCTGCCCCATGTTAACTACACAGAGAACTATAACTCTTCTTCCTAAAGTTTTAAATAGCCTCCACTTTTATTGGATGCAGTATGGGTAATATTTTCCTAAATGGAGAATTGTTTACATGGTTAACATCTTATCTCCATTTTGAAAGGCAACAAATGCCAAGGTGGCACTGAGACAGAAATTCACACAGCAAGAGCTCCTAGGTCGTAATGCCAGCTTGGCACAAGTACATTGCCATACACTCCAATTCAGCAGGGAGTCGTCTGCAACCTTGGAGCAGAAAGAGGTTAAGCGAAGCTAAATTAAGTCTTCATTTTCAATTATGCCATACAAATGGCAAGGAATAGAGTTGGTATTATTATTAATAATATTAAATATATTTTTAGGACAGAACATTCATTATGAATTAATAACTTGATTTTTGTTAACATTGGAAACTCCGGGTCTGTTTAGAAAATAAAATATAACAAAACAACAAGATTCTGTCTTCCCTTTTACCTTAGAACATCACAGCATCGTTACAAAAAGGAAGGACACAAAAATGTTCCTGAAAGAAATACTTCCAGCAACATAAAGATATAAATCGACTAGAACTAATATACTATGTTAGACAAGGATGGATGATTTCCCATCTGTAATATGTAGCTATCATTTGTCTAAATATTCTTGGTCTTGCTATTTCTGTAGAATAGGTAATTAACTTTTTCTCCCATTCCAACCAACTGGGATAATAGAGGAAGGTGGTTGGAGAGTTCCCGAAAACAACAGAAATAAAACATAACAGTAATAATAATAAAAAAAATCTACAATAACCTGCATTGTTCTGCATAACAAGAACAATGTATTGAGCTGCAGATGTTATACAACCTGAAACTCCTGCACTCCAAGGCAAAATGTGTAATAGTGCCCCTCCCCCTATAAAGTGTAATGTATCATACTAGTGTCTTATTACAGCTATGTCGCAGATGGGTCTTTAGGTACCAAGTATAATTGTTATATCTGTCGCCTCTTATTCTACAATCTTAATTATGTAAAAATACATAAAATATGTGAAAACAAGAAGTTAAAGCAAAAAGCAGCTAAAAATGTGTTACACAGAGAAATTTTAAGGTGCTACATATAATGTAAATGTACAAAATGAGATTACACATCATTTTTAGCTTGTATATGTTAACTGCCTAGGCAAGTAGCAAAATACATTGGAAATGTATTAATAGGGTAACATAGAAAAAAAATAAAATCTGCTGTCCAATGATAGTAGCAGTGAGGTAATATAGTCTGTAGAATGGAGCATTTAAGAATGAGTAAAGGCAATAAATTGGAGCAGGAGCCTATATTACAATAGTGGAGGAAAGGGGATGGAGATATAAAATGAGTGAGATGTAAGCTATTTATGGTTGCAATATTTTTTATAAATGTCAGGACAGTCAAGTTTAAAAAATCCTTTTTCCAAAAACTTTGCAAAATCAAAGTTATATTTGGTACATCAGTTCAACTGTATTGCAGTGCATAGCAACTGAACTGCAACATCACCAATAATCTGTAGATAGGTGTGGTAATATTTTTTGAAGAAAGCAGACATGTTTTAGCATGGTTTTGTACAATGCCATGAATGATATGCCAACAATAACATGAAAACATGATAAACCTTTGTCAATTGCGTTGATCGACATGAGTATCTTAAATATGTAGAGGAACGATTATTGGCATAACAGCATTTTTATCATCTGTAACCCCTTAACGCATTATGGCATACATGTTTGTTATAATGCAATAAGGATATATTAGAAGGGCTCATGGGCTGAGCCCTCTTCATACATGATGGGTGTTGGCTGAATTATGCAGTCAACACCCACTGATGGTGTTAACCATTTACCTGCTGCTTTTGGCAAAAACACTGGCAACAAGTAAAGGCCCCCATCTTTGCTGGGTGCAGTTTGCATTGCTTTTAGTAAAAGTGCCCCTGTGTCTACAAGAAAATGGTGCAATGTGTTTTTTCTGCAATTTCCAGCTTAAAAGTAACTGGCATGTGATATGAAATGCTGTCACTAGGAAGTACAGTTAGTTACACAGAAAATAAGCCCAATAAACAACAAAGCACTGTAGAGCAGCACCGTGAATAAAGAACTTGTGGGTGCAGGTCCTCATAGGGGCTCTGACAGAAACCTCACTAGACTTGTAGCAAACGATGAAGCAGCAATCCGTGATAAAGAAAACGGGTTATATTCCACCATCAAATAGCAACGTTTCACCTTTTTCATAAAGGCATTATCAAGCTTGATAATGCCTTTATGGAAAAGGTGAAACGTTGCTATTTGGTTGCAGAATAAAACCCGTCTTCTTTATCACTGAGTGCTGCTTCATCGTTTGCTACACGAAAATAAGCCCAGATACTGCTCTTTAAATGGAAAAATAAAAAAGTTATCGATTAGAGATGAGCGAACATGCTCGTCCGAGCTTGATGCTCGGTCGAGCATTAGGGTACTCGAAACTGCTCGTTGCTCGGACGAATACTTCGCCCGCTCGAGAAAATGGCAGCTCCCGCCGTTTTGCTTTTTGGCGGCCAGAAACAGAGCCAATCACAAGCCAGGAGACTCTGCACTCCACCCAGCATGACGTGGTACCCTTACACGTCGATAGCAGTGGTTGGCTGGCCAGATCAGGTGACCCTGGGATAGACTAGCCGCTGGCCGCGCTGCTCGGATCATTCTGTCTCTGGATGCCGCTAGGGAGAGAGCTGCTGCTGGTCAGGGAAAGCGTTAGGGTGTTCTATTAGCTTACTGTTAGGCAGGAGTGATTCTCAAAGAACCCAACAGCCCTTCTTAGGGCTACAATAACGTTCTACTTTTTTTATTTTAATTTGCATCTTTTACCATTTTGTGAGGAATTAGCAGGGGGACTTGCTACCGTTGTGTTTAGCTCTTAGTGGCACACATATCCATAGCAAAGACCGAAGTGGGAAAATTCAGTAGGGGTTGGATTTCTATTAGGCAATAACTCAGTGTCATCTCATCTGGCATAGTAGTGTGCTTCCTTTGATACTTGGCTAGAAAATAGCCATAGGAGAATACAAATAGCTTCTTGAAGCCTACAGTAGCGTTCTATATATTTGATTTCTGGTTGATCTGCTGGTGGCTGTAGTTTCTGCAGTGCATGTACTTGCCAATTCTGAGCAATTTGTAGTGAGACTTGCGACCGCTGTGTTCTGCGCTTAGTGGCGCACATATCCATAGCAAAGGCTGAAGTGGCAAAATTCAGTAGGGGTTGGATTTCTATTAGGCAATAACTCAGTGTCATCTCATCTGGCATAGTAGTGTGCTTCCTTTGATACTTGGCTAGAAAATAGCCATAGGAGAATACAAATAGCTTCTTGAAGCCTACAGTAGCGTTCTATATATTTGATTTCTGGTTGATCTGCTGGTGGCTGTAGTTTCTGCAGTGCATGTACTTGCCAATTCTGAGCAATTTGTAGTGAGACTTGCGACCGCTGTGTTCTGCGCTTAGTGGCGCACATATCCATAGCAAAGGCTGAAGTGGCAAAATTCAGTAGGGGTTGGATTTCTATTAGGCAATAACTCAGTGTCATCTCATCTGGCATAGTAGTGTGCTTCCTTTGATACTTGGCTAGAAAATAGCCATAGGAGAATACAAATAGCTTCTTGAAGCCTACAGTAGCGTTCTATATATTTGATTTCTGGTTGATCTGCTGGTGGCTGTAGTTTCTGCAGTGCATGTACTTGCCAATTCTGAGCAATTTGTAGTGAGACTTGCGACCGCTGTGTTCTGCGCTTAGTGGCGCACATATCCATAGCAAAGGCTGAAGTGGCAAAATTCAGTAGGGGTTGGATTTCTATTAGGCAATAACTCAGTGTCATCTCATCTGGCATAGTAGTGTGCTTCCTTTGATACTTGGCTAGAAAATAGCCATAGGAGAATACAAATAGCTTCTTGAAGCCTACAGTAGCGTTCTATATATTTGATTTCTGGTTGATCTGCTGGTGGCTGTAGTTTCTGCAGTGCATGTACTTGCCAATTCTGAGCAATTTGTAGTGAGACTTGCGACCGCTGTGTTCTGCGCTTAGTGGCGCACATATCCATAGCAAAGGCTGAAGTGGCAAAATTCAGTAGGGGTTGGATTTCTATTAGGCAATAACTCAGTGTCATCTCATCTGGCATAGTAGTGTGCTTCCTTTGATACTTGGCTAGAAAATAGCCATAGCAATAGGATAGGATTGTTTGGTTCTAAAAACTCAAAAAAAAACAAAAAACACAAAAAAAACAAAAAAAAGTAAAAAAAAAAAAAAAGTTATAACTCTCATTTTAAAAATGTTTAACCCCAGGGCTAGGGGTAGAGGACGAGGGCGGGGACGTGGGCGTCCAACTACTGCAGGGGTCAGAGGCCGTGGTCCTGGGCGGGGTGAGACACCACCTGCTGATGAGGGAGCAGGGGAACGCCGCAGAGCTACACTCCCTAGGTTCATGTCTGAAGTTACTGGGACTCGTGGTAGAGCACTGTTGAGGCCAGAACAGTGCGAACAGGTGATGTCGTGGATTGCTGACAATGCTTCGAGCAATTTGTCCACCACCAGTCAGTCTTCCACGCAGTCCACCCATGTCACCGAAATCCCCACTCCTCCAGCTCCTGCACCTCAGCCTCCTCCCCCCCAGTCTGCCCCCTCCCAGGAAAATTTGCCATTTGAACCGGCATACTCTGAGGAACTGTTTTCTGGACCCTTCCCACAGTCACAAACCACTTGTCCGGTTGCTGCTGAGCAATTTTCCGATGCCCAGGTTTTCCACCAGTCACAGTCTGTGGGTGATGATGACCTTCTTGACGTAGTGGAAGTGTGTAAAGAGGTGTCCGACGATGAGGAGACACGGTTGTCAGACAGTGGGGAAGTTGTTGTCAGGGCAGGAAGTCCGAGGGGGGAGCAGACTGAGGGATCGGAGGATGATGAGGTGACAGACCCAAGCTGGGTTGAGAGGCCGGGTGAACACAGTGCTTCTGAGACGGAGGAGAGTCCTCGACCTGAACAGGTTGGAAGAGGCAGTGGTGGGGCCAGACGGAGAGGCAGGGCCAGAGCTGGTGCATCAGCGCCACTGTCAACTAGTGAAGCTCCCGTGGTGAGGGCTCTTGCGGCGAGGGCTAGATCTTCAGAAGTGTGGAGGTTCTTTAAGGAAACACCGGATGACCGACGGACTGTGGTGTGCAACATTTGCCAAACCAGGCTCAGCAGGGGTTCCACCACTACTAGCTTAACTACCACCAGTATGCGCAGGCATATGAATGCTAAGCACCCCACTCAGTGGCAACAAGCCCGTTCACCTCCGGCCGTGCACACCACTGCTCCTTCCCCTGTGTCAGCTGCTAGTCAGCCCCCTGCCCAGGACCCTGGCCCAAAAACCCCATCGTCGCCTCCACGATCCTCCACAGCATCCACCAGCGTTCAGCTCTCCATACCCCAGACGCTGGAGCGGAAACGCAAATATAGTGCAACCCACCCGCACGCCCAAGCCCTTAATGTGCACATCTCCAGATTGCTTAGCCTGGAGATGCTGCCCTATAGGCTAGTAGAGACCGAGGCCTTTCGCAACCTCATGGCGGCGGCCGCCCCTCGGTATTCGGTCCCCAGCCGCCACTACTTTTCCCGATGTGCCGTCCCAGCCCTGCACCAGCACGTGTCAGACAACATCATCCGTGCCCTGACCAACGCCGTTTCTGACAAGGTCCACCTGACCACGGACACGTGGACGAGTGCTGCCGGGCAGGGCCACTATATATCGCTGACGGCACATTGGGTTAACTTGGTGGAGGCTGGGACCGAGACTGACCCTGGGGCTGCTCATATACTGCCGACGCCGAGGATTGCGGGGCCTACCTCGGTCCAGGTGTTTCAGGCCTACTATGCCTCCTCCTCCTCCCACCCCTCCTCCACCTCCTCCTCCGAACTACCATCCGTGGGCACGGCGCCATCAGTCGGTAGCTCTAGGCACAGCAGCAGTGCCGTCGCTAAGCGACAGCAGGCGGTGCTCAAACTGCTGAGCCTAGGCGACAAAAGGCACACCGCCCAAGAGCTATTACAGGGCATCACGGCGCAGACTGATCTGTGGCTGGCACCGCTGAACCTCAAGCCGGGAATGGTTGTGTGTGACAACGGCCGTAACCTGGTGGCGGCTCTGCAACTCGGCAGACTGACACATGTGCCATGCCTGGCCCATGTGTTAAATCTGATAGTGCAGCGTTTCCTCAAGACATACCCCAATCTGTCTGATTTGCTCACGAAGGTGCGCCGCATCTGTGCGCATTTCAGGAAGTCCAGCCCAGATGCTGCCACTCTCAGGGCAGCGCAGCGCCGCCTCCAACTGCCCGCTCACCGACTGTTGTGCGACGTGCCCACGAGGTGGAATTCAACACTGACCATGTTATCCAGAGTTTACCAGCAGCGCCGAGCCATTGTAGACTGCCAGATGTCAACTTCCACCAGAACTGGTAGTCAGGTCAGTCAGCTTCCTCAAGTCTACAATGAGGAGTGGACGTGGATGTCTGATATCTGTCAGGTGCTGAGTAACTTTGAGGAGTCAACACAGATGGTCAGTGGCGATGCCGCCATCATCAGCCTCACCATCCCGCTGCTTGGCCTGTTGAAAAACTCTCTGGTCAGCATGAAGTCGGAAGCTTTGCGCTCGTCACAAGAGACGGGGGAAGAATATTCCCTTGTTGATAGCCAAAGCACCCTGAGGTCTGTTTCTCAGCGCATATCGGAGGAGGTGGAGGTGGAGGAGGATGAGGAGGAAGAGGAGGAGAATGTTGGCGAGACACAAGAGGGGACCATTGTTGAGTCCTTCACTGTTCAGCGTGTATGGGCAGAAGAAGAGGAGTTGGAGGAGTTGGAGGAGGAGGAAATGGACAGTCAGGCCAGTGAGGGGAGTGAATTCTTACGCGTTGGTACTCTGGCGCATATGGCAGATTTCATGCTAGGCTGCCTATCCCGTGACCCTCGCGTTCAAAGAATTTATTCCAGCACCGATTACTGGGTGTTCACTCTCCTGGACCCACGGTACAAGCAAAATCTTGCCACTCTCATCCCTGCAGAGGAAAGGAGTGTGAGAATGCATGAATACCAGCAGGCCCTGGTGCACAAGCTGAAACAGTATTTCCCTTCTGACAGCGCTAGCGGCAGAGTGCGTAGTTCTGCGGGACAAGTAGCGAGGGAGAGTAGGCGAGCAGGCAGCTTGTCCAGCACTGGCAAGGGTACGCTTTACAAGGCTTTTGCCAGCTTTATGTCACCCCAGCAAGACACTGTCACCTGTCCCCAGTCTCGGCAGAGTAGGGCTGATCTTTACAGAAAGATGGTGAGGGAGTACGTAGCTGACCATACCATCGTCCTAAATGATCACACAGCTCCCTACAACTACTGGGTTTCAAAGCTGGACATGTGGCACGAACTGGCGCTGTACGCCTTGGAGGTTCTTGCCTGCCCTGCCGCTAGCGTCTTGTCCGAGCGGGTTTTCAGTGCAGCTGGTGGCATCATCACCGATAAGCGTACACGCCTGTCGACTGACAGCGCTGACAGGCTGACGCTTATTAAAATGAATAAAGGCTGGATTTCTCAGAATTTCCAATCTCCACCAGGTGAAGGAAGCTCAACCTGAATAATTGATCCACTCCTCCTCCTCCTCATTTTCCTCCTTCTCCTCCTCTTTGTACAGTAAAGCAGAGGAAAATGGCTATTTTTTGACAGGGCCCACTGGCTCTTGCTATACTTCATGCATTTAATTTTTCTGGAGGGCCACCTACCCGGTCCTCTGTTTGAAACAATTTTTGTGAGTGCCACATACAGGCACTCAATCTATTCCATTTTTCTGGAGGGCCACCTACCCGGTCCTCTGGTTTGAACAATTTTTGGGACTGCCACATACAGGCACTCAATCTATTCCATTTTACTGGAGGGCCACCTACCTGCTCCTCTGGTTTGAAACATTTTTGGGACTGCCACATACAGGCACTCAATCTATCCCATTTTACTGGAGGGCCACCTACCTGCTCCTCTGGTTTGAAACATTTTTGGGACTGCCACATAC